>NC_139550.1:35728858-36244683 GCF_965153285.1 Podarcis tiliguerta
TTATATCTTAAAAATATTGATCTTTCTTAATCTTTACACTTTTTTACTAATAACCTTTTAAGTTCAATCTGGTGTCGTTAAACATTCATTATCTTATAGTGTTTCTGTAAATAGTCTTTAAATTTCCTCCAGTCTTCCTTCACTGTCTCTTCTCCCTGGTCTCTGATTCTGCCAGTCATTTCTGCCAATTCCATATAGTCGATAACTTTCATCTGCCATTCTTCCAGCGTGGGTAGTTCCTGTGTCTTCCAATACTGTGTGATGAGTATTCTTGCTGCTGTTGTAGCGTACATAAATAATGTCCTGTCGTTCTTGTGAACCTGTTGGTTGACCATGCCCAGGAGAAAGGCCTCTGGTTTCTTCGGGAAGGTGTATTTAAACACTTTTTTCAATTCATTATAGATCACATCCCAGAAGGTCTTAATCCTTGGGCACGTCCACCAAAGGTGAAAGAATGTGCCTTCACTTTCTTTACATTTCCAGCATTTATTATCGGGCAAGTGATAAATTTTTGCTAGCTTGACTGGTGTCATGTACCATCTGTATATCATTTTCATAATATTCTCTCTTAAGGCATTACATGCCGTAAATTTCAAACCAGTGGTCCATAACCTTTCCCAGTCAGCTAGCATTATATTGTGACCAACATCTTGTGCCCACTTAATCATTGCTGATTTCACTTCCTCATGCTCCCTCTCTTCCATAGCCAGCATCCAGAGCTGCCTCAGAGAGTCTCCCGGATCTTCCAGCGCCACGGGGAGCTTCGCCTGACGGAAAGGTGCTGCCGGCTCCCGGCCCGGCTCGCCTCTGAAGAGGAGCTGCGGATGTGCCACAGGTGGAGATGCACCCCCCGATTGCAAGAGCCTTTGCAGCTTCTGGGAGTGGGTTAGGGTGGGTGTCCCAGAAAGGGCGGGCTAGTAACTTCTGAGGCTCCGCCCTCTTCCCGTGGGGAGGGTGCCGACTCTGGCTTGCGTCTCCTCTCTGCAGCCTGGCCTACGTGGAGACGGTGAAGTCGACGGCGGCCATGAAGCCCCGCGACCTGCATCGCCAGGGCGACCAGTACAATTCCATCTTCATCTGCGCCAGCTCCTATGAGTGCGCTCGGCTGGCGGCTGGTTCCGCGTTCAGTGCAGTAGAGGCTGTGCTCTCTGGGCAGGTGAGTGCTGGCAGCCTAGTGGGGCAGGGGGTGGCCAGTCATCTTGCTCCAGGTGCAGACCATCCTGGAGGCCTGAAGGCAGGACTGAGTGGTGGGGGACTCAGGGAAAGACCCTGGAGAGGGGGAGTCCTAGTGGGCACTGGGAAGGCAAGGACCTTCAGTCCTTGCAACTGCTTCATCAGGGCAAGACCTCCTAGAAAGTGTTGCTGAGACCACTAGGCTGGCGCTGTGGTTTGTTTCCTTCAATAAAGAATTAACTTTTTAATTTATGTATTTTTTTAAAAAATATTTTTTTTGTATTTTCAATTTTACATAAGCATATACTGTAATCCCTTCTGATTTCCCTCCCCCTCCCCCACATTGTAGATCTTAATGTAATGATTTTCCCCTCTGCATCTCTATCATAACTCTGTTTTTATAAATCCTTTGTCAGTCCATAGTTCAAATTTTTACTACAAGTTTTCTGTCAATTCTACCAGTGTTTGTAATTGTTTACAATAGGTGTTCAAATAAATTATAAACTTTCCCCATTCTTTATTAAAGACCTCCTCATGGTTTCTAATTCTTCCTGTAAGTTTTGCCCTCTTGGCATACTTCGTCAGTTTTGTCTGCCATTCTTCTTTGGTCTGAGTGATACCATCTTTCCATTTCTGCACAGCTGTGGTCGCATACATAAATAGTTTTGTCTGGTCCTTCCGGATCTCTGGTCCTATAATACCTAAAAGAAAAGCTTCTGGTTTCTTAGGAAAAGTTATTTTAAACATTTTCTTCAGTTCATTATATATCATTTCCCAGAAGTCTTTTATCATCGTACATGGCCACCACATATGATAAAATGTACCCTCTTTTTCTTTACTTTTCCAGCACATTTTAGACTTTGATTTGTACATCTTAGCTAATTTGCTAGGAGTTAAATACCAACGATACATTGAAATATTGTTTCGTTGCTGACCTGTGCCTGACTCCAGCCCTGACACTATGGTACTGATCCAAGTTCACTTTTTCCTCCTTTGCGGCATCAGGTGCAAAATGCTGTGGCCATTGTCCGGCCCCCTGGGCACCATGCTGAATCAGACACCGCTTGTGGCTTCTGCTTCTTCAACTCTGTGGCCTTGGCAGCACGTTACGCACAGCGCCTTGCTGGACGGCCTATGAGGTACAGTGGCACCTGGCTAACCCCTAAGAGGCACAGAGCACCCAGAGAGGACTAGCCACTTGACAGCAGCATTGCTGTTGTGTGCTGAGAGGGGGCGGGGCTTGCTGGTGATGAGGTCAGGGATGTAGAGGAGCACCTGAGGCCAGTTCCAGATTCGCTCCAGTCTATCTGCATAGCCCCACAGAGCGCATCTTGTTCTACAAACTTCAGCAGGTTTAGCTGTTGTTATTTGTCCCCCACCAGGAGTCCTGGGAATTGTAGTGCTGGTGGCCTGGCAGCCTATTTGCAACTCAGTTTCTAGCATAGATGTAGCTGGTTGTCCAATTCTGATTCTTTTCCTCAGGGTGATGATACTAGACTGGGATGTTCACCATGGCAATGGGACACAGCACATGTTTGAAGATGATCCCAGGTAACCTATTTTGCTTCCAATCTCCCCTGTTCAAAGAAACTCTGGCACTAAATCTCTTCCAAGGTTGCAGATGCAGGTCTTTTCAATGGAGGCTGTGAATTGGGGCAAAAAGCCTTAATACTCTGCATCAAGAAACTCATCCTCCTTATACATAGCTGGAATAAGCCATGTGGATCACATTTACTTATTAATTAAAATGTTTTAAATCCTGCTTTCCATTTTTTAAAAAAACATGCAAGGCAGTGTTAAAAACAGAGGCATCAAGTGACATAATAAATAAAAGTTTTTAAAAAAAAATTATTATTTTTTATTGGAATTTTTATTTACAACATTACATAAACCCCCCACCCCCCCAATACAGAAATCCACCCTCATTAAACGTGAACATAACATACAGTGAGCATAACATACAACAATACAAACAACCAAATAAAAGACTTCCTTTATCCTGCATCTGGCCTCCTTATTTACTTCTTATAAGCTGTTTCCTTTATGAATAATTATTAAGATTTTTCCAATTATAACTTAAATATCCACAAGGTCTTCTGCAGACATCAATTGAAACAAGTCCAGCTATGTATTTTAGGGCACTGTTTTGTGAAGTATTCATTTCCCCCATGCTTTTTGAAACTCTTGTCTAGTGTGATCTCTAACTGCCTCTGTTAATCTAGCCAGTTCAATTTACTCTAACGGTTTGTCTTGCCATTCCTTTTTTGTTGGCACAGTTTCTTTTTTGCAGTTTTTAGCAATTATTTATTAGCTAAAAACTAATTGCTAATAACTCCTGCCAACCTAGCAGTTCGAAAGCACGTCAAAGTGCAAGTAGATAAATAGGTACCACTCCGGCGGGAAGGTAAACGGTGTTTCCATGCACTGCTCTGGTTTGCCAGAAGCGGCTTAGTCATGCTGGCCACATGACCCGGAAGCTGTATGCCGGCTCCCTCGGCCAATAAAGCAAGATGAGCGCCGCAACCCCAGAGTCGGCCGCGACTGGACCTAATGGTCAGGGGTCCCTTTACCTTTAATTGCTAATAAATAAAAGTTTTAAACAAGCAGCAACAGGCAAGAATAGCCTTTGTGCTTTTTCTTCCTGCTGAACAGAGTTTTGTCTTTTAAACAAACTTTAAAACTTCTGGTTAGAAGTGTATGTAGATTTATTTTGTTATGGTCAATAGACCAGAATAGCAAGGGAAAGGGCACAAGTCATCTGTGCAAGGTGGTAGAGGCCACAAGAAAAGGGATGGGAGGTGTGTAAGCCCCTTTGAGGCTAAGCTCAGTGGTGGGATCAGGAACGACTTGCACTCCTATTCTGCCCTTGATCATCCAGTTGTGGTTGTGCAATTCCTAGGCATCCTGATTTGTATTTGGGGGGTGAGCAAGTGAAGCTGCAACGTCCCCTTTCTCTGATTGCTTCCCCTTCTTCCAAATTAGTGTCCTGTACGTCTCCCTCCATCGCTATGACAATGGAACTTTCTTCCCCACCTCCGAGGATGCAGACTATGATCGTGTGGGCCTGGGGCCTGGGGAGGGCTTCACCCTTAATGTGCCTTGGAACTGTCCCCGCATGGGGGACCCTGAGTACCTGGCTGCCTTCCATCAGATAGTCATGCCTGTCAGCTATGAGGTAGGCAATGTTTGGGGCAGGGAATGAGGGTGGATTGGTGCCAGTCTCCACTTCCTGGAAGCCCAGGCACACTCTTGGGCTTGTGGCACGGATAGGGTTCAACACAGGAACATAGGAAGGGCTCATCCACACTTCAGCTTGTCCCTTGCCTAGAAAGCACAGATCCGAGCAGTTTTCCCCTTGTCCCGCTCCTTTCCCAGGGGAAACCTGCTCTTTAGCTGTAAAACCTGACTGCCATTTGTTCCGATTGAGCGCTAAAGAATGGCATTCCCCAGGGGAAAGCAGCAGGGGAAGAGGGAAGTGCGGATGAGCCTTGCCTGACATCAGCTCTCCAGGGTTTCCAGCAGCAGTCTCTCCCAGCCCTATCCAGAGATGCCAGGGATTGCAAAGCCAATGCTCTAACCACTGAGCTATGGCCCTTCCTCAAGGAGCAGCCATGGCTTCTCCCAATGAATGGGTAGTTTGGGGAGGGTGTGACAATGCTGTAAAGAGGCTCCTAACCAGCACTGCTCCTTTATAAGTGCCAGAAAGAGAAAATGATTGGTGAAGTAGTTAGTAGCATGGATGTGCTTTCAGACTTGTAAATAAGTGCTAGACTGCAGCAACGGAAAATGGTTAACTGGTTAAGTGCAAGCAGTATTTGTGCTGGGCTGGACGTAGTCCTCACCATTGACAGTGCTGGCTGGGGCTGACGGGAACTGGAGTCTTTGGAGGGCCATCCCTGTCCCAGGTAGATGGATATGCCTAATAGATCTGAGGAGTTAGAAAAGGGCTGAGGGAGCAGCATTCTTCTGTACTGCATCTCTGGGCAGGGAGGAAGAGCGAGAAGTGGAGCTACAGGGAACAAGGCAGAGGGCCTTCTCGGTAGTGGCCACTCCCCACATGGAATGCCCTCCCATCGGATGTTAAGATGTTAAAACATTTAGGAAACATCTGAAGGCAGCCCTGTATAGTGAAGCTTTTTAAGGTTTAATGTTTTTATATATGCTGGGAGCTGCCCAGAGTGGCTGGGGCAACCCAGTCAAATGGGCAGGGTACAAATATTTTATTATTATTATTAAGGGGAATTAAGGGCCTCTTTCATTTGCAGTTCAATCCAGAGCTGGTCCTGGTTTCTGCTGGCTTTGACGCTGCTCGAGGGGACCCGCTGGGCGGATGCCTCGTGACTCCAGAATGCTACGCACACATGACCCATCTGCTCCTGGGTCTGGCCGGAGGCAAGGTGGCAGTTGTCTTGGAGGTAGGACAGAGTGCACGCCTTTTGCTTCTTGGGGTGCACGGCTTGTGAGACATCTCCAGGGCCAGGAAACACCCGGTTGTTCAGAAGGGGGTGGGGTACTGCAGGACAGTAAATGCAGGGCTGGCATCCACAGCAAACAATTCCGACAGAGCGGTGAAAAGAAACAATATTTATTTTTGGAGCTGGAACCCTGCGGGGTGGTAAAAGGTGGGGAGAATGCTTCAGGTGGAAATAGGGAAATAGTTAAGTACACCTTCTCCATTTCAAGGCCTGGACATTTTGCGAAGGGGAAAGGGCTGCCAGGGTTGGCACTGCAGCACAGTGACTCGAGTTTGCCTCTCAGCGAATGGCTGCCACTCATTGCTGTGGGAAAAGCAGACTTTCTGCACTTGGAGGCACCTGTGCTGTGGGGCAGGACTCTGCCCTGGGTTCAGCTTTGACAGAGAAGAAGAGATGACAGCCGTGATGCAAACCTGAATGTCACCTTCAGAGGTCCTGCCAAGGCATTAGCAGTGGGCATTTTACTTGTAGTAGAAACAGTCCTCATTTGCCCTCTGCCTTTTATAGCAAGTAGGGGCTCGGTTCCCATGTCTAAAAAGCACAGATCCAAGCAGTTTCTCCCTTGACCCGCTCCTTTCCCAGGGTAAACCCTCTCCTTAGCTTTAAATAGGAGCAAACATCAATCCAAAGAAAACACAAATTGCCGTTTGCTCTCATTGAGTGCTAATGAGTGGGTTTTCCTGGGGGAAAGCAGTGGGGCATGTGTGAACGAGCCCTAAGTAATCAAAGCCAACATTTCTACACTTGCCATCCCCATAGTCTCTACTTAAAGGCTGCTGGTGTAGCCTAGTGGCTAAGCAGGTGAACTGCAACTCAGGAAGCCTCTGGTTTGGAATCTCGCCCCGTCATGAACTCGTTAGGTGCTCTTGGGCAAGCTGTACCCTCTGAGCCTTAACCCATCTGCAACCTGACTATAATGATTTCCGGCCTGCTTTAAAAGGTTTGTTGTGACAATTACCACAAGACAACGTAGGTGCAAAGTCTGTTGTACCCTTGAGCATTATGCATCATACTTTTCCGTGTATTAGACGAGGTTTTTTTTACTCTAAAATAAAGTTTAAAATGGGGGGGGGGGGTCATCTTATACATGGACAGTGCAGAGGGGGGACGGGTGATTGGTTGCAGCCGCGAGCAGGATTTAGGGATTGGGTGGGTGAATGGTGTCTGCGTCAAGGGCTGCTTTGGATTGGCTGCTGCTTTGTCAAGTGGGTGGGTTATTTGTGGATGTGTCAAGGGCTGCTTTGGATTGGCTGCCACCTCGGCAATTTGGTGTGCGTTGCTTGCGATTGTTAGTGTTTGTCAGTTGGGTGAGTGATTTTCTGCACCCCCCTCCTCAAAAAATAGCTCAACAACTCTGGTCAATCCTCTGGGCCATTTCCCCCCATTTTCTTTAATTTTAGTCCCCCAAAATATGGAGCGTCTTATACATGGGGGCATCTTATAGACAGAAAAGTAAAGTCGGCCTTCTTTTCATTGTTGCTGCCTCACATTTTCCCCTCCATCATGGCACACAGCAGCCATCATCATTCACGGCCCCACCTCCCCAGTAGACCCAGTGACAGTGGGTCATGAGAAGGTTCTTTTTTGTATTTTGAATGCCAACAGAGGTTCTTTGGGATAGCAAATTCCACATCTCCATCGTGAACATGCAGGACCCGTACGTGGTTGCATCTGGGGTGCAATTTCTCTGAACTTTCCCTTCCCCCTTTTCCAGGGCGGCTACAACCTAGAATCGATCTCGGAATCCATGACCATGTGCACACGCAGCCTCCTGGGGGATCCTCTGCCCCCGCTGGGACGCCTCAAGGCCCCCCACCCCAGTGCCCTGCAGTCTTTGGCCAATGCAGCCGCTGTGCACCGCAAGTACTGGGCAAGCCTGCGGCTGGAAGGTGAATTGTCTCTCTCCTGTCCTCCTCTGTTCCTTGGTGGCAGGTGCTCTGCATCAGAACTATTGCAATGTAGAGGGTAAGGGTGTGAGCTGGGGGCTGATAGGTCTTTGCTGTGAATTCACAGAGTGGCCTTTAGGCATAGCTCTGTTTGTCAGCCTCATCACCCTCCCCCCTCGCCTCTCCTGTGGGTCAGGGAGTAACACTGCTGGGTTGATGTAAACATTACTGTAGGGGTGGTGGACTCTGGATTCTGCCAATTTTGCATATCAAATGTTTTCAGTTCCAACCTGCCAAGTTGGGTGTCTGCTGCAGATGAAAGGCAGCAACAGGGCACATCTCAACCTGCTGAGCAGCTTTAAAGGTCCTGGGGGCAACTGCCAGGAAAGTCCCAATACAGGGGGTGGAGATTGGGTTGTGACTCTCCCACATAGGTGCAGCCCATTCTCTGTGTGGGCCGTGTTTCAATACTCATTGCAAAAGAGGGCGAGGCAGAGAGGCTGCAGCTGAATAAGTTTACAGGGAAGCATAGAGGAGAGGCCTGAAGTTAAAAGTGCACAGGTAAGGCAGTGATCAGACCTGAGACTCCAAAGAGATGGAGGGGGAAGAAGGCTTTGTGGTGGAATAGTTCTGTGGCTATTCAGAAGAAAATGCCCTGGAATGCAGAAAGTGTTGGTCAAAGCCACTTTCTCCACAGAGCACATGCCTTGCTTTCTTACATCATGTGGTGAAAGCCCCACATTTCCTTTGCTAAGGCACTTGTGGAAGATCACTGCAGCTGGTGCTCACGGCCTGCTCAACCGCAGCCTCTCTTTATATCCTCCTGAAGCTTCAAGGTGCATGTTAGGCAAGCTTCAACCCTTCATCTGGGGGTAATCTCCGGTGATATCTGGCTCCTCTGCAAAAACTACACAGGGAAGGAAGTAAGACAGCTTGTTGGGGGGGGGGGATATTTCAGGGCGATTGTGATGTCAGCAGCTTTTAATCTCAAGGTTGTGGGTTCGAGCCCCACGTTGGGCAAAAGATTCCTGCATTGCAGGGGATTGGACTAGATGATCCTCACAGTCCCTTCCAACTCTGCAGTTCTATGATCCTGCGCACCTAGCAACCAGCACACCTCAGGAGGAGGGCAAAGAAGTCTCCTCCTGAGATGGCACTGAGGATTGGTAGAATGACTGCTGATGTCACAACATCCCCTTATCTACATGACACTGCCAGGAGGGGGTGAGCTTCAGAACAGGACCGGAGAGAGTTGGGGGAGGAGGCAGGGGCCTGAGGACAGGGGTGAGAAGAAGCAGGTGCCAGGAGACAGAAAAGTGAGGCAAAACAGGCCAGGAAGGGAAGCTGGAGTTGGCACTCTCCTATCTCTCTGGCTCCGTTTGGAACAATTGGACGGCAGCTCAGTGGTTGTGGGAAGAGGAGGAGCAACCTATATCTTGTCTCCCCAGTGCCTGCTCCTCTGTGGGAGAAGCCCAGGACTCGAGCTGGGAAAGGAACTCCCATTCCAGATGAAATCCCCCCGGAGGCCCCCCAGGAGCTGCTTCAGAGCCCCGGCGCTCAACCTGTGAATACCTTGAATGATGCCGTTTTGGCTCTGAGCTCCCTCCAGCTGGAAGACCGCCTTGCCGAGGAGGCAGAGACAGCTTCCAGTTCCCTCTCACCCGATTCCAGTCCGGTGGGCGAAGAGGCTGGGCACAAGGTTGGGGCCTCGCCTGGAGAAGCTGAGCCAGCAGTGGATACCCAGAAGGAAGGCATGTCGACAGGGAGCTCCACGGGTGGAGCGGAGTCTCCTGGCAAAGAGGCAGAGGTAGGTGCCAGGCAGCTGTGCCAGTGCAAGCCATAGTGTGAGGGCTCACCCACACTTGCGCTTGCCTTGCTGCTTTCCCCTGGGGAAACACACCATTTACCGCTTAATCAGAGCAAAGCAATTGGGGTTTCTCTGGATTGGTGTTAGCTCTGATTTAGAACAAAAGAGCAGGTTTTTGTTGGGATTTGCAGGATGATGAGTAAGTCTGCAGGCTTCAACAGGCTGATGCAATACTCTGTGAAGTGCTGGGTCAGAGTGACTCCGTAGGAATGTGATTAATGTGATTGGCTATCACCTGTTTTAAAAAGGAAAGCCTGTTCAACAGTAAGTGTGGTGGTTGTGCTGTGGTGTGGTGGTGCTGTGGTGGAGAGTATTCGTTTGCCTTAAGGAGCAGGTACTCTGTATGGGGGACCCGGGTGGCGCTGTGGGTAAAAGCCTCAGCGCCTAGGACTTGCCGATCGAAAGGTCGGCGGTTCGAATCCCCGCGGTGGGGTGCGCTCCCGTCGCTCGCTCCCAGCGCCTGCCAACCTAGCAGTTTGAAAGCACCCCCGGGTGCAAGTAGATTAATAGGGACCGCTTACTAGCGGGAAGGTAAACGGCGTTCCGTGTGCTGTGCTGGCTTGCCAGATGCAGCTTGTCACGCTGGCCACGTGACCTGGAAGTGTCTGCGGACAGCGCTGGCTCCCGGCCTATAGAGTGAGATGAGCGCACAACCCTAGAGTCTGTCAAGACTGGCCCGTACGGGCAGGGGTACCTTTACCTTTACTCTGTATGGACTGTTTTTGTAAATACCTGTATATAGCTCACATTAAAAAGACTGCACCGGAAAAACCTGGGACTCTGAGCGTTTCTGCTAAAAGCGCCGCGAGGAATTCGCGACAGTTTTCTGGGGGAAAGGCAAACCCATGCCTAGAAAGCAAGAGACAAATGGAAAATACTGCTTTTAATATTCAGTTGGAAGCCGCCCAGAGTGGCTGGGGAAACCCAGCCAGATGGGCAGCGTATAAATAATAAATTATTATTATTATTATTATTTATTATTATTAAAACTGCTTGGGCCTGTGCTTTCTAGGCATGGGAGAAGCAGAAGTGTGAACGAGCGCTGATTTGTGTTGTAAATCTGACTGGAGCTTTTAAAACTGGGACAGACATTTGAAAGTTTGTCAGGGACAAAGGAGGAGTGATCCTGGGGGTGCCTGTAACAGCCGGGAGGGAACTCTGGGAATTGGAGCTCTGCGAGGGAAAATAGTAATCTCTTAGCAACTTTTAACAAAATTCAGCATCCTTGAATTCTGAGATCTGTAATTCATGAACAGTGCTAAGAGTTGTTAGTAAAGGTAAAGGGACCCCTGACTGTTAGGTCCAGTAGTGGACGACTCTGGGGTTGCGGTTTCTTTTATAAATAAGAAAACACAACAGAAAGGGGGGCTAAGTTGCTCCCACACAAGCCTTTTCCTCCAAAAGGAGGGCAGGGGGCTGGTTGCGCTCCCCTCCCACTTCACTGCTTGTGTTTCTACATACTGGAGGCTCATTTATTCTAGAACTGTAGCATTGCCCGTGGTGTGCTTGGAATGGAAAATCGCAGGGTTTCAGGTCTCTCTGATATCTGAAGCAAGACTTGACCCTAAATCTCTCTTCTTTTTCCTCCATCGCCCCTCCTTCAACCAGGGAAGCCCACCGGCTGTCCCCCCAATGCTAGCAGAGGTTATTCTGCTTGACGAAGCTGCAGGTGGCTGCTCTTCCTCCTGTGACCCGCTTGAAGAAGACCTGGCAGATGAAGTGAGTTTGGGGAGAGATGGGAGGGTACCTGGGATTGGATTTTCTGGGCTTGGCCGGGGTGGAGGTTGGGTGCCAGGATGCAGAGATGATACTCTCTCTCTTTCTAGGGGCTGTTTTATGCTGTGACTCCCTTGCCATGGTGCCCCCACCTCGACTCGGTGCTCCCTGTGCCTTCCCTTGGCTTGAATGTGCTGGAGCCCTGTGCAGAATGTGGCAGTGTGGCAGAGAATTGGGTCTGTCTGATTTGTTACAAGGTAAGGTGGGCAAAGTGCAAGTAGATAAATAGGTACCGCTCCGGCGGGAAGGTAAATAGCGTTTCCGTGTGCTGCTCTGCTTTGCCAGAAGTGGCTTAGTCATGCTGGCCACATGACCCGGAAGCTGTAAACTGGCTCCCTTGGCCAATAAAGCAAGATGAGCGCCGCAACCCCAGAGTCGGCCACGACTGGACCTAATGGTCAGGGGTCCCTTTACCTTTACCTTTACCTTTAAGGTGGGCAAGCGGGGGGGGGGGGGCTTAGGTAAACTGGGAGTGACCCCCACCATCCATAAAGTGAATTAACAGTACCTGGTTTTTAGGTTTTTGCTTTTTTAAGGGTTGTGTTTTAGTTGGTTTAACAGCTAACAGATAAGCTATCACTACTGGAGCTTCGGTAATGGGGGAACCTCAAATGATGGCAGTCTGGAGGGGGGGATTAGGGTGAGTTTTGTTAATAACTCAGTGGGGTTTTGGACCTATATCTCCCCAGTCCTAGCCCAGTGCTCTTAATTGCCACACTATGCTGTCTTTTTGTACCCCAGTTACATTTTCGTTGGGAAAGATTGTTTTTTCCCCCTTTGCCTCCTTGCTGTGGGGTTCACTGGATTTGTTGTATGCAAGGAGATTTCTCTCCATGTTGTATTGTCCTTAAACACGTTGAGGCGCTGTGCAGACTGCCTTCTGCGGCCTGCTGACTTGCCCCCTTGAGTTCTCTGAGGTGATCCACTCCACAGTACAGTGGTACCTCTGGTTACGTACTTAATTCGTTCTGGAGGTCCATTCTTAACCTGAAACTGTTCTTAACCTGAAGCACCACTTTAGCTAATGGGGCCTCCTGCTGCTGCCGCGCCGCTGGAGCACGATTTCTGTTCTCATCCTGAAGCAAATTTCTTAACCTGAGGTACTATTTCTGGGTTAGCGGCGTCTGTAACCTGAAGCGTATGTAACCCGAGGTACCACTGTATCTGCTTTCTGTCTTCCTCCTCTGCTTCTGATACTTGCCAGATGGGGTGCTGATGTGTGGTCCGTCCTCTCTAAGAGCAGAAGACTTGAGCTTCAGATAGCTGTCCTTGGTTTATTCATTTTCAAATGAGTCTGTTTGGTCCATTCCCAAGGTTAGTCTTGTCTTTTGGAGCCGTTTCCACCATCATCTAAGCCTGCCTTCTTCCACCCCATTCAGGTTTGCTGTGGCCGCTACATTAAGCAACATATGGTAGCTCACAACTCAGAGTCTGGGCATCCGCTGGTTCTTAGCTTTGCGGACCTCTCTGTCTGGTGCTATGGATGCCAAGCCTATGTCCACCACCCGGTGAGTTGTGTTGTGCTTCGGTACTTTTCTCACCCTTTCCTTTCCCAGGGGTTTGCCCTTCAGCTTGGAAATACCAAACCAGTGTGATGAGATGCACATTTGCTTGGGGAATGGACACCCCCATCAGTCCTGTCATTCAAGACAAATGATACATAGCCATCTGAGCTGCAGTGCTTGGTTGAACATCAGTTGGGGTTGCAAATCATGACCTGAGGCTTGGGAGGTGGTGTGAAGAGATTCCACCCCTCTTGGGGAGCCCGAAGATAATCTGATGGCTGTTGCTTTTAAGGGGTTCCAGCCCCAGCGCACTTGGAGTGACATAATCTGGTTTGCCACTGAACTAGTTTACTTGGGTACTGAATTCACTGTGTGCATTATGCTTTCCCCCATTGAGATACAAAAGTAAGCTTTTGGCAGCTTTTGAACAGGAACAGCCAGTGCTTTTTTTCTTAAAAAATGTTTAGGGGTACTCTCATTTTGACTCAAGAAAATCACCATTTTATAGTTCAACTCGGAAAAAATAAATACAGTAAATGGACAAAAGTACAAAGATTCATAAAATGTTTAGGGGTATGTGTACTCCTGCGTACCCCCAGAGAAAAAGAACTGGGAACAGCAAATAAGGGCTTTGTTTCACTCTAGCTCTTTTTAAGAAAAAAGTTTGATTGACAGTGGCATTAAAGAAGAGTGTGGGTGGAATGTTCCATTATTATTGACAAGAGATTGTTCTCTGATGGGGCCAACTTCTTCCATTAACAGAGAATCCAGAGGGATTTCTCTCCCACCTGGGGCTATTCCGTTCCATTATGCTGAGAGCAGAGCAAATTCGCTCTTTGCAGAGAGGATTCTGTGAACTGCATGGAATGTGTTTCTGCTGGCAGCACAGAAGGTTTTTTGCCTTGCTGTCTGCTATGGTGGAATTTTATGTACGTAATTAATGATGTAGTTAATTACTTTATCATGACATTAACCCACACCACTGATTTCAACACAGAGGCCATTCATTTCAGTGCAAAGGAAACCACTTCAAATGGGGTAAAAATGTCATCATTTGCAGACTGAAAACAGCTAGAGTGAATGCCAATCATATTCACTCGATTGATTTTCTTTCCGGACATGGGATGAATAAGCAAACACTGGCCGTTTCTGTTGCCCACTGGAAATTTCCAACATCCCTGTAGCAGGGAGAGTGCAAAGTCCCACCCAGTAAGAAGCTACACTCCTTCAAAGGAATTATTTTCCCTTCATGAGAAATGAAACAAAACAGCAGCCATGCTTCTTCAGGAAAACAGCGTGGTGAAAAGTAGTATTTTGAAAGCAAATGACTTCTCTTTTCCAGCCCCATCTCCTGAATAATCCTAGGCTTCTGCTTCGGAATAGTGGCAGCTGATGCGTCCAAAAAGTGGGAGGTGCTCCAAGTGCCAGGCTCCTGTGTTACCTTCCTGACGTTTTGGATCACAACTCCCATCTTTTGGAAGGCACCCCTAGACTAGGGAGTGAGTCCTATTGCTCCTAATGGGACTATTTTCTGGGTTGACTTCAACTGAGACATTATGCGAGCAGAACAACTTAGTGCTCACACAACAGAAATCTTCCAGGGCCCTGGCTCCACATTCCCCTATTTTGGGGATTTGCGCTTCCTTCCGTTAGTGGGAGGTGACTGCCCACCCAGGTGCAGTGGTAGAATCCACTGCAAAGGAACCTTCACCACCAGCAATGCTCTTTGTGCTTGAGGTTTTCTTGAATTGTGGTCTGATTTGACACTCTTTTGTGCGTTTATTATCATTATTATTATTAGTATTGTTCCTTTGGGCTTCTCCCCTCTCCCAGATTCTCTTTGAAGCCAAGAGCCAGGCTCACCGGCTGAAGTTTGGCGTGGACATGGCAGTACCTTCCTAAAGCAACTCCCTTTGTAAGGAGCAGCTAATACAAAATGCAGCACAATCTACCATCGTTTGACCTCACTGAACTGAACCTGATGCTTCAAGGGCTCTTGATGTGCCAAATAATAGTCAGCAATCATCAATGCAATACCACCAGCAGCCACGAATCAAACACCAGCGACCTCATTGCTTCCACAAGGACAAAGAATGTTCCTTTCTGGTGTATTCCACGATTGGGTCCATTTCAAAACAACCTTGGGGATTTCTTCACTTCCGGGCAGAGGTGACTTGCTTTCCCTGTTGCTGAAGAAGCGCATGTTTTTCTTGGAAAGGCAGGCATTTATCTCTGCTCACATTTCCAGAGTCTGATTGCACAACACACCCATTCCATCCTGTCTCAAAATGCCACATATTTTTTCCAAATCACCCTCTCTCCTCCATACTAAAGTTGCTTTATGCTAGGTTGGAGGGAAACCATGCTGAACTGAGAAAGGAGGGATGATAATAATGATGATGATGATAATTTATTATTTATATCCCTCCCATCTGGCTAGGTTTCCTCAGCCACTCTAGAGGGATGTATTCCTCTTATCTCCTCTCCCCTCTGCCCGCCCCCATTAATCAAGAACATTTCTGCAACTAGTTGAGACAAAAGCATGTTTTGGGCAAGCGGAATCCTGTGGCTAGGAGAGGTTCATCTCCAGAAGGCTTGAAATATAAACGGTTGGAGGTCCAAGTTCCTCTAAACTGAGTGACATCCCACAATTATATACATATATATATTTGATGAGAGTCTTCGGTTTGCTTGTTCCAAGGTTCTACAGTATTTGGTGCTGCATGTAGCAGAGAACATGCAAGATGCTTGAGAGGATGGCCTAAGGGGTCTTATAGAGACAGGAGCATGGGATCTGAAAGGCTCTTGTCTGATGCCGTGAAGGCTATCTTATCATTCTTCTAAGGCCAGATTCTCACATTCTTCCCATACCTGCCCCATCACTGTATGTGGACTCAAAATTGTGTGTGTGTTTCTTTCTCTCTCTCTCTCTCTCTCTCTCTCTCTCTCTCTCTCTCTCTGTGTGTGTGTGTGTGTGTGTGGCAGCTCATCTGTGAAGGTGGGTGTAAAATGGGGCCATTTAAAACTCTGCTTTCAGCATGCCAGAGCTGCATTATTCGCACACTGTTTCCTGCAGTATTTGGGCATCCTGCAGTTCTGCTGCAAAAGGAGAATGTGAGAACTGGGCCTTGGTTACTGTGCTTGTGGGAAATGTTTGCTGGGCTGTCGTCTTAAGCAAGGAGCACGGCCAGTCCTTCCAAAGGGCAACCGAGAGCTGTACCCTGGGCAATGAGCGGCAGGGGTGGGCAAATGGAAAAGGCTTTGTCAACCCTGTCTGGCTCAAAGTGGTTCAGAGGAGCACCTTCCTTACTGGATTCCGGGGCAACCACAGATTGCCCCTCACCTTGAACTAATAAAAAACCCGAATGGGGTCAGGGTCAAGGCGACGCATAACTCTGTCCATAAAAAAAGAGGTTTGAGAAAAGATGGGTTGAAAAGGGCTTATGGGGAGGGTGGTGGGGGTGTGTCAGTTTTATCAGGGCCGGCCCTGGTAAGCTGGGGGGCGGGGGGGGGGTGCCTATAGGGCAGAGATGGGGAACCTGTCATCCTCTGGATATTATTGGGCTTCAGCTCCCATCATCCCTGACCACATTGGCCATGCTGGCTGGGATTGGGGAGTTCAACACAGTTCCCCCCTCTTCCTTGCTAAAGGGGCCGAACTCATACCATGATATAAAGGAGGGGGGGTGGGGGTTCACTGAACCTTTAGAAGTGGGGAGTTAGTTACATTATAGCCTAAAAAAATCCTTTGCATATGATTACTTCCTTTGCCATTGTTTCTCTGCTCGATTTTATAATCTTTCTAATTATTCAAATAAAGTGTTTCTGTGAATGGAGTGGCTGTGTTTTAGATCTGGGGAGGGGGGACAGATTGCTTGGTCCAATGCTAAGCCATTTAAATTGTGATCCCATGACTGTGCCCTCCTCGTGGGCTGCCACTGGGGCCATGCCTATGCTCTGCCCACTGGCTGCTAGTGCCCTCTCTGCTTCCTCGTGACGTATACCCTCGTGACACATGACCCTTGGGGAGGCTTTGCACACCTGATGACCTGCTAGAGTCTCTGTGTGTAATAGAAACTCATTCTCTTCCATTTCTGACACATCCCCCCTTGGTCATCTGTCAAAACTATGGGCAGGATGCAGCTGGGGCTGAGGCTGGTGGGTGTTTTGCCAGATGTGTGGGTTTGTCATTCTGCTTCTAAATTTGTATTTATCCCAGTCTGTTCCAGAGATTCAGGCAAGTTTCCTCCACCTCCTTATCCCTGTCCAGCAAATGCCAGTTCACTGGATGCAGCCTTTGAGTAAGCCACGGCAGTTTACAAAAGATACTTGGTTTCAAAAATAAAAAGGTAAAGGGGCTCCTGACCATTAGGTCCAGTCGTGGCCGACTCTGGGGTTGCAGCACCAATCTCACTTTATTGGCCGAGGGAGCCGGTGTACAGCTTCCGGGTCATGTGGCCAGCATGACTAAGCTGCTTTGGCGAACCAGAGCAGCGCATGGAAACGCCGTTTACCTTCCCGCCAGAGCGGTACCTATTTATCTACTTGCACTTTGACGTGCTTTCGAACTGCTAGGTTGGCAGGAGCAGGGACCGAGCAACCGGAGCTCACCCCGTCGCGGGGATTCGAACCGCCAACCTTCTGATTGGCAAGTCCTAGGCTCTATGGTTTAACCCGCAGCACCACCTGCATCCCATAGTTTCACACATAGTTTGTCACAAAATCCGCTTGCAGTTTTTCCAGCCTGGTCCCTTAAGGATCTTCTTTTCACCTACCTTCCGGTTATCCATAATGTTGTGTTGATCCACCAGAGTTGGTCCACACCTATATATACCTTTCTGCCTTGGGTGATCTGATGCCACACTTGGTGAAACCCTTGCTCCAATGATGGAAAGATTTTTGACAGTACCCACTTTTCAGATATAGTTTGATGGCCTTAACTCCTTACTCACTGCAGTCCTGCACATTTGTGCCGCACATAGGAATTCAGCAGATCATGGAGCTTGGTCTGAGCACAAGAGGGGGACAGGCTGCATCTTCTCCCTCTGATAGCCTTGGCAAAAACAATAGGATTTTTCGCCTCTTTAATAGCAAACTCTTGTGATCAAAACTTTTGTGGCTCTTAGGTCTGCAGCCTAAGTCATTCGGGCTCAGCAAGTCTGTGTGTGTGTGTGTGTGTGTGTGTGTGTGTGTGTGTGTGTGTGTGTTTTAAAAAACACTCCAGACATATTTGTGTTTGCATGATGCCACAAGTTGGTATGTTTGCTGAAAGGTCAGAGCAAGTGGTGTCGTAAATCCCAGAGGCTATGACCCAAACCTCAGGAAGAACTTTCTGACAGGAAGAACTGTTCAACAGTGGAAGAGATTCTCTTGAAAAGTGGTGGACTCTCCTACCTTGGAGGCTTTTAACCAGAGATTGGATGGCCACCTGTCTTGGATGCTTTAGCTGAGATTCCTGCATTGCAGGGGGCTAGACTAGATGACCCTCGGCGTCCCTTCCAACTCTACAATTCTATGACTCTAAGTAGTTCAGCGTTCTTAACATCACACCATCCCCCATATTGCAGGTGAGATGGCGGGTAGAGAGACTTCCGTTGCTCCAGCACCACCTACTTGAATGCACGGCAGCGACAAGGTCTTCACAGAGAACTCAGAGCTCTGGCATTTAGGTCTAGCTTTCGCTGTGATGCCCACCTTGTGTCTGAACTGCATCACCACAACTGGCCTCTGACATGGCTAAATGCTTGTCCGTAACGGCTTAAATGGCGGGTGGCGCTGTGGTCTAAACCACAGAGCCTAGGGCTTGCCGATCGGAAGGTCAGTGGTTCGAATCCCTGTGATGGGGTGAGCTCCCGTTGCTCGGTCCCTGCTCCTGCCAACCTAGCAGTTCAAAAGCATGTCAAAGTGCAAGTAGATAAATAGGTACTGCTCTGGCGGGAAGGTAAATGGCGTTTCCGTGCGCTGCTCTGGTTCACTGGAAGTGGCTTAGTCATGCTGGCCACGTGACCCGGAAGCTGTCTGCAGACAAACGCCGGCTCCCTCGGCCAGTAAAGCGAGATGAGCGCCACAACCCCAGTCGCCCGGGACTGGACTTAATGGTCAGGGGTCCCTTTACCCTTAACGGCTTAAATTCTTTGTGTGGAGGAGCCTCCCAGCACTAGAGCCCTAGCAGTCTGAAGCCCAGGCACAGGTGTGTAACTTCTGTGAACTAGAACATTGTACAGTTGTTCTTTATAACATATCGTTGCAAAGGTTGCGTAGAACTCTCAATCTCTGCCAGGCGGTAGAAGATTCCCGGGAGTCCCAGGCGCTTACCCTGGGGTGCATTTCCACTGGGAATCAAGGTGCGGCAGAGACTGCTGTGCCATTAAGAAATACTATTTATTCTACACACATTTACACCAGAAGCTTTCAACGGAGGGTTTAAAGCATTTGCATCTCAAGAGGGGCTTGTTCCCCCAGCACTGCAGCCATCTCCCCTGCCTCTGTTGCAATCCGCCAAGATGGTTCTGCCCTTTGGCCCCGCATTGAGGTCTGCCTTGTTCCCAGAAACCCCCTGGGAAAGAGCAACTCCTCCCCTTCTGTTTGCTATTCCAAGTCTAATTTTAAATGGGCACATTTTTCCTGTGTGACATCACTCCTCCCTCCCCACCTGCCAACCTTGGCACCCCTGTTTTGCACAGACCCAAGGATCCTTCTTTGATGGCCATTGTTTCATAGTTTGCACGTTTGGCAAAAGAAGTGCTTGCAGCCTGTATTTTCCCTCCAATATCCCAAAGCCTAGACAGCATCTTAAAAAGCAGAGACATCACCTTGCCAACAAAGGTCGGCATAGTTCAAGCTCTGGTTTTCCCAGTAGTGATGTATGGAAGTGAGAGCTGGACCATAAAGAAGGCTGATCGCCGAAGAATGGATGCTTTTGAATTATGGTGCTGGAGGAGACTCTGGAGAGTCCCATGGACTGCAAGAAGATCAAACCTCTCCATTCTTAAGGAAATCAGCTCACTGGAAGGACAGATCGTGAAGCTGAGGCTCCAAGACTTTGGCCACCTCATGAGAAGAGAAGACTCCCTGGAAAAGACCCTGATGTTGTGGGAAAGATGGAGGGCAGAGGACAAGATGGTTGGACAGTGTTCTTGAAGCTACCAATATGAGTCTGAACAAACTGTAGAAGACAGTGGAAGCCAGGAGTGCCTGGCGTGCTCTGGTCCATGGGGTCACGAAGAGTCGGACACGACTAAACAACAGCAACAACAAATCCCAAAGGTTAGCTAAATACTACTGTTTATTTTTATTTTTTTACCATTCACTAACAGACGCGGGTGGCGTTGTGGGTAAAACCTCGCCTAGGACTTGCCGATCACATGGCCGGCGGTTCGAATACCTGCGGCGGGGTGCGCTCCCGTCGTTCAGTCCCAGCGCCTGCCAACCTAGCAGTTTGAAAGCACCTCCGGGTGCAAGTAGATAAATAGGAACCGCTTACCAGTGGGAAGGTAAACGGCGTTCCGTGTGCTGTGCTGGCTCACCAGATGCGGCTTGTCACACTGGCCACGTGACCTGGAAGTGTCTGCGGACAGCGCTGGCTCCCGGCCTATAGAGTGAGATGAGCGCACAACCCTAGAATCTGGCAAGACTGGCCCGTACGGGCAGGGGTACCTTTACCTTTACCTAACAGACTCTAGCAAGATCTATGACAATACAGAGGTACCTCGGGTTACATACGCTTCAGGTTACATACGCTTCAGGTTGCAGACTCTGCTAACCCATAAATAGTACCTCAGGTTAAGAACTTTGCTTCAGGATGAGAACAGAAATCGTGCTCTGGCGGCACGGCGGCAGCAGGAAGCCCCATTAGCTAAAGTGGTGCTTCAGGTTAAGAACAGTTTCGGATTAAGAACGGACCTCTGGAACGAATTACGTACTTAACCTGAGGTACCACTGTATGGATATACGGTATATGTTGTATATAAGTCGATAATAATATTTAAAAATCTACTGTGCTGCCTGCCCCCTGCTGGAAACGCGAATTCCTTGTCTGCAGAGGACCATGAGATGTGTCTGTCTGCATTCCCGCATTTTGTAGCCGATGTGCATTTTGGAGGAAAGGGACAGCTATTCTGGGCCCTCTTCCTCCCCAGCCCCAAAACACCGCTTCTTGTTTTTCCAAGCCAGGACATGAAAGCGTGCCTCCATCCTCGCCTGGAGGGAGCGCGGAGCATCTTCCTGGCCGCTCCTCGCTGAGCGACCGAGCTAGGGAGGCGAGGACGAGGCGGCCAAGTCAACCTGGGCGCCGGGCCAAGTGGCAGCTGCTTTTGCCTCCGTCGCTGGAGGAAATAAATCCGGGTTTGTGGAATGAGGATGGGAAGAGCCGGAGAGCAGCATCTCCCTCCCTCGGCGCCCCGCAAAGGAAGGTAGCCAATCTCGGGGAAGGAAGGAAGGTAGCAGCCCCAGCCGAGGAATGCAGAGAGACTGCGGAGGAAGCGAGCCGAGCAGCCCTCCCTCGCCCCAGAGGGAGCCTGGAACCAGCGACAGGGAAAGCTGCAGCTGCTGGAGCTGAGGAATGCAGAAATTTGCCCAGAGGAGGAGAGGAGCCAAGAGCTGAAAACCAAAGCAGGGCATCCGCAGCCGGAGGAAGTGGGCGCACGCTGGATTGTGGCGCAAAAGGGACACGGCGACCCCCCCCCTTCCCCGCTGTATCCTTCTCTGGAAAGCTGCTCCCTCGTGGAGGTTGCCCCGGGTGCAAGAGGGCGGGCAGACCCCTTGAAAGAGGGCTGAGCCATGCTGGCAGCCCGAGAAGCAGCTGCGCTCTACCAGACGGACTTCGTGCGCAATGCCAGGGCGGTGGGCGCACTCTGGGCTGGCTGCACCCTCTGCTTCGGCGTCCTGGAGGTCGTGGTCCTGATCCAGCCAGCGTGGGTGCAGACAGCGCCACTCACCTACCAGCTGCCCCCCTCCGGTGTCCTTTTCGACCCCAGCGTCAGCGCCGTGGGCTCCTTCGGCCTCTACCAAGTCTGCAAGGAGCGGGATGGCACCCTCCAGTGCGAGGGGTCACTGGTCACCCTCACCCCGATCCCATCCTTCAAGGCAGCCGCGGTCTTTGTCCTGATGGCCCTGGTCCTGGTGATGGGCAGCGTGGCTTCCTTGGGCCTCTTCTGGGTCTGCAGCCCAGGGACTGTCTACAAGGTGTGTGCCTGGCAGCAGCTTTCAGCAGGTGAGAGAGAAGGTGCCTCTCAATGGGAGCAAATGGCATCTTTCCTGGCATACGGCTGAGTGTGAAAGAGCAGGCAGGCCTGGGCTACCTTCTTTTAGAAAGGAATGGGTGGGAGGGCAATAAATTCATAGAATCAAAGAATCTTTGATTTGGAAGGGACCCTGGTGTCATCTGGTCCAACCCCCTGAAATGCTGGAATCCATGACAGATGGCCATCCATCCTCTGCTTAAAAACCTCCAAGGAAGGAGATTCCACTGCCTCTTCTGGGAGTCTCTTCTACTGCCAAACAGACACACACACACACACACACACACACACACCCCTGTTCACCCGGGGTCATATCCTGCAGAAACCAGCCATGTGATTGCTTGGTAACATATTTAGAAGGCAAACAACAGTGTGAGTCACATGCTGGTGTGACCAACAGACCCAATCCAAGATGAGGCTATGCACCCACAGGTAGGCCTGATTCTCAATAAGCAGGAGTCTGGTTTTACTCCCCACCTAAGTGGGGTCCCCCAATACTCACCTGCGGCGAGAATAAATCTTGCCTGCTACCCTTGACTGTGGGTTGCCTGGCCTTTAAGGTCCTTGAGCTGTGGGCTCCTTCCTTTTATCTGCCCAGAATCTGCCCCTATGTTCAGTCTTATTGGGGGATCCTGGGTTCTGGTATTTTCTGCATCTTATAAATCTAGAACTCAGAGTCACTGACTTAAGCAGAATGGGGACAGATAAGAGAAAGCTCTTCTTTATGCAACCCACAGTTAAACTGTGGGATTCACTCCTCCAAAGCTTTGTGATGGCCACTGATTTGAAGTGGGCTGGACAAATTCATGGAGGAGAAGACTCTCCGGGGCTTCTAGACACGGTGAGTATGTAGTATTACTTCCACTGTCAGAGATACAACAGCTCTAAATATCAGATGAAGAAGGTCGCAAGGAAGACAGAGCTATTCTCATGTTTGGTCAGGCCAATATGGAAGTGGAAGTGAGACAGATAAAAAATCCTACTATGACCACCAAAATGTATGTGTTTTAGAACGGGAGACCCTCTAGATGTCATTGGCTTCTCAACTCTTAGGCAGCAAAGCCAATGGACAGGGCAGACAGCTACTAGTCATGATGGCTATATGCTTCCTCCATTATTAGAGGTACCATTAATACCTTTCCGAATACCAGTCTTTTGAATACCTGCCCATTGAGGGACAAAGTGGAGCCACAGCTGGAGAGAGCTATTGCCTTCATGCTCTGCTTTGGGCTTCCAAGAGGTGCCTGGTCAGCCACCTTGGCAAGCCTTTGTTCTGACTCAGCAGAGATTTTCCTATGAACTATGCAAGTTGAGCAAAATTCTCTTCTTTTGCATAATTTAGTCTGCAATTGTCGCTATTTCTGAACAATTTCTTCTTCTGGTTTTGCTAGCCACGGGGGAGGGGCAAGGAGTTATGCAGGACTCCAGATCCGATTTAACCATCCATCTTTTGAGATTTCTGCAGATGCCGCCTGCACTCTTCCTAGCATATATTTTGCTGCCCTAAGGGCCAGAAACCTGCTGTAAAGAGTAAAAGCTACTCTTCTTGGAAAGCTGAATTCTGTACCCATTATTATATTCTGTGCTTTTTCCGTGTTCCTGCTCAACTGCAGTATACACAGAGCCCTGACTGAGGGCTAGAATTCCCAGTGGCGTAGCGTGGGTGGTGCAAGGGGGGCCGGCCGCACCGGGCGCAACATCTGGGGGTTAGGGTTAGGGGGCGCAAATCCACGGGTTAGGGGGTGCAAATTACTTGCCTTGCCCCGGGTGCTGACAACCCACGCTACGCCACTGAGAATTCCCTTGGAGTGCTCTTGTGCAGCTCCTCTCCATTTCAATGAGGCTTCTGCAAGACAACTTCCTGGTGGATTGTGCCCCATATCAATTAGCAGGAGGGTGGCATCATTCAGATTTCCCCCTCAAGTACCAAAATGTTTGGGGCAAAGGATGGGGTCCTCTCCTGCACCCCCAGGATTGGAGTAGGGGGAGAGAACAGTGCTGGCTCCAGGATGCTGAGGGCCCTCAGACATAGTGCCCCTCTTCGAGCTCCCGCAGGTTAGACCACAGAGCCTAGGACTTGCCGATCAGAAGGTCAGCGGTTCGAATCCCCACGATGGGGTGAGCTCCTGTTGATCGGTCCCTGCTCCTGCCAACCTTGCAGTTCAAAAGCACGGCAAAGTGCAAGTAGATGAATAGGTACCGCTCCGGCAGGAAGGTAAACGGCGTTTCCATGCGCTGCTCTGGTTCGCCAGAAGTGGCTTAGTCATGCTGGCCACATGACCCGGAAGCTGTACGCCGGCTCCCTCGGCCAGTAAAGCGAGATGAGCGCCGCAATCCCAGAGTCGGTCACAACTGGACCTAATGGTCAGGTGTCCCTTTACCATTACCTTAAACCTGGGAAAAGCCAGGAAAATTAACCTCCCTCTCCTCCCCATTATATATTTCTTGCAAAAAAAACCACATCAGCCTTCAATTCTTGAATATACCGTACTTCCCAATCCTCACTCGCTTCACCTGATTACCTAAACCTCTAACATTAAGAGTTGTACCCATAACATTCACATTCTTTATTCTGTATTTTCTAAGCATCTCACTTCTCCTTTTTCTAAGGCACCTGATCTTCTAGAACAGGGATATCCAACCAGTAGATCGCGATCTACCGGTAGATCCCGAGCTGATCCTGGTAGATTGCAGGATCCTTACCGTGTACAAAAAGTTACAGGGGAAAAGCAAAAAACCCACAAAAAACCACAACTCTGTGTAATCCTTCCCCCAAAAAGCTCAACAACTCTGAGCACATCCCTCTTAAAAAATGTTCAATATTTTTGAGCAATCCACCCACCCCACACACGCTCCTCCTCCCTCCAATGACAATGGGTAGATCACTGCCAGCTTTTTTGTACTGTGAGTAGATCACAGTCTCTTGGGAGTTGGATATGCCTGTTCTAGAACATTCTGAGCGAAGTGAGAATTATAGTACTGTGAGGGCAGTGGACCTCTGCTGGTCTTCAGGGTCCTGGTAAATGCCCAATCTTCCCCCACTCTGGAGCTAGCATGGGGGAAAGTAGGTCCCAAGGCTATGGGTTAAGTGTCAAGAATGGGGGGGGGGGGATCAGTAGATTATCATCCTATGGAGGTGTGTGTAATAATAATAATAATAAATTTTATTTATACCCTGCCCTCCCTGGCCAGAGCCGGGCTCAGGGCAGCTAACACCAGTAAAATTACAGTAAAAACATAATGGGGGGGGGACCCAATTTAAAATACAGGTTAAAATGCAATTTAAAACGCAGCCTCATTTTAAAAGTAGCCCATAGATCAAAACCATAAGGGGAGGGAAACAGAAGGGTCAGACTGAGTCCAAACCAAAGGCCAGGCGGAACAGCTCTGTCTTGCAGGCCCTGCGGAAAGTTGTCAAGTCCTGCAAGGCCCTAGTCTCTTGTGACAGAGCGATTGACCAAGTCGGGGCCAGGACTGAAAAGGCCCTGGCCCTTGTTGAGACCAATCTAACCACCTTGCGACCTGGGACCTCCAAAATGTTGTCATTTGTGGACCTTAAGGTCCTCCGCGGGGCATACCAGGAGAGGCGGTCCCGTAGGTACGTGGGTCCTACGTGTAAGGACATCAACTTTATTAACTCTGTCTCTCTCTGTCTCACAGCAACTTGTCAGGCTCTTGGCTGCCTGGTTTTCCCAGATGGATGGGGAGCCCCTGAAGTCAGGGCTCTTTGTGGGCCTCGGGCCAGGAGCTACACCCTGGGTGCCTGCACAATACACTGGGCCTTTACCCTTGCCTTGCTGGGCATAGCCGATGCCCTGGTACTGGCTACCCTGGCTTTCGTTTTGGGGAACCGGCAGGATGCTCTGCTACCAGCAGGCTATGCGCCACCCTCGGGAGGAAGAGGTAAGCAGCAGAATAGCCCCTGTCCCCGTTATTCTGGGCAAGGATGGGAGCCAACAGATGCTCAGATGCGAAGCTGGCAGGAATGTCAGCTGCTGCCTAGCAACGGCCAATGAGACACAAGGATGCATCTGAAATGGGGGAAAGGTGGAGGGGGCTGGAGGCTGCAGCAAAGAAGCCCAGTCTTCCAGGAACCACTGAAGCCCCTCCCTTTCCTCCAAACCACACAAATAAAACTGGTGGCGATGCTTCTGCTAATGCGTATGTGTTCACAAGTCTCCCTTTCTGCCACAAACTGGGATTAAGGACTCTGGGTTTTCTGCTGCCACCAAAGTGGGGGGGGGGTGTGTGATAGAGGAGACCCCATTTTGTCCTCATACCCAGTGGCGTAGCGTGGGGGGTGCGGGGGGGCCGGCCACACCGGGCGCAACATCTGGGGGGGGGGCTCTCGCACTCGCAGCTCTCTGCCCCTACCTGGCTCACAGGTTAGGGGGCGCAAATTACTTGCCTTGCCCCAGGTGCTGACAACCCACGCTACACCACTGCTCATACCCCCTTCAAAGCACTATTTAGGTCTTTGTGTAAAGAACTCAAAGTCTGCACTCCGTTGCCTCACTACTGCCACCACCACCAAAAATGGGATTCTGTGATGATGATGATGATGATGATGATGATAATTTATTATTTATACCCCGCCCAGCTGGCTGGGTATCCCCAGCCACTCTGTGAGTTGCAGATTTGCCCGTATTGTACAATTTCAACTGGTTATAGGGGAAAAGTATAGAGTATACAGAACTCACTCTCAGTGGCATAGCATGGGTGGGGCCACGGAGGGGGGGGCGGTTGCCCGGGGCTCAAAATTCTTAGGGGCACAATTTTTTTTTAAAAAAGTAATAATAAGTAGACAATAGTGTGCCCTTCCCACACATCATCATCATCATCATAATAATAATAATAATAATAATAATTGTTATTATTATTATTTATTTATACCCTGCCCTCCCCAGCCAAGACCAGGCTCAGGGCGGCTAACACCCAATATAAAAACAAGTTGATTGAAATACAACTTAAAAACAAGATTAAAACACAACATTAAAACATTAAAATTAAAATGCAGCCTCGTTTCAATGAAAACTCAAATCAAAAAAATTTGGGGGGATGAAAACATCAGGTCTTCACCAAGGCTAACTGTGTTTGCATGGGCAGACTGAGGAGCAGATTTGGGTGGTGGCCGGTTGCAAGGCTTTAGAAAGATACCAATCCCCTGTCTTGCTGTCCCTTGTCTTGCTTTCCACCCTGCTAAACGCTCACAGGGTGCTGCAGCTGCCACTTGGGTAGGTCGCGGAGCTATTGCCTCTTTTTTTCCAACATATTGGTGGGTGGTACTAAGGGACGCGGGTGGCGCTGTGGGTAAAACCTCAGTGCCTAGGACTTGCCGATCGCATGGTTGGCGGTTCGAATCCCCGCAGCGGGGTGAGCTCCCGTCTTTCGGTCCCTGCTCCTGCCCACCTAGCAGTTCGAAAGCACCCTTAAGTGCAAGTAGATAAACAGGTACCGCTTTATAGCGGGAAGGTAAACAGCGTTTCCGTGTGCTGCATTGGTGCTGGCTCGCCAGAGCAGCTTCGTCACGCTGGCCACGTGACCCGGAAGTGTCTCCGGACAGTGCTGGCCCCTGGCCTCTTAAGTGAGATGGGCGCACAACCCTAGAGTCGGACACGACTGGCCCGTATGGGCAGGGGTACCTTTTACTGAGGATACTTGCCTTGCACCGGCCACTGGCAACCCACGCCACATCACTGCTCATGCTAGAGGTCTGTGTGGCTTGGGGCACAAAGGGCAGGAGGTCTGCTTGTAGTCAATACCCCCATCTTGGTTGTAACTTGATGCCTGATCCAAGAAGGTGTGTATTTTCTCTGACCCTGCCAAGCCCCGCATGAGATATGTCTCAGGATCTCAGGCCTGGCACTAGAGCCACGGGATATTCACCACCAAGCACAGAAAAGGCTCTGCCTAGTTTGGTTCCTGAAGCAGAAAATCTGTAAGCTACCTCTCCACGCCGGAAAAATAAATTGACTAACTGCACTGCATACACACAAATAAATTTTAAACAGACAGCTTCCCCCAAAGACTCCTGGTGGAGTATAGTTTGCCCTTACAGAGCTACACTTCCCAGAATATTTTTTTGAAAAAAAAACCTATAGCTCCTAGGATTCTTTGGGGCAAGTCATGTGCTTTACACATGTGGTTTGTATGCAGCCTGACTCTGTGTCTGAAGTCAAGGTCAGCCTGAGAGTTACATAGACTTAGAACATGCAGAAAACCTTTATAGGGAGGAAATGAGAGAACCATTAATTCCTTGCCTGGGCAACTGCTCACACCTCCTCCCTCAATACTTGTAACCCTGACCCCCAGCATGGGAGAAACACTTAATTAAAAAATAACCAAAAATAACCAACCCTGGATGTATGAAGTTTGTCCTTAAAAATGCCTTTAAAATAGTGGTGGTGACACTGTTTTATATTTATTTAAAAAAACTAAAAACCTAGGAAAAAATAATAACAATCCTAGTACCCTATAAAATAGAGGCAGCTGAAAATTAGTATGCTGGAATGTGATGATGATGATGATAATAATAATAATAATAATAATAATAATAATAATAATAATAATAATAATTTATTTGTACCCTGCCCATCTGGCTGGGTCTCCCCAGCCACTCTGGGCGGCTTCCAACAAAGATTAAAAATACATTAAAATATCACACATTAAAAACTTCCCTGAACAGGGCTGCCTTCAGATGTCTTCTAAATGTCAGGTAGTTGTTTATCTCTTTGACATCTGGTGGGAGGGCGTTCCACAGGGCGGGCGCCACTACCAAGAAGGCCCTCTGCCTGGTTCCCTGTAACTTGGCTTCTCGCAGTGAGGGAACTGCTAGAAGGCCCATGGTGCTGGACCTCAGTGTCCGGGCAGAACGATGGGGGTGGAGATCATAGCTGTCAATGTTTCCTTTTTTAAAAGGGAAATTCCCTTATTCTGAATAGGATTCCTCGCAAGAAAAGGGAAAAGTTGACAGCTATGGTGGAGATGCTCCTTCAGGACACTAGCCAATGTGACACTAGCCAAGGCCTCCGTACCCAAATATGCTCACAGGGCATGTGCCACAATGCCACCTATGATGGTGTCTGCCTGAGTTCAGAGGGAAGGTTATGGGATCGTAGAACTGTAGAGCCGGAACGGACCCCAAAGGTCATTCATTTGTTGCAGGATGAAGCGACTTGCTCCAGTCAGTAGCACAAGGAACGCAGGACAGATGAGGGCATGAACTATTCTCTGACCAGTACATCAAAGAATTGTAGACTTGGAAGAGGGAACCTGAGGGTCATCTAGACCAACCCCCTGAAATTCAGGAATAAAATGTGTTGGCCTCGGTGGGGTGGGGGAATTGGGGCTCTCCTTTGGAGACCAAATGTCTTGCTTAGGCAGGGACACGAGAAGATCAGTGTCTTTCCCGGTCTTTTTCTTCCCATTCCCTGTATGCACACAGGTGTGACTTCAGCGCTGACTCCGGACTGATCTCACCTCCCCAACGGACATCCTTCAGAGTCGGTCGCTCGCCACAACAGAACCATTTTCTTGCTGTGCGTAGCTGTTGCAATAAAGATATTTTTTATTTTAAAAAATGCTACATTGTGATGCGTTATTAGTAGGGATATTGGAGAATTCTGCCGGAAACTGAAACGGAAGCAGAAAATGCTGCAGGTTGCCTGTTTGTCCAAGTCAGGAACGGAAATTGTGTGAGCAAATATGTCTTTTCTATCAGTGGCTGGGATTCAACGAAGTAGCTGCATTTGCTGAACAAGGTCTGTTGGTGCAACAGGACTTCCATCCCACCCGCTAATTCTTCTCTGGAGGGTGGGGGGAAACCCAAGTAGATCTTGTTAGACACACACACCCATGCTCTCTCTCTCTCTCTCTCTCTCTCTCTCTCTCTCTCTCTCTCTCTCTCTCCATTTAGCACTATGTTGAAGTCCACCCGTTTTTTTAGTTCCTGATCATTGTGTGAACCATCAACCTTATTTTCTGCATAGTTTTTGATTTTTGTTTATTCCACTGAAATTAATTATGCAATTATGCCGTCAGTTGTGTAATTTATTTTTTCAGTTTTGGGCAATAGCGGACAGCGAAATGAACAAGGGAGGTTTCAGTGGGAGCCAAACTTCAGGAGAACCAACAGGACTGGTTGTGACAAACACAGGACAGGATGTTTCCGGACATCCTTGGTTATTAGTTATTTCTATAGCTGTTTTCAAAAGGGATGCAGGTGGCGCTGTGGGTTAAACCACAGGACTTGCTGATCAGAAAGTCGGCGGTTTGAATCCCTGCGACGGGGTGAGCTCCCGTTGCTGGGTCCCTGCTCCTGCCAACCTAGCAGTTCGAAAGCACGTCAAAGTGTAAGTAGATAAATAGGTACCGCTCTGGCGGGAAGGTAAACGGCGTTTCAATGCACTGGTCTGGTTTACCAGAAGCGGCTTAGTCATGCTGGCCACATGACCCGGAAGCTGTATGCCAGCTCCCTTGGCCAATAAAGCGAGATGAGCGCCGCAACCCCAGAGTTGGCCACAACTGGACCTAATGGTCAGGGGTCCCTTTACTTTTACTTTTGTAGCTGTTTTCATAGGCTTTGAAAATCATTTATCTTATTCATTCTCACTGGAACCCTCCAAAGCGGTAAATATTTTACCTGTTTTACAGATGAGAAACTTGAGACTGGACAAAAGTTTTGAGTTGCCTCAAGCCTGTCCTGTAAAAAGTTCCCAAGGGCAGTGGCGTAGCATGGGGGGTGCAGGGGGAGGGGCTGACCGCACCGGGCGCAACACCTGGGGGTTAGGGATAGGGGGCGCAAATCCACGGGTTAGGGGGTGCAAATTACTTGCCTTGCCCCGGGTGCTGACAACCCACGCTACGCCACTGCCCAAGGGCGTTCAGACTTGAACCTCTGGGCTCCATAGTTCAACAGAGTGAAGGGTATTTGAAAAATGTTTGAGAAGATGACACCAATGACGTCAGCGCTACATTAAAATACCTGGTGGGCTCTTTATTAATTCATCAACACCAAAAACTCTGGCCACAAGCAGGATCAAACAGGGCGACAAATCAGCAAGAGGGCGCATATGTCTTTGTGTAACGTGAATGTGGGTGAACACAAGGCATCTTACAAACCGGACATACACAAGCAGGGGGGAAACTCTGGTGGGCCAAGGGAGGAGCAAGGGATGAGAGACAGGGTTGAGGTAATGGGACTATTAAGGCAGAAGGAAAATCAGGGGTGGGGGGTGGGGGTTATTTGAGCCACTTTTAAATATTTTTTTAAGCCAAGATGGCCGCCAGCTCTGCATTTGACATGGGAGATATGATCACCATCAAACTGCAGCTTTCAATCAGGACGCCCAGAAGGTTAGCGGGGAAAAGAGCCCCTCCCCATACAATAACAGAACTGGGATTTGGGGAGCCCAGTGATAGGCTCTCCCCCTTCCTCCTCAGTAATTTGGGGTCACAAGGCAGAAAAGAGGCAGGAACAAACACGAGGTCCACTGACATTCAGAGACTGCCAGAGAGGTGGGGGGCAGGGGCGAGTTGGCTCCCCCAATCTTTTTTATGCCAATTCCTCCTATTCAGGCAGATACCGAAGCCTCTGCATCCCCCCAGAAACCCCCCTCCTCCCGACGGCCCCTTCCCCTTCTGTCCGCTTGACCCGTTGCAGCTGGGGCTCCCCCCCGGCCTCCCCACCTAGTCGTTTGACCCGCAGAAGATTGGGGGGCTCAGGCAGGTCTCCTCCGTCAAAGATGGCACGCCGCAGGCGCCGGGGGGGCGCTGGGAAACGCTGGGGGGTCAGGTTGCCCGCTCCTGCCAGGATCCGGCCAACCAGGTATCTGCAAAGAAGAGCAAGAGAAAGAGGTGAGTACAGTGGTGCCTCGCAAGACGGAAAACCCGCTAGACGAAAGGGTTTTCCATTTTGGAGGTGCTTCGCAGGACGAGTTTGCTATGGGCTTGCTTCGCAAGACGAAAATGCCTTGCGATTCCTGGGTTTTTTTCCCCCTCCCCCCCATTTTCCCAAGCCGCTTAACAGCTGTTCACTAAGCCGCTTAACAGCTGATCGCTAAGCCGCTTAACAGCTGATCTAAGCCGCTTATCAGCTGATCTAAGCCGCTAATAGCCTTTTAGCAGCTAATCCGCTAATCCCTTAAGCCTTTAATAGCCGCTAATAGCGCTAATCCGCTAATGGGCTTGCTTCGCAAGACGAAAAAAAACGCAAGACGAAGAGACTCGCGGAACGGATTCTTTTCGTCTTGCGAGGCACCACTGTAATTGGCCATGTTTGCGGCATCTGTTCCCTGTTTGTGGATAAGAGTAATAAAGCTATCCTTCCAGGTTTTCGGTAGCTTTCCATTTGCCAAAATATTATTCATTAGGTTTTTCATGGGAAGAAATAATGCTTGTTCTAACTTTTTATAGTAATTAGCTGGGAGACCATCTGGGCCTGGTGTCTTTCCTAATTTTGATCTCTGTATAGCTTGTTGCACCTCCATAGCTGTTATTGGTGAGTTCAAGATTTCAGTTTTTTCCTTAGGTATTATTGGTAGCTTATTTTTGCCCAAATAATCAATTATTTTTTCTAGAGTCTCTGGACCTTCTTTATATAGTTTTCCGAAAAAACTAGCAAAGTTTTTACTAATTTCCTTCGGTTCTTGAATCCATTTGTCTTCAATTTTATTTTTATTGATAATTCTATCTTCCTTTTTCTTCTTTAATTGCCAGACCAAAAGTTAGCCAGGTTTATTTGCAAACTCAAAGTTTCTATGTCTCAACCATTTTATCTTCCAAAGTTGCCTGCCATCTCCCCTCTCCCCAAAAAGGCTGGAGACTGAAGTTGCAATTTCTGATGGCATACAAGTACCGTATACCCTCCCACACTCGCCTTGCCCACTAAACCCCACTTTCGTTGACAGAACCCAATGATGCCATTGAAACTCCCAGACATGGATTGGTTAGTATGGGCTCTGCTCTTCTAGATTTCCCAGACGTAATAGGACTGGAAATGCCCCCCCAAAAGATGTTGGACTGGTTTTGTATGCCACTACAGCGGCAAGACTTTTATTAGCCAAAAACTGGAAATCACAAGAAATACCAACAATAGAAGAATGGCAGATGAAGATGTTGGATTTTTTGGAGCTGGCCAACCTGACTGGAAGAATCCGCGACCAGAAAGAAGAGGAGACACAAGAGAATTGGAAGAAATTTAAAGAATATTTAGCTAAATATTGTGATATAAATTAAATAGAAAATTCCTTGGAAATGATAAATAGGCTTAGGGGTAGAATAAGAATATGTGGTAGCAAATACTAAGGATTTGAAAATTAATAAAGAAGAAGAGGTTAGTAAATGAAAGGAGTTAATATCAGTAGAAATATGAATTTGGAGAACTTCTATACTTGTGATATAATGAGATTCAGTAAGAGGCGATTCGAGGAAGTCAGTTATCAATGTAATGAGAATTAGGTATTTGAAGAAATAATTTTTCTTTGTGTTTAATTTATTGTAGTGTAATGTGTTTTTCTTTGTTTGTGTGTTTCGTTAGGTCATTTTTGTGATAAATGTGGAAAATCAATAAAAAAAATTTGGGGAAAAATAGATTTCCCAGAGGTAACACCTGGATTTTTCTCTTCCTTGGATTAGTCTTCCCCTTCTCCATACTCTAGGATAATGGCTTCTTAGATAAGTTGAAAGCTTATCCGAGATTTCTTACTGACAATGTCAATACTGGTGTCCAGACTTCCAGGGAAAACAGCTTGCCCCCGCAGTGACCATCTCCCATTGTGTGTGTCCCACAATACTTTGTGGCTCACTGCGGTTCTACAGCTGATAAGACAAGCTTTCCTCACCAGCCAAGTCGATGTGGGAAAAGGTTCCCTTAAGGTAGCAAACAGAGAAATGCAAGCACTTGGACTCAGCCCTGTCCTTCCAAAGGGCTTCTTGATCCAGGGGGCATGGAGAGCAGACAATGTCTACTCCTCCTCCTGCCATCCTTCTCCAGATCTCTGCATGCACACGCGCGCGCGCGCACACACACACACACACACACACAAACACACATATACACATATGCTCCAGTTCCTCTGGAATAGCATGGAAGGGAGTGCAGGGAGCTGTAGGAGAAAGGAGAAATTCCTCTCTCTCTTTTGCACTCACAGAAGGTGCCTCTGCTGCATCAACTAGCCTTTCACGAATGGATGGACAGCATTGGATGCAACCCAGACAGCCTATAATGCTATATAGGTAAAGGTAAAGGGACCCCTGACCATTAGGTCCAGTTGTGGCCGACTCTGGGGTTGCGGCGCTCATCTCGCTTTATTGGCCGAGGGAGCCGGTGTACAGCTTCCAGGTCATGTGGCCAGCATGACTAAGCCGCTTCTGGCGAACCAGAGCAGCGCACAGAAATGCCGTTTACCTTCCCACCGGAGTGGTACCGATTTATCTACTTGCATTTTGACATGCTTTTGAACTGCTAGGTTGGCAGGAGCTGGGACCGAGCAACGGGCGCTCACCCCGTCACGGGGATTCGAACCGCCAACCTTCTGATCGGCAAGTCCTAGGCTCTGTGGTTTAACACACAGCACCACCCGCGTCCTATATTGCTATATATCATAGTTTTATTACATTTTACTAAAATTATTACATGCCAAAATCTACCTAAAGTGAAGCAGGTCCCTCCTTACTAAGAAATTAGTGACTGCGCAGTGCACTAACTAAAATTCCAGAATTCCACCTGCGTGTAAGCCGCCAGATGCAAATCTGGGGACCTACCTGGAATATCCAGGTGGGGGAGGGGCTGTTGGGCCCAGCAGCATCGTTCAGATGCTTTGAACTACAATTCTCATCAGCTCCCGCTAGCATGGCCAGCCGTCAGGAAAGAGGGGACTTGTAGTCCCGGACCTCAGGAGGACCTCAGGCTGAAGAAGGCGGTTCTAGGGCCCAGATTTTCTACACTGAATATTTCCTAGGCTGTGGTTTTCTTTAAAAAGGTAAAACTGCTGGAGACCATACCTTGTTCTTCTGCCTAGCAATCTTGCCCTTTGTTTCCATGTGCGTGAGGCAGGGGCAGGCTGTGTTAACGCACAAGTTGTTTAAAACCATGCATTTCCCAAGCATTGTTTGAATCTTCTTGTATTATTGGATAATTATTTTTATACTCCAAAAAGCCAGTTCATCATACAAGAGATGGGACGTCATTGCTGGATTACACCATTTCAGGTGAGGGTTTGCATTGCTGAACGAGTGCCTCTTGCAAAACAAACTCCCTGCATTTGGACAAAGAGCTTGCCAGGGAACTCTTCTCCACGACAAGCTACTTTTCTATATGCATGGTTAAAAAAAAACAAAGTGGAGATAGTCACGCAGACATAGCCCCACACCTGAAACCTGAAACCAGGAAAACGCTTTACTGCTTGATTCTGGTGAAAATATAAACTGCCACTGAAATTTCTTATGTACCACTTCCTATTCCATTAACTGCTTCCTCAAATGTACTATCTTGTTATTTTAATTATATATTCTATATAAAAAGAGAGGTGTATGAAGGCAGCCTGAATTTATTCTGCAATGGAGGACGATGTGTGGGCATTCTGCACATGCTCATAGGCCATAGCTGTCAACTTTCCCCTTTTCTTGCGAGGAATCCTATTCGGAATAAGGGGATTTCCCTTTAAAAAAGGGAAAAGTTGACAGCTATGTCATAGGCACTCCCTTCTTTATTGCTTCCTGTGTTACACAGCTGAGAATGACATTCCAAACAGGTTCTGGGGCTAAGCCCTAGCTCAGAAATGGGACCCCATTCCAGCTACCTCAGCATCTCTGGGTCCATCTCCCCAGTGGGTTCTTCCTCCCCTCCCAGCTCCTCTTGGGGTTCGAATCCTCCTTCTGGGACCCAGTGGCGATTTCGCTGTGTTTGAGGTGGGAAGGAGTTGCCTGCTAAGCCGGTCTCATCATACTCTGGGTACAACGGGGCCCCCTTTGCTTCTTCCCAAAGCCTGAGCAAGTTGGCCAGATAGGCAGACTCCTGGTCCCGGCGATGCCCGTCCTGAAGGAGGCGCTGCAGAGCGAGGGCCAAGCGTTCGTCTGGCTGGAACTGGTTCCCTGGCGGTGCCACCGCTCTCTCTAGCGCCTGGGCCAAGCGGTCATCTTGCAGTTGGTTACCGGTGGAGGCCATGGCTCTCTCTAAGGCTTGGGCGAGGTGCTCTTCCTGCAGCTGACCACCAGGGGACGACATGGCTCTCTCCAGCGCTGCCAGCCGGACGAGTTCGGGGTAATACACCTCATTGGCCAATGCAGTCTCGACCGCCTCGTAGGGCACTCCCTGCAGCTCCCGCCGAACCCTTCGGGCTCCCCCAGGTAAGTTGTGGTTCAGCCCTCCACGGGAGCCCCCTGTGCTGGGGAGAGGCTGTAAGAAACAGGGGGAAAGATTGCAAACTGAATTTTAAGGAAAGGTCAGAAGTCAGGCTGGCAGCAATCGCAGGGAGGGGGGCACGGTACCACCTCTGCCCCACAGCAAGCCAGTCGCTGGGCATTTCGTGGTGTGGGCCATCATACATCAATATGGAACAGTGTAATAAAAAAATGTAAAGTCTTGTATATACAGTCATACCTCGGGTTGAAGTAGCTTCGGGATAAGTATTTTCAGGTTGTGCGCTGCGGCGACCCGGAAGTAGCGGCGCGCGTTACTTCCGGGTTTCGCCGCTCGTGCATGCGCAGGTGGTCAAAGTGACGTCATGCGCATGCGCAGAAACGGCAAATCACGACCCGCGCACGCACAGATGCAGGTTGTGTTCACTTCTGGATGCAAACGGGGCTCCGGAACGGATCCTGTTCGCATCCAGAGGTACTACCATATAATAAATGTTCATTAATGTCGCAACCAAGCATGTACATAGATATGTGGACCACATGTCTGGAGCAGCACAGGAAGACCGTCCGGAAACCATTTTGACTCCCAAACTGACCAAATGTTTTCTCTGCAAGGAGGGAGGGGGTGAGGGAACCTTCCAATTGTCTCAGCAATTGGGTAATCACCATCTCAAAGGAATGGCCAGACTACCAGGAAAGGCATTATCAGATAACCTGGCAGACAGGAAAAACAACAACATTCAAATTTCTGTTGTAGACCGCCTTTTCTGTGATGTAGGTGTGATGTTTGTGGGTGGTGGTCTTGGGTTACACCCCTTCTGTGATGTATGTATGATGTATGGAGGGGTGGCCTTGAGCTCCAGGGCAGGGAATTTAAAATGTCTATATAAGGGCAGGCACACCTATATTCTGGGTCCTCCTCAATCCTCCTGCATGTGAGGGGAGCACCCTGTTGCAGCAGCTTTAATAAAGATCAGGTTTACTAGCTGCTTTGCTTCTCAATATTCTCTGGTTGGCCTCTGTTATTTTCTCCTACCGATAGGGAACCCACTTAAGGACTCCATATGGGCTCTTGGATACCCCATAAGGGAAAAAGGGCTGATTTTGTTTACAACAACAGCGAAGTACAAAAAAGCCATTTGATATGTTTAAAGTAACTTAAGAATTAAAGTGAAAACAAAAATGCTAAAGGGCACAATTCAACCAAAAACAAAGCACTTTTACATCTTGGGTAACATCCACACCATACATTTAAAGCAAATTGACAATGGTTTTGACAGTCCTGGTTTCCCCCAAGCAATTCTGGAAACTAGTTTATCCCACATGGCGCTACCATTCCCAGTACCCTTAACAAGCATGTTCCCAGGGTCCTCTGGGGGAAGCCATGTGCTTTAAATATATCGTGTGGATGTGACCTTATTGGTTTTAGCAAGGGGAAGCGCTTAGCCTTTGAAACGATACCAAAAAGGTCCTGGCAGGACACGAGGTAAGTGCCGCAGGAAGATCATTCTGAGTGTCCCAAAAGAACAGCAAATGGTTATTGAATTTATTGTCGTTGCATTTTTTTGACTCCCAGGGAAATGAATTTGTGGGATTTTATGCCTCAGGTGCCACAATAACGAGCTTATTTTCTCCTGCTCCAGAAGGCAGGACCCAAACCAACGGATTCAAGTTACAAGAAAGGAGATTCCAACGAAACATTAGGAAGAACTTTCTGACAGTAAGAGCTGTTCAATGGTGGAATGGTCTCCCTTGGATGGCGGCAGACTCTCCTCCCTTGGAGGTTTTCAATGAGAGGCTGGACGGCCATCTGTCAGGGATGCTTTAGCTGAGATTCCTGCTTTGCTGGGGGTTGGACTAGATGACCCTCAGGGTTCCTTCCAACTCCACAATTCTACGATTCTAACTCAGTCAGTCTTGCTCACGATGCACCTTGACTTTTGGAGGTGTCATTTGCTGTTCTGCCTCCAGCAGCAAAACATCTTGGATCAGCCCTGGTGTTTAGGCGCAACTACAGTCATACCTCATGTTATGTTTGCTTCATGTTACGTTTTTTCAGGTTGCGTCCCGCGGCGACCCGGAAGTACCGGAAAGGGTTACTTCCGGGTTTCGCCGCTTGCGCATGTGCAGCACGCGCATCTGAAGGCAGCCCTGTTTAGGGAAGCTTTTAATGTTTAACAGACCACTGTATTCACCACCCGACCCCACCCCCACTCATATTCCCCCCCCACACCTCTTTCCCCCTATTCTTCCTAATGTCTCAACAAATGAAACCGATTTGTAAAAAAAAAGTTGTTACGTGGAAAACAAAAATATGAGAGACTTTGCGCATACCTTTGTAAATCAAGAAAATATTTAATAAAAATACATTTAAAAACCCCACAGACCACTGTATTTTCATACTTTGTTGGAAGCCGCCCAGGGTGGCTGGGGAGACCCAGCCAGATGGGCAGGGTATAAATAATAAATTATTATTATTATTATTATTATTATTGCACAAAATCATGCTTTGCGCATGTGCACAAGTGCCAAATCACGCCGCGCACCTGCGCAGATACAGCACTTCAGGTTGTGAGCTTTTCATGTTGCGAACGGGCCTCCGGAACGGTTCCTGTTCACAAGCAGAAGCACCACTGCATGCTGAATTATCAATCATTACTCAGCGAGCTTCATGGCTAGGGGAGGCGTGGGGGTGAATACTACAAAGCAGAGGCAGATTTAATTTTGAGTGAGTAATTGAGCCGAAAACTGCCTGCACATTTCCTGCTCTGACGTCTAGAAGAACATGAGATAGAGACTTAAAAAAAATAAATAAAAAAATAAAAAAGCCAAGCCAGAAAACTAGACTATGCCTGAGTCCCTTCTATTAGACTATTTCCAGATTTTTCTTCTTGGTTTCACTCTGGATTTTTGTCAGATTTGTGGGAACTGCAATAATTCTGAAACAGCTAAAGGACAGAAAATGAGATGGTTTTCTGGTGAGGCAGGTTTTCTGGTGAGGCAGTAGATATTTGCAGGACCAGTTGTAGGGACTGAAAAGCTCACGTCACAATAAACTATTTTGCCTCTTGACTGCCATAGTATGGCATTTTGCTTCTCCCTTTGTAGATGTAGGAGTTTATATTTCTGCATCTCCAGGTGGTATAATTGGTTAGAATCACATCTATTTTTCTATTTTTCTTCACATTTGTAAAAAGGCTTTGATGAAGACAGAACAACAAAGGCTGAATTTGTGTGTGTGTGTGTGTGTGTGTGTGTGTGTGTACCAGGAGCCTGTTTCCAAGTTCTGACCTACTAGCCCAATACACACAAATACGATCTATACCAGCCACACTCTTTTCCCAATTGCAAATTGGTTATTGCAAATCACCACATGTCCTTCATATATAAGCCATATCTACGTAACTAACAGCAGCCAAATTTCAGGGCATTACTAATCATTAATAACGATTAGCATCATTGTTATTATTAACATATCAATTTGCACCATGCGCCCATCTCACATCTGGGGACCAGTAACCAAACTTCCGCTGACTAACGCCTACCCAAATGGAGAAATTTACTTGAGCCGTAATCAAGATTCAGGAGCTGAAAGACCCTCTGGAAATGGGGTCAAGGGAGATCAGCCAGTAGAGGAGGCAGATGGGCCAGACTAAGGCTGGGCATCTCTGCAAGGATGTGCACAGAAGCCCTTGAGGATGTGTCACAGTGGAAGATGCTCCGCAGTCTTCCTGCAGAGTTAGTCACAACCACCAGGAGGATGGTTTGGGTACACTGAGAAATCACTTTGGTGGTTGTGAGGCTCTCCTGAGCTAAGGGGGGCTCCCTTCAGCCTCTCCCACCTCAAACACACATTCTACATATGTGCAAAAGCCCAGCAACATCCAATCTGCCTCTGGCTTTGTTCAAACTACCACTGCCCCTTAATAAGGAGTCAAGACTCCTACAGTTGAGATGGGTGGCAGCGCACAGAAGACAGGCCATGGACATAAAAGCCCATAAATGAAAATGGTGCCTTAATATGTTTCCAGTTTATTGCAGGTTTTAAGTATTCTTTGATATATGTTTTCATTCCTGCTTTTAACTCTTGTCTTTTATTGGCATTTTTAAAAATGTTTTGATTTTAATGCTGGTTTTATTTTTCTGTAACTCGTTTAGAGGCTCTATTGACAATCAATTAGTATATGAATTTTGTTCAATAAAATGCCCCAAAATACATGCCCTGAATTCTTTTTTAAAACGAATACTACATGGCATGTATTTCAGTACCCCCTCACTTTGCACCTCCTTTTACACACACACAAACACACACGCACACACTCCGTCTTGTACAGATGGATAACAGGTGCAAAAATAACGGCGTACTTCTTTTGCGACCCATCTGCCCACTCGGATATCACACGCACAGACACACCCCGCAATTTGGCTTGCACCCGTCACACCTTTCCCACAAAAACCCCACACCCTTAGCTCATCCTTAGTCCCGCGCACCCACACTTTGTACACAGCAACGCCCCCCAGCACTCGCTCGACCCTTTGCGCACATGCACACTCTTATTCTGCCGTGCGTAATTCTTGGAAACGATGGAGCTGAATTCGTAACGCATCCTTTACCTTTCCACCCACAAAAGCCCCCAGTTGCTCACAGAGGGAACAGGCATGAGTCACGAGCACACGCAGAAACACACACACGAGCGCCTTTTTTTTGGATCGGCGGGTGAAAAAGACGCACAAATGACTCGCTGTTTTTTCCTTCCCAGCACAGAAACACACGCAGATTGCCAGATGTCATGCACAGTTTGGAGAGCATCCTTATTCCAGATCACCATCATTTAGATGAAGAACGCTTCTCATCCCCCCCCCCCATCCCCACAGTGCCCCATTAATTGGGCTCTTGGGTGCCCCCCCCCCACGCCTCTCCTTTCTCCCTGGGCTGCCAACGACGACTATTCAGTCGTCTATACAGAAATCAGATGCGCGCCCTCCAGAGCGCGGCTGGCTGCGCAGAGGCAGAAAAGCAGGTGCGCCACAGAAAGGTGCCACAGAACCATCCAGCCCAATGGTTCTGGATCTCTCCAGCAAGGAAGCCAAGCCGCAGGGCCAGGGGCTCGTCTACGTGTCCTCTGGGTGTGGAGTCCCCAGATAACCCGGCACCCGTAACGCGCGATATCCGATCCCTCGCCCCCTCCGCGGATGCTCGCCATCCCGCGTGGCTCGCGTCCCCCCGGTCATCCTGCCCGCCCGGCGGGCTGATGTTCCGGCGCTGGTTCTGGGTTCGAATCGCCTACCTTGGCGGCTCCGAGGCCCGAGAGCAGCGCAAGCAGCAGCGCTGGGCCCATCGCTCCCTCTGGGTTGGACGGGAGGCCGAGGCTGCCCAGACGACGGCGGCGGCGACAGCAAGCGAGCGACGGAGCCGAGCCCGGACTGCGCCAGAGGAGGCGGCGGCGGCGCCAGACAAGAGCCGGAGCTCCGCCTCGCCGCCGGGCTCCGCCTCTCCCCATCGCTCCGCGCCCGGGGCTCAAGGACAGCGGGGGGCATAGGAGCCAGCGGGGGGAGGGCGAGGTGCCTTCGCCCCCCTAAAATATTTGAGCATCTTTGAGCCCCACCCCAAAGTTAATGGGCATTGTCTCCTTCAAATGGTTTTGTGTGCGCCACGTCTTATGATGGATTATTCGGGGCGAGGCTTACCTGCCCCCCCACCCAATATTTTATTGAAGTTGGCACCCTTGGCGGGGTGCGGGGGGAGAACACGCACGGCCACGCCGGTACCTCCGCTTCCGATTTCACCGGCCAAGGACAGGGGCCACCACGAGGAAGGCGGTGCCCCGGAGCGCGTGCAAAGTGCATCCCTTTCAGCGCCAAGCGATCTGCACAGCCTCCGTGACTGTGTAGAAAGGTGTGGTTTTGTTTTGTTTTATTATTATTTTTAAAGAACAAACCTTTTTCCTGAAGGGAATCATACTGTTAATCTCTCCCCCCCCCCCCCTCTATGGAGTTTAATTTCAGACAGAACTCACTTTTGGCCTGCTTGCCAAGAAAAGGGGTGCATTATTATTTAATTTTATATTAGTTATTTATTAATTCCATTAAATTAAATTTAAAATAAATTTATTGAATTTATCCAAAGAGCACAGGGCGCTTTGCAGTTCTCTGGCATAGATAGAGCAATGTTGCCCAAATGTTTCTGAGCATGTGTAGAGTGCATTCACCCTGCCACTTACTCAGAGAGAATTTAAATGAAGGAAAAAGCTACCTGGCGTCTCTTATTTTCACCTCCTGCTTCCAGCCTTCCTCATTATATTCCTCTTTTTCCTTCCAGTGCCTCATTTAGTCCATCTCCTTTTCCTTTCCTTTTTAAAATGTTTTAGCACCCATGGCACCCACAAAGGGTGGGATAGGGACACCCCATATTAAATTCACAGCAATCCCGCGATGTAGATAATGCTGAGAGTTACCACCCGATCCAAGGAACATCCCGTGAGTTTTGTGGCCAGGCAGCTTTTCACATCCAATATGTTGTCCCCTACACAGTGGCTCTGGCGTCCCCTTTAAGATACTAGTCAACTCTAAAAGTCTATTTCTGCATTCATGGTGATTTGTGCTTCTTGTGGTTAGTCACAATTCCCCTTTCAATGCTATTTGTACTTATCTGCAAAAGCTTTGGGATGGATATACTGCTTCAATTTCATTTTTTTATATATAAATTTTTATTAGTTTTTTAACAGTAATTAAACATACTTTTCCATCTTATACAAAAAATTTTACTTATCAATCACATCTGAAAATTTTCCAATCTAATCACTTAATATACATTTCTTATTTCCCCTATTACATTAAATCTCATAACTAATATCTCTGTTCTTTTTCTACTTTGCAACATTTCATCTATTTCTCCTTACAAAACTTCTTGTAGTCCTACTAACGTAATTTGTTGATTACAGTTGCTCTTCAAATAATTCGTATATTTCCTCCAATCTTCTGTGAATCTCTGGTCCCGCAGGTTTCGAATCCTTCCTGTCATTTTATCCAATTCTGTATAGTCCATTAATTTTGTCTGCCATTCTTCTTTCATCGGAATTTCTTCTTGCTTCCATTTCTGGGCTAACAATACTCTGGTCGCTGTTGTTGTTGTTTCCAATCAGTGCCTGCTGCATATGTTCTTCCTGCTGAAATCCTGTAACTTTCCATACCACAAATGTTCTGTGTTTTGTCCTGCTTTTGTGTCAAGAATATGTTGCAGGTTAAACCCACAATAAAACTCCAGCTTGGAGACGTTCAAACGGCATAGCTACTGGAGCACCCTTCAGGCATAATTCATGTAAGCCAAGTGACTCTAGCAAGCTCAAATTCCCTTTCAGGTGTCTTCCAGAGTGAATCTGGTTTCAAGCATTCACCACCACTACCAAGCCCAGTGTGGGTTCAGCTCCTGCGGGCGGCTGACTTCCTGGACCCTCTGTGTATCCTCTGGGAAGAGCCAACCAAACATACACAGTGGGTGCCATCAGGACTGGCCTTTGGGACAGAATGAGCAAGAAGGGACCTCAAATGCAGCAGGACTGGCTCACCACATGTTGACATAAGTACAGAAATGCCCACTGCCAACTAAAGTGTGATGGCCTGGGACTCGGGCTCAGACTCAGAACCAGAGGACACTCAGTCTGCACTGGATCCTCTGAGCGCCAGTGTGGTGTAGTGGTTAAGAGCAGTCAGTAGACTCGTAATCTGGTGAACTGGGTTCGCGTCTCCGCTCCTCCACATGCAGCTGCTGGGTGACCTTGGGCCAGTCACACTTCTCTGAAGTCTCTCAGTCCCACTCACCTCACAGAGTGTTTGTTGTGGGGGAGGAAGGGAAAGGAGAATGTTAGCTGCTTCGGGTAGTGACAAAGCGGGATATCAAATCCAAACTCTTCCTCTTCTTCTTCTTCTTCTCCTGTTTCAGGTGGCATCTGAACCGAATCTGGGGCCTGATTCTGAAGAGCCCCAGTCGGCACAGGTTCCCCTGCAATAAGCACCGGCTGGGCTGAGTCAGGGGCCTGAGCCTGCCCTGGCTCCAGATGTGGGGGTGACCTCGTTGCCTTCAGCTGGGCCATCACTTACAGCTGCTCCACTACTGGTTGGGTCAAGAGAGGCTGAGGCGGCCTCTGGGTCTAGTAACCCACCGACATCTCCCGAGCTGCAGAGACTAAGGTCTGAGAGAAGGAGAAACCTGAGTACTTGTAGGAGGAGTGCTTGACTTCGGGTGAGACAGGGAGGTGAGTCACCAGTGATCAGGACTGGCTGTTACCCCGTTAGAGATAAAAGGCTGTTGGACCCCACCCCAGTTTGCGGAAGCAACATTTCTGCTTGCTGGAACCTGCCTGAGACCCTGTGCCTGACCTTGCCTGGTTTCCTGCCTTGTGTTTTGCCTTGGCCCTGTTGGACTGACTCCTCGCGGTATCCTTGGATTTGGGACCGGACCTGGACTGCATTGCTCAGGTTAACCCCCAGGCCCAGCACATAAAGAGAGGGAGGGGGCATAAGACCATTTGCAGTAGACCACAAGCTGAACATGAGTCAACAGTGTGATGCAAAAAAAGGCTAATGCTCTTCTAGGAGTATTGTGTTCCAAACATGTGCAGAGGAGACCAACCATGATGATGATAGTAATAATAATAATTTATTTATACCCCACCCATCTGGCTGGGTTTCCCCAGCCACTCTAGGCGGCTTCCAACAAAACAGTTAAATACAGTAACCTATTAAACATTAAAAGCTTCCCTAAAGAGGGCTGCCTTCAGATGTCTTCTAAAAGTTTGGTAGTTATTTTTCTCTTTGACATCTGATGGGAGGGTGTTCCACAGGGTGGGTGCCACCACCGAGAAGGCCCTCTGCCTGGTTCCCTGTAACCTGGCTTCTCGCAGCGAGGGAACCACCAGAAGGCCCTTGGCTCTGGACCTCAGTGTCTGGGCAGAACGATGGAGATGGAGATGCTCCTTCAGCTATACAGGACCGAGGCCGTTTAGGGCTTTAAAGGTCAGCACCAACACTTTGAATTGTGCTTGGAAATGTACTGGGAGCCAGTGTAGGTCTTTCAAGACCAGTGTTATATGGTCTTGGCAGCCGCTCCCAGTCACCAGTCTAGCTGCCGCATTCTGGATTAGTTGTAGTTTCCAGGTCACCTTCAAAGGTAGCCCCACGTAGAGTGCATTGCAGTAGTCCAAGCGAGAGATAACCAGAGCACGCACCACTCTAGCAAGACGGTCCGCTGGCAGATAGGGTCTCAGCCTGCATACCAGATGAAGCTGGTAAACAGCTGCCCTGGACACAGAATTGACCTATGCCTCCATGGACAGCTGTGAATCCAGAATGACTCCCAGGCTGCGTACCTGGTCCTTCAGGGGCACAGTTACCCCATTCAGGACCAGGGAGTCCTCCACACCCGCCCGCCTCCTGTCCCCCCAAAATGGTAGTTCTGTCTTGTCAGGATTCAACCTCAATCTGTTAGCCGCCATCCATCCTCCAACCAAGAGTCTGGGAACTAAGCCTTATGAGGAGCACTTGAAGGAGCTGGGAATGTTTACCCTGGAAAAGATGAGAATGAGAGGAGATATGATAGTCACCTTCAAATATCTTAAGGTCTGTCACGTGGAAGAGGGAACATGCTTATTTTGTCCTGCTCTGGAGGGTAGAACTCGAACCCATGGCTTCAAGTTACAAGACAGGAGATTCCAACTAAACATTCAGAAAAAAACTTTTTGACAGTAAAAGCTGTTCAGCAGTGGAACAGCCTCCTACAAGAGGCAGTGGACTCTCCTTCCTTGGAGGTTTTTAAGCAGAGATTGGATGGCCATCTGCCATGGATGTTTTAGTTGGGATTCCTGCATTGCAGTGGGTTGGACTAGATGACCCTTGGGTCCCTTCCAACTCTAAGATTCTGTGATCAAGGGAAGTCATAGTCCCGCTCTATTCTGCCTTGGTTAGACCACACCTGGAGTGCTGTGTCCAGTTCTGGGCACCACAATTTAAGAAAAAGATTGACAGGCTGGGATGTGTGCAAAGGAGGGTGACCCAAGATGTCCAAGGGCCTGGAAACCAAGCCTTATGAGGAACAGTTGAAGGAGTTGGGTATGTTTAGCCTGGAAAAGAGGAGATATGACAGCCATCTTCCAATATCTGAAGGGTTGTCAAATGGAAGATGGGGCAAGCTTTTTCTTCTTCTGCTCTGGCTGGTAGGAGCTGAACCAATGGTTTCAAGAAAGGAGATTATGACTAAATATCAAGGAATAACTTTCTGACAGTAAGAGCTGTTTTACCGTGAAACAGCTCCCCACAGGAGGTTCTGGACCTTCAGCTGTGGGCCAGTTTACCGTCCCTCAGACCATGTGGTGGGCCGGACTAGATTTTTTTTTGGAGGGGGGGGGGAATGAACAAATTCCTATGCCCCACAAATAACCCAGAGATGCATGAGTAGAATGTGTGCTTTTATTTAAAATGCATCTCTGGGTTATTTGTGGGGCATAGGAAGTCGTTCTGAAATACACACATTCTACTCATGTAAAAACACCAGGCAGGCCCCACAAATAACCCAGAGATACATGAGTAGAATGTGTGCTTTTATTTAAAATGCATCTCTGGGTTATTTGCGGGGCATAGGAAGTCGTTCTGAAATACACACATTCTACTCATGTAAAAACACCAGGCAGGCCCCACAAATAACCCAGAGATACATGAGTAGAATGTGTGCTTTTATTTAAAATGCATCTCTGGGTTATTTGCGGGGCATAGGAAGTCGTTCTGAAATAAATAATTATTGCTTCCCCAAGGGTGTCCTTGCCTCGTAAGGAGGACCGGAACCTCGGCAGGAGCACGGTTGTAAGGCACAGTTCAGTTTACATTCTTGTAGGATGTTAAGTCAGAAAACAATATCTTTGATATTGGTAGGGTCATTTTCCTTTATTCCCCTCCCTGACCCTGACTCTCTTACAACAGTTCTCAACCCCCCCCCAAACAAAATAGTCTGCCCCCCCCACAAGGTCTGAGGGGCAGTGGACCAGCCCCCTGCTGAAAAAGTTTGCTGGCCCCTGCTAAAGAGGATGGGGTGGGTATTATCTAAAGTAACCTAACTGCATTACTGAAGCAACATTTAGAAGGTCTGCTCCCTTGTCTTTGTCAAGGAAATGTAAGTATTGGACAACTCCCTCTAAGCAACGCTGCTCTCTACACTAGGGAGTGGGGACACACACCTTAAAAGCAGCATCCCTGCTCTGCTCTCCATAGCCTATATTTTCTAGTCCCAATGTATTCATCCTCCCCTCCATTTCCTGCATCCACCCTCAACCCCTTCAGGCCAATGATACGTTTTCCTCCTGTGTATAATCCTCGCATGATGGAACCAAATCTCTCTCTCTCTCTCTCTCTCCTTAATGTTGGGTTCATCTTGTCTTGACATTTGCAGAACTTAGACCCACGCACCTAAAGAGAGAGACAGGCGTAGAGAGAGATGATTTTTGCATCCTGTGTCCAGTTTCTGAGCATCTAAGGCTTCAGTCCTAAGCACACACTGCCATGAACGTGACATTAAAATCCCCATGACATGCCAAGCTCTCATATTAGGCTATGTCAAAGTGTTTTATATGTTAATGTTTTGTAAACAAACACAAATATTAATACATTAGGGTAGTGCTTTGTGACTTGGCTACAGTCTTGAAGCTGCTGGTTTTTGCCTAGGTAAGCAATAATCTCACTTTTAGCACTGGGGAAATCAAGCCAGATGGTAAATTATTATTATTATTGCCTATTTCACTATGATGAAAAATCTGTGGTGTAATTCATTCGACACATGAACTTTTCCCAGTTAAATGCAATTTAATGTTATATTTCCCAATCTGTACACAGACACAGACCTGGGATCACAATAATACTGCAGGCTAGAAGTACGATCAAACCGTGGCTCTGTAGGTAGGGAGTTTAACTTGGGAGATGTCAGTTCAAGTCTGCCCACAGCCGGAGGGGCCTTGAAGAAATCACGGTCAGCCTCAGTTCTTTCATCTGTAGAATGGGAATAATAGTGATCTGGGCTCATATTAGAAAATGCAACCTTGGCCAGCATGCTCTTTGCAACAGTGTCCTGTTTCCCTCTTTTGGCTGAGTGGCAGTAAAGTTCCAGGGGCGACACTACTGGGTTCAGAGACTTATTATGGTCTCTTTGTAATATTTCCTTCATTTATGAACATGCAAGCAGGAGCCCGAGTGGAGGCAAACAGCAGGTACTGCTACATGGAGGCAAATCTGCTACTCCTACCACCAGCTCCCCAGCCTTCAGACAACTCCAGGCAGCCTCCCAAGCACTCATCTCAGCCCCAGCCCTGCAGATGAATTGACCAGTCAGGAAATATCTACAGACTTTGGAAAGCAATGGAAGATTCCCTTCCAGGGTAAATAGCAGCTTAAGAGTGGGGCAGCATTTTCATCACCTTGAAGGAATGCTTTTTTAAAAAACCCCATTCATCTGATCCTGTTGTGCGGGGGGAGCTTGGAAGTTGCATTAAATAAACAAATAAAACTTGAACTGTTAATTGCAGCTAATACCAGGTCTAATTTGGTCTTAAAGCTATTTTGCATCAAATCCCAGATTCTCATCCAAAGTCAGTTTAAGCAAAACTATAGGGATTGATTATTACGAATGAGTCCAACAGCAAATTCACAACAGTACTTCTAATTTAAACAATAATTTTCTTCTTTTAACCACGCTTGTTCGAATTTGTAGTTCTATTTTTTTTTGTATTAGGGGGGAAAAATGCTTTCTGGAAGACCTTGTCTCCCATCTCTATCCTGTTTAGTTTTATCCATCTTTCTGTTTTGAAAAAGGAAGGCAATAACAACAGCATACCTCATGGCGATTGTCTCTCAAATGTATACTGGACCTTCGGTAAAAACACAAAGTAGATTTTCGAATATTGTGCCTTGTCATCTCTCACTCACCCCCTTGCAACGCAAGCTCACTTATGCGCTCTCTGTCCTTCCCTCCCCACTCTTCTCCCAAACAGTTATTGCAATTTTGCTTTCTGCTGCATCCATCGCCATGGAGACGTAATGACTCATTTAGGAATTGGAGCGGGTTGTGGCAGGAGGCAGGTGTGGTGCACGATGGGATTGGCGTGGACTCAGCCCGCAATAAAACAGATGCGTCCCCACTTCCGACGTTGCTCTTGGGATCCAAAGAGATGCAAAATTTCAGGAGACCGCTTGCAGCACAGCCCCACTCCAGCCCAAGCCCCTCTGTCAACAGCCCACAAGTCCCCACGTCCCTCCCCGGCTCTCCTTGTCAAGCCACGGGCTCCCTGCAGCTGGCTTCGATGCCCCTTCCCTCTTCCAGCCTACAGCAAGCAAGGGCGTGTGAGTGAGTGGATGCTGAGCTCTTCTGGCCTGTTTCCCATTCCGCCTCAAGTTAATGGCTCTGTAAGTAATCCTAGCCTGGCCTGGGGCTCTGGGAGGCATAGCCCACCCCTGGGAGACTGGCTCTCACACTCTCCTAAGTGGGATGAATTACTTATGGTTGAATCCATTACCTCTTATGCTGCTGTTGTGTCTTTTGGTCTCCCACACAGCTTTCTTCGAACTGCCTGACATCGCTTCCCCGCAGCCAACCCCTTGAATGCTCTTCAGTGGGTGATGATGGCACAGCTGCCCTGTGAGGTGGGGGAAATAATTATCCTGAGACCTCCATTGTCAAATGCTGTCACACAGTTCCTTTTGGGCGACTGTTTTGATCAGGGCCTAGGGTTGCCAACTTCTCTTTTTTAAAACCATTCTCTGCTCCTGTATCTTGAAACAGTGGCTTGATCTGAAGCAAATAGGACAATGGGAAGGTGCCTTATACCGAGTCAGACCATTGGTCTATTTATCTTAGTGCTGCCTACACCAGCCACCCCCAGATGGGCCCCTTCTTTTGTAATATACAGTTATTGATTCACAAGGTTTCACCTGAGCTTAGGTTGCCGGTGGATGCGGCTTAGCAGGCTCTCAGCAGGTTCTGCCACCTTTTCCCTCTCTCTTTGTGCTTCCTGGAACAAACAAGAAGCCATGCGACCTGGCCTCCCTGCAAGTCAATTGAATCTCCCTGAAATGAGATTTTTATAGCATGCATCCTTGCTAATCCAACGTGTATTGGATTATTGTAATGTCAAAGTGTAGAGACTTGTTTGATACTTCTGGAAATGCTGTGAGTAAAATATTCACTTATTTGCGAGGTGTCTGTGATTTATTCTAGCCTAAGTATTTCTATGGGGAACATTTGTTTAAAGGTGGATGAGGGCAGATGTAGAATCTAACCAAGTTTTAATGTGCTTAGAACAATCGCCATTGTGTTAACTCAGCTATGAGAGAGTAAGAGCTCTCTTCCATACCTCTCTCTCCAACACTCTCCAGATGTTTGGGGCTACAGTTTTCATCATCTCTGACCAGTGGGTGTGCTGGCTGAGGATTGTTGGTCATACCCCAAAGGCAGCTAGGTGAGGAATCCTGCACAAAACAGCAGTGCCAGCTATGCCCAAAGCATCTGTCTCCCAGAACTGAAGAACAGGGCCAGATTCAGAGGGTGGCAAGGCTGGGCATTTGCCAGAACCCCAAAAACAACAGGTGTCCATCCCACCACAGCAGGGCTTCCATTTTGCACAGAATAGCCAAGAAGATGAGATGCAGGCAAAGAGTATTCTCAGTGTTCACATCCCTCCTCTTACGGGCTAGGGAGGTCCACTGAGGTTGCCACTCCAAATCCTGGAGCCAGCACTGTTGGGTAATAATAACTCTGCATAAAAATAACTCTCTGGGGAAATATGGATAAATTCCTGGAGAACATGCTTGTTCCTCAAGGCACTGCACTGATCATTTCCCCCCCTTTAGGTCCACCTCCCTGTTTGCATCTTTCTGCCCCCTCAAAGCACAGACTTTTGTTTTCCTGATTCCTTGCCCTTGCCCTCTGCTGGTAAGCAATATTTATTACCTTTTATTGCTACTAAAAAATGTTGATGCTGTGGCCCACATGGAAACGGAAGGCCACGTCTTTCACTGAGGGCAACAGAACCAGCCAAAGGCCTCAGCTCATGCGTGTAGCTTTGTTTGAGGTGAGAGCCAGCTGGCTGCTATCAGGGCCACCCAAGAGACAAGGTGCGGCAGGGTCCACCGAGACAGCAAACCCCAATGCCGACCTTTCCCTCACCACCCCACCTTCTTCCTGATGTAGATCTTCCCTCGCCGCTTCTTCCCTGGCGGGCAGGAGGGCGCCATTTTGAGGTCCACCTCAGATGCCAAAATGTCTTGGGCCAGGCTGGGCTGCTATGCAACCATTTGGTTTAGCAGCATGGAATGCCCGGAAGCAGAAAACGTCAAATGCAGACAGGAAACCCTTTTAAGCTCCAGGGCTGCATTCTCTTCTGAGCAGCCTTCTAGGGGCCACATGCCAGTGGTGGGAGGGGCCAGAGGCAGAAGTGGGTGGGGCAATGAATCAAAATTTGCCCTTTGTACAGTGGGCGAGGGGTGTGGTTGGAGGGGGCAGTGGCTTTGTGAGAGGCAGTGTGGCCTTGGGAGAGTCCAAATCGAGAGATTTGGAAGGATGCATTTAACCCTGGCTGTGAGGTTCTCCATTCCTGTAATAATACATGCGGGATGCCTGAAAAGAAAGGTGGAAGCCAGAAAGCCACAGAGAGCTATTATATAAAAAGATCCACTGATCTACAATTTTATTTTATTTTTAAGTTTTAGGTCCCATATGAAAATACTGTCGTAATTTTGGGAGCTCATTTGGGAGCGGAAATAATACGGATATACTACATTTCCGACAATGTTCCAAGTGTTTCACGCCATTGTAATCATCACATTATTATCCCCAGACTGTGGAGTAGGGAAATAGTCACATGACTGGGGCTACTCAGTGTGCAGGGCTGACCCAAGACATTCTGGCCCCTGAGGTGTATCCCAAATGGCGCCCCTCTCTCCACCAGGAAACAAGGTGAAATATACTCAGAGTCGCAAAGTGATTTCATGCTAGGCTACCACTACCGGAAACAGGCCCCGACCCAGCACCTGCATAAGAGGTTATGAGCCTGGAGCTGCTTCCCGACTGCCCCAATCAGACTGCTGCATTCTGAATCCTATTGTTCTAGGACCAATCAGACTGCTGCATTCTGAATCCTATTGTTCTAGGACCAATCAGACTGCTGCATTCTGAATCCTATTGTTCTAGGACCAATCAGACTGCTGCATTCTGAATCCTATTGTTCTAGGACCAATCAGACTGCTGCATTTTGGATCCTATTGTTCTAGGACCAATCAGACTGCTGCATTCTGAATCCTATTGTTCTAGGACCAATCAGACTGCTGCATTCTGAATCCTATTGTTCTAGGACCAATCAGACTGCTGCATTTTGGATCCTATTCTTCTAGGACCAATCTGACTTCTGCAGTTTGGATCCTATTGTTCTAGGACCAATGAGACTGCTGCATTCTGAATCCTGTTGTTCTAGGACCAATCAGACTGCTACAGTTTGGATCCTATTCAACTCAGTACATAACACAAGGGGTGAGGAAAGATCTCCATCAGGAAAAAGGGCAAGGGGAGAAAGATCTGCATTGGGATTCTGCTGTCTGAGGCAGTCACCTCACCTTGCCTAATGAGTGGGCCGGCCTTGCCAGTGAATTCAGGGTGTGGTTAGACTTGAACAGTGAGTCGTCATCGTCAACCTCAGTAATATTCTTACCAGGGCAACCCCAAACCAATAATCGGTAAAAGCCCCTGCTGAAGATGGCAGAATCGTAGTAATTCTTGTGGGGGATACAGTCTCTCTCTTCACCTCTTCAACTCATTCAGTACAAGTGACTGAATAAACTTCATTTTCACAAACTGGTACGTTCCCTTCCTTTTGCTTCACAGTGGCCAGAGCTCCCGACAACGACTGGGGTGACTTGGTTTCAAATCTGTACCGTCTCTTGGCCAAACCTACCTTACAGGGTCGTTGTGAGGACAAAACGGGGTGGAAGGGGCAAAAACCACGATTGCTGCCCTGTGCCCCTCAAAGCACAGGCAAGGCGAGACTGTAACAAATCAATAATACTAGGCATGGGTAGGCAAACTAAATCTGGCCCATGGACGGTCCGGGAATCAGCGTGTTTTTACATGAGCAGAATGTGTCCTTTTATTTAAAATGCATCTCTGGGTTATTTGTGGGCATAGGAATTCGTTCTTTTTTTCCTTTTCAAAATATAGTCTGGCCCCCCACAACGTCTGAGTGACAGTGGATCGGCCCCCTGCTGAAAAAGTTTGCTGACCCCTGATACTAGGGAACATAATTATCCCCAATTATATGAGTAGGGTTAGGGTTAGGGTCTGCAATTTGGGAACAGGCTTAAGAAGAAAACCCAGTTCTCCCCTAAGACACAGCAAGATGCAAAACTTGTTCTGCCTCGGGCAACAAAATGGCTTGGGAGGATTATATTCTGTAGCAGGAAAATATATATATGGAGGTGCAGCTGCTTCTTCTGGAGGGGGGGAGCAGCTGTTTATTATGCCAGGCGCTGATCAGTGTTAGTGGCCCCTTGGGTGGAGCAGCTTCTGGCCTGGTGGCATTTCGTGTAGAGATAAAACGGCTCTCTCAAATTGAATTTAGCCCACCCACTCCCTGGACCCCAGCCCAGGCAGGCGCAGGGGAGTGGCTATTTTGTGCGATAGCCTCGGCTATTTTGTTTCCCTCCCCAGCTATCGGGCTGAGCTACAGTCAGGATGTTATGACGACAGACAGACCAGCTGGAGCATCAGCCAGCCCAGAATGGACCGAGTGTGAAAGGCAGGCGGAGTGGGCAGCCTGTGCCAAACAGCAAGTGTGTCTGGCGTGGCCAAGTGCTGTGGAGGAGTGAGAAGGGAACCCGGGGTCCATTCCTGTCCTCTGAGCTGCTTGCAGGTAAATCAAGGCTTTGCTGGCACCCAGATTCTCTCAACACCTATCGCCCTCCTAATACCCGGTTCTGTTGTGCTTAATTGTGACATTTTCCTGTATGATTGTGATCCCAGCAGCTCTTTCCCTGCATGCCTTTTGACAGGAGTCTGGAAGTTTATCTCTTGTGGTGGGGTATTCCTTCTGCATGCCATTTAGCATGTCACTAATCTTTGCATGAAAGCTATGTATTCTTTTATTATTTAGTCAGCGTTTTGCAAGGTACCTTTGGTCTCTGCACTATCTGCCTTCTTGAATGGCACTCCAGAATCTTCCTGCTCAAACAGCTTGCTTTAAAAGAGCCATTTATCTCACCTCAGGAGCAAAGCCATCTCTGCTTGTATCATTACTTGCTGCACCGGAGGATTAGGGCTCTAGCAGGTCCCCGGTTCAATCACTGACATCTCCAGTTGGAGCTGGGAGAGCCTGAAACAATGGAGAGCTGCTGCCAGTCAGAGTTGACAGTATTGGGCTGCAGGGACTTGGTATTCGGCAGCTTCATATGCTCCTGGGAAGTGGTTGTAATTACCATGGGCTCATCTAGACGTGTTCTGTGGCGGCGGAGACCAAACCCAAAATACTTGGCTATGCTGAAGGGGCAGGCAAAACAGCCATTAAACCAAATTATGTTGCTGCAAAGAACCCTGGCAAAATGTATCTCTGTAGGGGGGCAGAGAATACCAGAAGCGTCATGTATAACCATGGTTGAGGAGAGGCCTGCATCTGAAGTTTTTCGGGGGTCTTGGATGTACTGTGAACCCTACTTTAAAAAATAATCAATAATCAATATTGTACTTGCCCTTTTGAAGTGAGAGGTCTATCTTCTCTAAATAGCCCGGCACCATCATTTTGTTTGTTAATATTTTCGTTGTTTGCCGTTTCTTTCTTCCCGGTGAATAAAAACAATAAGAAGAAATATCGGCCATGGATCATAGCAATCTGTAGTGCAGCTTAATACAGCTAAATTAAATGCAATCTGAACAGCATGAAAAGTGGAAAGGGGGCTTGGTGAGAGACCTCAATACTAACTTAGAGCAGGGAATCTGTGTATGGGAACAAATGGAAATTACGATGGGTTAGGCATTATAAAGAGTTAAGATATGTACACCATCATGCATTTAAAGCCCACACCCAAAATCTGGGAACTGTAGTTGGGTATGGGTGTTGTGAATTGTAATTGTGTGAGGGGGAACTATAGTTCCCAGGAGTCTTTTGGGAGAAGTCACATGCTTTAAGTGTCTGGTGTGTAGGCAGCCCTGATATGGTTGTGCATTGTTGTGCTGCCCAGTCTCCGGAAGGTGAGCCCATAAGGAGGGGTATAGATTGGCTCTATAATATAAAAAGTGCCATTTTGCATGGCTGAATGTGGCACAAATGTTCAGCAACCATCCACTTCACTGTGACTGGATTTTGACTCCATATCCTTAACCAGCTCCCTTGCTGCTATACGATGAGCCATTTCTGTCTGTGGATGGAAATAAAGAAATCTGGAGCGCAAGTCATATCTGGACACTTTTCATTGATTTCGATGGGAGAGTTGAACACCTGCTGCTCGGGCAGCGTATTGGTTAGCATAGCCAATTTCTCCCCTCTGTCACCCCCCAGCTTATGTGCTGTGAAAGCTGACACGACAACCCTGTAGAATGTAGCAGGTGAATCTTCACTCCCATCTCTGTATCTCCATGTTGGGAAAAAGATTCTCCTCTTGAATTCCTGCTGGTCATTCATCGGTTAAAGGCGCAGAACCCTAGCAGGAAGAAATAGCATTTCAGACCGTCCAAGTGTCCCTATTTTTCAGGGACAGTCTCAGATTTACAGAAGCTGTCCCAGTTTCTGTTTTGATCCCAGAATGTCCCGCTTTTCCTTAAAAGGTAAAGGGACCCCTGACCATTAGGTCTAGTCGTGGTCGACTCTGGGGTTGCGGCGCTCATCTTGCTTTACTGGCTGAGGGAGCCGGCGTACAGCTTCCGGGTCATTTGGCCAGCATGACTAAGCTGCTTCTGGGGAACCAGAGCAGCACATCGAAATGCCGTTTACCTTCCCGCTGGAGTGGTACCTATTTATCTACTTGCACTTTGACATGCTTTCAAACTGCTAGGTTGGCAGGAGCTGGGATCGAGCAACGGGAGCTCACCCCGTCGTGGGGATTCGAACCACTGACCTGATTGGCAAGTCCTAGGCTCTATGGTTTAACCCACAGTGCCACCCACGTCCCTTTAGGACATCTCTATTTTCACTGAAGAAATGTTGGAGGGGATGGAGTTCTGCGACCCCTGTTCCAAGGAGTTAAGTAACTATACAACCTTTAGAAGACATCTGAAAGTAGACCTGTACAGGGAAGTTTTTTTAAAAAAATAGTTAATGTTTTACAGTGGTACCTCGGGTTACAGACGCTTCAGGTTACAGACACTTCAGGTTACAGACTCCGCTAACCCAGAAATATTACCTCAGGTTAAGAACTTTGCTTCAGGATGAGAACAGAAATCATGCGGTGGCAGCAGCAGGAGGCCCCATTAGCTAAAGTGGTACCTCAGGTTAAGAACAGTTTCAGGTTAAGAACAGACCTCCGGAACGAATTAAGTTCATAACTCGAGGTACCACTGTATTATGTTTTTTACATCTGTTGGAAGCTGCCCAGAGTTGCTAGGGCAACCCAGTCAGATGTGTGGGGTGTAAATATTAGTATTAGTAGTAGTAGTAGTAGTAGTAGTAGTAGTAGTAGTAGTATTAACGACAACTCTATTTTCATTAGAGAAATGTTGGAGGGTATGTGATGTGCCTGGGCTCCTAGCCCCCTCCGCTCCAGCCCACTGATGCTATGATGCCCTCCCTGCCTGAAAACCCTGGAGTCCGGGGCCCCCTCCCGCCTTCTACGGTTTTGTTCCTGCTGTTTTGCCTTCCTCTGTTATTCTAGCCCCAGTGGGGTGGGAGGTTAATGGGCCTGTTGTTTCCTGTTTCCCCCTCCCAGGGCTTTGAACTGACTGGATTGGTTGGGGAGGATTGGCGAGAGCTCAGGAAGCGGCAGCCCAGCAGCAGCCTCACCTCTGAGCCCCTCCTGTCTTTCATCTCTGCCCCAGTTCGGCTCCCCGCCGCACACGTACAGCCTGATCCTATAACCCAGTTAAATGGAAATACATGCCAAACTCACTTGAAGTTGACTTTGAGCGGGCTCATCAGTAGGCTTCAGCTCAAAAATGCTTGGCCTCAACCGCCACTGGCTGTTAGGGCTTTACCAGATTTACCTTTTCCGGTTTCATATCAGCGGTGGATATTTGGCCAGGCTGATCCATCCATCCTAGAAAAAAGGGAAAGACAAACTCCCCACCCCCGGCGCACCTCCAGTCTTTCAGGGGCAGCTGACTGACCCCTTTGAGGGTGCCGGCTGTTATTGTGAAGGTCTAATTTTTATGACGTTGTCTGTCCTCCAGTACAACAGCCAAGTTGAAATGTGATGCAGTGAGCTGCTCTTCTGGACTCTCCCTTTTCTCTCAAGATAAGGCCGCATCCACACCATACATTTAAAAGCACCATTATACCACACACATGGGACTACAGTCATACCTCAGGTTACAGATGCTTCAGGTTGCGTTTTTTCAGGTTATGGACATGCCAAAATCCGGAAATACAGTGGTACCTCAGGTTAACTACTTAATTGGTTCCAGAGGTCCATACTTAATCTGAAACTGTTCTTAACCTGAAGCACCACTTTAGCTAATGGGGGCCTCCTGCTGCCGCTGCGCTGCCGGAGTACGATTTCTGTTCTCATCCTGAAGCAAAGTTCTTAACCTGAAGCACTATTTCTGGGTTAGCGGAGTCTGTAACCTGAAGCGTATGTAACCTGAGGTACCACAGTACTGGAACGGGTTACTTCCGGGTTTCGGCGGTCGAGCATGCGCAGAAGCGCTAAATCACACTTTGCGCATGCCAGAAGCACCAAATTGCAACCCGCGCATGCGCAGACACGGTGCTGTGGGTTGCGAATGCTGCGGGTTGCAAACATGCCTCCCTCACGGATCACGTTCGCAACCCAAGCACCCACTGTATACAGCTGCAAATATAACATTTTAAATCTGTTTTAAGTGCATTATACAAATGTGACACTAGATGGTGATGGTGAGCTTATGGCAAAATCAATATATTTTTCAAAACTTTTTTTTAAAGAAAACATATTCACAGCATTTTTATATGTGTCTAGATTTCATCATGGATTTCCCCAGAGACTCCTCAGAGAGTGCTGAGGGAGCTGGCAGCTGTTAGGACAAGGTAGCTCAAAGCACGGCCCTTGAGGCAAGTCCATAAAAAATTATTACCTACTTCCCCCCATGGCAGCCAAAGGCATCATCAGTGATAATACACGGCTGATCAGCTGTACTATGATGCAGACCTGAGAAGAAGAGGGAATGACGGGAAGAACAATGGTTCTAAATTACAAAATGCCCTCTGCTTGGTAGCATAACGGGCAATGGGTGGTATTAAACAAGATGGTTGTGCTAGTGCAAGGATTAGTACTGGCACAACAGGATTTCCCCCTCTCCCTCTGCACGCCTGTGTGTGTCCCACACTGTCCCCAAATCTGCTCTGGAGGCTTTTGGGGAAACACAGAACAGATTCAGGGGGTGCGCAGGAGGAGAGGAAGATCATTCTGTTGTGCAAGCAGAAATCCGTGTACTGATGGAACCATCTTCTTAATGCGATGGTGAATACAACTCAGTTTCAGGGGATCTGCTCTCAACAATAATGGTGGCAGATACCTATGGGAAGGACTGATGTGTAGGGTCATAGAATCATAGAGTTGGAAGAGACCACAAGGGCCATCGAGTCCAACCCCCTGCCAAGCAGGAAACACCATCAGAGCACTCCTGACATATGGTTGTCAAGCCTCTGCTTAAAGACCTCCAAAGAAGGAGACTCCACCACACTCCTTGGCAGCAAATTCCACTGTCGAACAGCTCTTACTGTCAGGAAGTTCTTCCTAATGTTTAGGTGGAATCTTCTTTCTTGTAGTTTGGATCCATTGCTCCGTGTCCGCTTCTCTGGAGCAGCAGAAAACAACCTTTCTCCCTCCTCTATGTGACATCCTTTTATATATTTGAACATGGCTATCATATCACCCCTTAACCTCCTCTTCTCCAGGCTAAACATGCCCAGCTCCCTTAGCCGTTCCTCATAAGGCATCGTTTCCAGGCCTTTGACCATTTTGGTTGCGTTCCTCTGGACACATTCCAGTTTGTCAGTGTCCTTCTTGAACTGTGGTGACCAGAACTGGACACAGTACTCCAGGTGAGGTACTGTGACCAGAGCAGAATACTATTACTTCCCTTGATCTAGATGCTATACTCCTATTGATGCAGCCCAGAATTGCATTGGCTTTTTTAGCTGCCGCGTCACACTGTTGGCTCATGTCAAGTTTGTGGTCTACCAAGACTCCTAGATCCTTTTCACATGTACTGCTCTCAAGCCAGGTGTCACCCATCTTGTATTTGTGCCTCTCATTTTTTTTGCCCAAGTGCAATACTTTACATTTCTCTCTGTTAAAGTTCATCTTGTTTGTTTTGGCCCAGTTCTCTAATCTGTCAAGGTCGTTTTGAAGTGTGATCCTGTCCTCTGGATGGAGCTTGAGAACATTTCTAGTAGACCACATGTCAAGAGTTCAAAGCACGTCACATGAATCATTTCAGCAATCCTTCTGATGAAATAGATTGACAGTGTTCTGCCTCCCATTTGCTTCTTTTTAGGAAGGGAGGGAGGTGGCTGTGTTGGTCTGCAGAGGCCAAAACTATCATTCACATCAGCTGACCACATTGCAAGAGTCAAAATTGGTAAGTTCCCAATGAAGAGGGAGTCTATTCCCAATGAAGAGGGAGTGTTATAGGGTGTCAGGGGTCAGCAAACCTTTTCAGCAGGGGGCCGGTTCACTGTCCCTCAGACCTTGTGGGGGGCTGGACTATATTTTTTGGGGGAAAATGAACGAATTCCTATGCCCCACAAATAACCCAGAGATGCATTTTAAATAAAAGCACACATTCTACTCCTGTAAAAACATGCTGATTCCCAGACTGTTCCCGGGCCAGATTGAGAAGGCGATTGGGCCAGATCCGGCCCCTGGGCCTTAGATTGCCTACCCATGGTCTATATGTTATTTAGACATCACTTAAAAAGAGGAAGAAATGCATCACCATAGAAGAAGATGCAGAGTTGCAGAGAATTCGCTTGTGCTAGCATATTACATAGATGCCCATTTAGAAATACTTACTGTAATTTCTCTGGAAATGCATCTCACCATAGTTGGGAAGACTGCAGCCAGGTGACCTGTGTTTCTTCTCAGTCTGCTGTGCAGAATGCCCCACATCTGAAATAGAGGACTGGCCTCTGTACGGCATGGCCACCCTTGTGACTATAAGTGTTGTAGACCCATCAAGAAAGTAGAGGGGTGGAACTAAGCATAGTACCATGTGGGACTTAACTCCTATGCAATTTCCAACTTCTCCTATTCCTATTTTTAGTTCCCAGATGTCAGCTGTCAACTCAGGCATCCCTATCAGGCCTGATGGAACAAAGACAGAATCCAGAAGGGACACTGGGGATGCTACAAAAATCACCCCCAGTTCAGGTGAGCAACCTGATCATTTAATTCAATATGAATTCTTCCGGGTTACAGGTAAGCCAAATGGCTATTCAGCCTTGCCCCCGGCTCCATGCATCTAGAGCAGTCTCCCTGGGTCAATTGTTGCTGCTAACTACAGCAAGAGATATTGGTGAGCAACAAAAAAGGGGGTGCAGGGCAACTTTCCTTAGGAGGACCTGGCCCAGCTCACAATGTTCTGCCACAACAAGCAGCTGCATGCCTTGTACAGTCAGTGTTGCCGTGGCGCAGTGCCTCACCAAGCACAGCCTGCTCTCAGCTAGCCCCCCTCTGCAGAGGCGGAGGAAGGGGGGAGTGGTGTGTGTGGGTCGCCCTGGGTGTCAACACTGAGGGGGGGGTGGCAAAATGCCAGGCAGCACTCACTGTGGGGCCTGCAGTACGCCCAAGCCACGCATCTCTCCTGGGAGCGCATTGCAATAGTCCAAGCGAGAGATAACCAGAGCATGCACCACTCTGGCAAGACGGTCTGCAGGCAGATAGGGTCTCAGCCTGCATACCAGATGGAGCTGATAAACAGCTGCCCTGGACACAGAATTGACCTGTGCCTCCATGGACAGCTGTGTATATATAATTTTTATTAATTTTCCATTTAATACTATATTCACATCATCATTATCCACTTTACCGCTTTGGCTCTTTAGAGCCTATCAATTTCCCTCCCACCGCACGGCTTTCAAAATTAACCTTTATATCACTGCATTTTGCACGTTTTCCAATTCTAATTACACTCATTACTAAATAGCTCAAAATTTAAATGAAAATAGAAAGATAGAAAATTTTTCATTACAAGTCTTCAGACAACCCTTCTAGTGATGTTAACTGCTTACAGTAATCTTTCAAATATCATATAAATTTACTCCAGTCGTTTTGGAATACTTGATCATGCTGCTTTCGGATTTTTCCTTTCAGTTTCGCCAGTTCTGCAAAGTCCATTGAAATATACTCAGAGTCGAGTGTGGATTTCATGCTCTTTATTCAGCTCATAGTAGTGAGGAATGAAAGTTCCCCCAAAATATCTGCTTTATATACATTATTTACACAATGGGCCGCACATGATTGGCCAATTCCTGGATTCTCCTGTAGGCCAATCAGGTTGCGGATTCACTTCCACCTGGAGCTGGATTGGGTGGCTCCTGTGGACCAATCATACTGCTGCATTGTTCTAGGACCAATCAGACTGCTGCATTCTGAATCCTATTGTTCTAGGACCAATCAGATTGCTGTATTTGGATCCTATTCAACTCAGTACATAACATCCATCATCTTCATCTACCACTAGGACTGCGCTGTTCTCACTCACCCCACAGGCAAAGCCACGCAGGGTCTCTGTTGTAGAACTGTGTTGTGCTTGCACCTTCCTCCAGCTACTACTTAGCAATGTCGTTGCTATTGAAGCTGGCGGCACTAATATCTCGAAAGGCAATTTGAGGATCTAAAGCTATGATTTGTTATTTGATGAGATTCGGCACAGAAGCAAATCTTTTCTTTTTAAATAAAAAACCCTGAAATTGTAATTAAAGTTAATTCAAAAGGGGCAATTAGACTTCCATTAAGTGCCTTTTAATTCAATTTTTAAATTTTGGCTTTTACTACGCATGGAGTGATTAATTGGATCTTTGCATTATTCATTTAAAAGTATGAAAGCTATTATTTTAAAGTTTCACATGCTCTCAGTAAGGGCACAATTTTCATAACTAGATAGCAGGAAAGCTTCATTCAGCTCTCAAGGAGACTTGCTGGATAGAGAGTTGAGCTGAGTCAAGCAAGGGTGGACCTAATTGCGCTCCCATTGGGGAGCATCAACAGCGCAAAAGGCACCTTGCCAATTGCCATGTGCAATGCCTGGTGTTAATGCTGCAGACAAAATGCATCTGCTTCCCACTCTGAGATTTAGAGTCCCTCTGAGATTTTGGGCACTTCCAGACTCACTATTTTCAGGTGAGATTCAGTCACATACCAGAAAATTCAGATTGCACAATTGAAGTTGATTTGATACTCTTGCACAACAAACCTATACTCTGCCAACCCCCCAAATCTCACTTTTTGCAATAAGGGAAGTGCTGCGAAAATGCACCAGAAAGTGTAAGATAACATCTGCTTGAATGCGACGGTCCCTGCATATAAATCAGAACGAAAGCTCAATAAATAGCTAATGTTGCCTAATCTCCTGACAAACAAGGAGTGCTCAATAAACAAGTTCTGTGGATGTGACCTTAGCCCAGGGGTTAGCAAGGTTTTCATGAAGCCACTGGGAGAGATCATCAGGTGTTTGGCCTGGGTGTCCATCAATATGCAGATGATACCCAGCTCTACCTCTCTTTCACATCAGAACCAGTGAAGGCAGTGAAGGTCCTGTGTGAGTGTCTGGAGGTGGTTGGAGGATGGATGGCAGCTAAAAGATTGAGGTGGAATCATAACAAGACAGAAGTACTGCTTTTGGGGGGCAGGGTGTGTGTGTGTGTGGAGGACTCCCTGGTCTTGAATGGGGTATCTGTGCCCCTGAAGGACCAGGTGCACAGCCTGGGAGTCATTTTGGACTCACAGCTGTCCATGGAGGCACAGGTCAATTCTGTATCCAGGGCAGCTGCCTACCAGCTCCATCTGGTACACAGGCTGAGACCCTACCTGCCCGCAGACCGTCTTGCCAGAGTGGTGCCTGCTCTGGTTATCTCTTGCTTGGACTACTGTAATGCACTCTACGTGGAGCTACCTTTGAAGGTAACCCGGAAACTACAACTAATCCAGAATGCGGCAGCTAGACTGGTGACTGGGGGCAGCCGCCAAGACCACATAACACTGGTCTTTGTTTAGTCATGTCCGACTTTTGGAGTGCGGCTCAAAAGCCTTTGTTTGTATTTAGTCAAGAAGGGAAATCTACCTATTGCATAGTGTTTGTGCAGGGTTTTTGTGTCAGCACCGTGTGGGTAGGTCCTTAAGCAACCTCATCTTATGTTGTTGGCGTCATTGTGACTGAACTTTCCAAAAAGAAACAAAGGCAAATAAAGGCAAACAATACAAAATAAAAATAAGTAAATAAAGGGGAAATTACACCCCCCCCATGGCCATGTATTCCCAGAGCATTTTTGTGGTTGCTTTACCTCATAATAATTAGCAGCCTAAGTGGTCCTGAAGAATAATCACATAGTCGAAAGCGCAGGCGAGTGGGTCGAGCCCTTCCTCTGCCCACTCTTCCCTCAGAGACATTTCCTTTCCCTCCCATCCTTCCCTAAATGATGTGCGTTCCAGGGCTGTGAAAACAAGATTAGGCAGCATGCAGCGCTATCCTAGGCATGTCCACTCAGAGGTAAGTCCTGCTACGTTCAGTGGGACTTACAGGTATATGTGTATAGTGTGGGATGTGAAACACAAGAGCAGTCAAGTACAACACTTGTCAAAATTTGTGCTTCTGACATGGGCTGCCATATGTCCAGATTTTCCTGAACATTTCAACGTGTCACCCCCCACCCCCCGTTTAAGAGGGCAGAATACTGTTGTTATGTACTGAGTTGAATAGGATCCAAATTGCAGCAGTCTGATTGGTCCTAGAACAATAGGATTCAGAATGCAGCAGTCTGATTGGTCCGAGAACAATGCAGCAGTATGATTGGTTGGCAGGAACCACCCAATCATGCTCCAGATATAAGTGAATCCACAACCTGATTGGCTTACAGTAGAATTCCAGAATTAGCCAATCATGTGCAGCCCATTGTGTAAATAATGTATATAAAGCAGATACTTTGAGGGGACTTTGATTCATTCCTCCTCACCACTATGAGCTGAATAAAGAGCATGAAATCACTTTCCGACTCTGAGTTTATTTCAACTGTATTGGCTATGTCTGGGAAATTCTGGACGTATGGCAACCCTAATTTAGGAGCCATTTTGGCATATAAGCTGTACATAAATCAATAAATAAACAATAACCATTCCTTCTCTCAATTGCCAGAGCATGAGGAATCATTTGGAAACACCTCTTTCCCTGAAAACCAGAGATACTCGCCTGGGGAGTTTAATTCCAGTGAAGATTTCTCCCTCATTCCTTCTGCCCAGATACCAAAGAAAGCAGAAAATGGTAAGATTAAAGTGGGGGGGGGGGGGGAGTGGAGGGAGAGTTCATAAGCAGAGGAAGCTAAGAGCCTAAATAGAGATCTTGGTTTTATTGGATTACGGTAATGGTCTGTAATCCCCCTGCTGCCCCATTATTTATTTACTGTAGCCCTTTATGTATTGATCAAGCCACACACATTGAGTCTCTGCACACAGAAGCTGTACACTTGCTTGCAGACTCTGCCCTCGAGGGTCTGTCCTCAGGGGACAAGGATCCCAATTCTATCACCACATTGATTCTTCGTGCTTTGAGGAGTCTGCCTGGGGCTAAAGTCTGTTGTGGTATATGGTATCGGTGTGGCAATGATGAGGCAGGCAGAGAAGGGGAGGAGCCTGGCATGGCCGCAGCCTGCAAAAGGATCACCATCTTCGGCACCTCTGGCATGACCAGCCTGGCCACCCTGGTGCAAGCCATCAAGGTTGGGGACCAGGTTCTGGTGCTGGTGCGTGACCCAATCTGGCTTCTGTTGCAGAAATTTATGTATTGTATGGAAGGGATGCGGGTGGCGCTGTGGGTTAAACCACAGAGCCTAGGACTTGCCGATCAGAAGGTCGGCGGTTTGAATCCCCACGATGGGGTGAGCTCCCGTTGCTTGGTCCCTGCTCCTGCCAACCTAGCAGTTCAAAAGCACGTCAAAGTGCAAGTAGATAAATAGGTACCGCTCCAGCAGTAAGGTAAACGGCGTTTCCGTGCGCTGCTCTGGTTCACCAGAAGCGGCTTAGTCATGCTGGCCACAGGACCCAGAAGCTGTACGCCAGCTCCCTCGGCCAATAAAGCGAGATGAGCGCCACAACCCCAGAGTCGGTCACAACTGGACCTAATGGTCAGGGCCCTTTACCTTTACCTTTACCACTGTATGGGGTTTTTCTTTTGCCCCTCCAGCAGATATGCACATGCAGCCCACTACCAAAATCAGCAGAATCACTTTTGTGATTTGTCCCCACAAAACACTTCATCACAGTTTCTTCCTATCTATTCCAAGGGCCTCTGCTGCACAATTACCAAATGTAAGAATTCACTGATAAATGTATCTATGTACTGGTTCACTGGGAAAACTTCAGAAATTCATATAAAAATGTGAGCTCAGCTACTCGGCAGCCCCTCTGCCTGAGTGATAATACTTGGCCTCCTGAGTGCCAGACAGGTAGCCATTCCAGAAAGAACAAACCCAGATGAAGACAAAAGGGTGTGATTAACTTGGCTGGGAAACAGGGAAATGTAAATATCTCTTTTGTTTCACTTGACGGGTGTGTGGTGGAGGGCAAGGGGAGGAATGGGGCAGGGTCCAAGATGTTTAGATTACTGCCACCAGACCTCCCCTTTCATGATGTAACCATGATGTATTAGTAATGTAGTTTGGAGGGGGGTGTAACATGGGGATTAGCAGCTAATAAAAGTTTGGGTTCCCTTTTGTATGGGGCTTCCATCTTGTTTCACCTGGTGGCAGGTTGGAGTCCTGTTGGGACAGTCTTCAATAAAGACCAAGCTGTTTGCTCTGGTATTCCTGGCTGGTGTCCTTGTTTTTTTGTCCAATGAGCCCTCAGATTTCTCCGTTAACAGTCACTTCCACTGGAGCTTCCAACCAGCACAGGTGGTGGTTGGGGACCTGGTGGACATCGACCGAGCTGTGAAGGGGCAAGGCAATGTGATCGCCATCTTGGGCACCTGCAATGACCTCAGTCTTACCACTAGGGTGTCCAAAGGCACCTGGAATAATGTGGGGGCCATGAAATCCCACAGCAACCACAAAGTGGTGGTTTGTCAGCTACTCCAGACAGGCTTTTTCTAGGCCAACAGTGCTGTTTGGGATGGGTGTGGGTGGCAGGACACATGCTTTGCCTCCAGAAGGGACCAGGTTCAGTTCCCACTCAAAATATTATCAATCTTATCATGGGGGGGGGGGGATTGTGTGAAATGATTACCATTTGTGTGTTTTTAAATGCAAATAACCAGTAGGACCACCACTGGTAAGGGCACGTTATACATTCTGGTACTGGGTAAAAGTCTTTCTAGTCTTTATTTTACATTGGTTTCTGCTCCTTGATTTCCTTCCTTCCTTCCTTCCCTCCTTCCTGGTGAATTTTTGGTTTTCTTTTAATAACTAATGGTGCAATCCTAACCATGGGCATAGCCAGGGGGGCAGGGAGGCGCAGCTGCCCCCACAATCAATAAAAATAAATGAAATAAATAGCAAATTGAGGTTATGCCCTCCCAACAAAAGGCCTGCCCCCCCCCAAAAAAAATCCTAGCTAGGAAGTTGACTAAGAAGCAACTCCTATTGAATTCAATGGAGCTTCCTCCCAGGCAAGTAGTTAATGGGGAAAGCATGGGGGAAAGGGAAATATAGTGAAATAAACTATTGTTTAAAAAGAAGATAGCTTTTTTAAAAAGTAGATAGCCAGCACAGCATGGGGAGATGAGAAGGATCAGAGCCACAGTGTGCAAGGAGGAGGTTTAAGCATTGCCCTCCGTCAATGGCAGTGGCGTAGCGTGGGTTGTCAGCACCCGGGGCAAGGCAAGTAATTTGCGCCCCCCCCCCGCTGCACTGTCCCTCCCCCAGATAGTCCCTCGCTCTCTCTCCGCACCGCACCGCACGCCTGGCACCCTCCCCTCCACAGTGGGCGGCGACCCGGCCGCTCGGATCGGATTCGCACAGCCAGCACTGCAGTGAGAGAGAGTGAGTGAGCCAGGTAGGGGCAAAGAGCTGCGAGTGCGAGTGTGGCGCCCGGTGCGGCCGGCCCCCCCTGCTACGCCACTGGTCAATGGTGCTGGCAAAAGTTGCCCCCTTCTAAAACTGCTGTTGGCCGTTTGCGAGGGAAGAGTTATCATTCTTGCAGCATAAGCTTTCGCAGACTAGAACCCGCTTCACCCAGTGCCAGCGTTGCCCCTGCAGGCTTCAGGTTACCTTTCCCTTTCTTTGCAGAGCGCCCCCAGTCCGGCATCACTGGCATCGCCAACTCCTCTTTCCAGCCAGGGAAGGTTGCCCTCCACCCCGCCTACTGCGCCAACGGCTGTGGGCTCCCCCCGGCTTCCGTGAGGCAGCAACCGCGAGTCTCCAAGAAGCAGCGCATCAGTTCCACCACCTCCGTCTGCACCAACAGCAGTAAGAAGAGCTGCAAATCCACAGCATCTCAGATCCAGGAGGTGGCTGGGGATGGTGAGTGCATGGGCGCTGAGGCTGGGAGGTAGATTGGGAAGGATGGGTCAATGGGTGGGACACTGCAGAAGACTCCGATGGAGAAGAACAGGCTTAGCATATTCACCCAGTGCTTTACCAGTTGCACTGGCTCCCAGTGGAGTATTGGGTCAGGTTTAAGGTGCTGGTTTTGACCTTTAAAGCCCTTTGTGGCTTAGGGCCCTCGTTTTTACGGGACCGCCTCTCCTGGTATGCCCTGCAGAGGACCTTAAGGTCCATGAATAATCATAGTTTAGAGGTCCCAGCCGACCTGGTGGAATGCTCTGTCCTATGAGGCTAGGGCCCTGCAGGATTTAACTTCCTTCCACAGGACCTGTAAGACAGAGCTATTCCGCCTAGCTTTCAATTTGAACCTCTCCTGATCTTTTGTTCCCCTTCCTTCCCCCCCCTCCCCTTTTTGTGAAGATTACCCGCTCTGGGATCCCACAGCTGGTTCTTCCCTGGTCTCCTCGCTGGCCCAGGTGGGACTAATATAGCCAGCTAGCCCTGGTGATCATCTAATGTTTATTGGATGGATTTCCCCCCAAAATTGATTTTTGATTTTATTGTTATTTACGCTTTATACCGTATTTTATGCTGTTTTTTTTGTAACATCAATTAAGTGTTTTAAATTTGTTGTTAGCCACCCTGAGCCTGGTTTCCTGAACCGGGAAGGGCGGGGTATAAATAAATTATTATTGTTGTTGTTGCTGTTGTTAGCTGAAGCTCAGTGTTGGGCCATAAGCACTGAGACACTGGCAAAGGGCTCTCTTTAGCCTCTTCCTTTCTATTGTGAACACTGGGGTACAATGATTATGGGAGAGGGCTATTGGCCTTATGTGCTTGTCAGGGAACTGCCATCGGAGCAGGAGGAGCCGAGCGGATGATGGTGGAGAGGGTCCTAGTAGGAGGAGGGATAGCCCATACGCTGGGGAAGGAAATCAGCGTAACACCAGTGGAGAAGGGGAGGAGATAGAGGAAGCGGAGAGGTGGCTCCAGGACTCTTCGTAGGAGACAAGCGGAGAGGGGACAAGTGCTCCGTTGCCCACACCCACCATGCGCAAAAAACTTTCGCGCAGGCAACGGGGGAGGAGACTGGGCGTCAAGCAGCTTTTATGTTGGAAGAGGTTTAAGAAACGCCCACTGACGGATTCTGCCAGCGACTGAAGCAGCCACGAAATAGGGGCTGCTCTGTCAGAAAGGGTTCAACCATGCAAGCTAGCCAGGAGTGAAGGCAACTTACGCACAAGCAATCCCTAGAACCATAACAGTGCTCTTGTGAGCTTCCCGGGGCATCTGGCTGGCCATTGCGGAGGAAGAGGACTCAATTGGCTTTTGGGTTTAACCCAGCAGGGCTCTTCCTATGTTCTTCAAGTCTACCTGCCCGTACCCCTTCCCTTCTGTGACCAGAGGAAAGTTCAGCCAATCACCACCAGTGACTTTATCACCCATGCAAGCCCCATTTTGCGTTATTTTGCGATATTTTATTTTGGCTGTATTATTGTAAGACCAGCTTACCGGTATTTTACCTTTAACTTTCTTGATTTGATTTTTGTCAAGAATAGCAATGCACGCTACGAATACGAGCAAGAAGAATAAGTCCCAGCAAAAGAAGAAGGGATATATGCAGAAGGGAATATGCAGAAATGGCGAAACTTACCGCAAAAATAACAAATCGAGAAAACAAACTTTTAATAAAAGAATGGAAATGGTTTATTGAATAAACCATGTTTACAAATAAATTGTAAACAGATGTGAACATTGGCGGGATTATTGTAATAGCCTGAAGTTTTATGAGTATATATTTAAAGTAGATGAATAAATGAGTAAATTAAGTTAATTTGGATATGCAGAAAATATTAAAAATAAATTTAAGGAACCGCAGAAAGAGGGGGAAGGAAGTCAAGTTTTGAAATGTTAAAATGATTATAAAATTATTGAAATATACAAAATTGAAAATAATAAATAAAATAAAATAAAAAGATACAAATACAAGCGACATCACACCTTATAAAACTGACTACATTGGCAACAGTGAGGCGTCCTACGTTCCCTAAGAGATCTCCCGCCTCTTGTGTACTCTGAAACAGGCAAAAAAGGCTCTGATCATTAGCCAGCTCACCCCGGGAAGCCCGGAGGTTAAAGAGCAAGGCGCTCTTTACCCAGGGAAGCAGCTAAACATGCAATCTCCTTCCCCACTGGTGGCCTTAAGTGGTGCCCTTCCAACAGGGCAGCACCATGTGACTGTTCTGGCTTCAGAGGCCAACTCTTCAGGCTCGCTGTTGCTGAGTGCCTAATGAGTTTAAAGAGAATCAAGCCAGATGTTTCCCAATTGCCTTCGCACGCCTTAAGATAAAGAGGTCTGCAGCGGGGCCTCGGCTGTCATATGAGCCTGGCCCCCAGCTTCGCAGATGAAATAACAAATGTGCATTCCAGCAAATTTTAATGGCAGTTCAGCCACTGGTTTTTCCTCTTGTATGCTTTCCAAAATACGGTTTCCACTTTTTTAATTCACTTGTTGCTTTAAAAAAAGAAAAAGAAAGCAAAACTACCCAAGGGGTTGGGGTTCAGAGACAGACAACTTCATGACTGCATACAATAATCCACAGCTGGCTTTTGCTGGAGAAAGGCATAGCTGGTATTTTCAGGGTCTGACCTGGAGAGGAATGATGCTTTAGAACATGGGTAGGCAAACTAAGGCCCAGGAGCCGGATGCAGCCCAATCGCCTTCTCAATCCGGTGCACGGACGGTTGTGTTTTTACATGAGTAGAATGTGTCCTTTTATTTAAAATGCATCTCTGGGTTATTTGTGGGGCCTGCCTGGTGTTTTTACAGGAGTAGAAAGTGTGCTTTTATTTAAAATGCATCTCTGGGTTATTTGTGGGGCATAGGAATTCATTCATTCCCCCCCTTCAAAATATAGTCTGGCCCCCCACAAGGTCTGAGGGACAGTGGACCGGCCCCCTGCTGAAAAAGTTTGCTGACCCCTGCTTTAGAATTACGCTTTGCAGGCGTGTTTCCAAATCGGCCCTCCCATTTGCCTTCACGCTCTCCTTCCTTTCCACAGAGTTGTGTGCCACTCTCCTCTTAGCTTGCCTCTTCTGCCGTTTCTCGGACATCCTGCCTCTTTTCTCTGGGCCCTTCTGCTCTTGCTTCCCTGTGCCATCCTGCAGCTCCAGGCTCCTGGGCTTTTGCTCGGACCCCCAGAGCTGCTGCTGCTGCTGCTGCTGCTGCCGGTTTGAGGAGCCGGCCCTGGAGTTATGCTACCAGACTGGTGACTGTCTCGAACTTGCATTAGAAGTGTCTGAGCTGTGCTATCACTGACTAACCTTGGCTGCCAAAGATGCCTCCTACTAATCTTTACTTCTTCCTGGGATCCTTATGGCAGGTGAGCAAACTTTAGTCTGAATATATTTAAGTCGGATCGGCTTTTTGGTGCACACTTGTCTTTGCAGGCTTGGATTGTTTACATTTCCAGGATATTTATTTCTCCAGACTCTCTCACCTCAGAAGTGCCTATGGCTTCTGTACTATGGATTTTAATATATTTTAAGAAATGCTTTTTAAAAAATGACCTTTTCTTAAATAAGCTCCCCCCCAGAGAACTGTGTTACTGAAAATAGTTGATATATTAATCTCTGCTAGCTGTTTTAATTAGCCTTTTTAACAACTGTTCTTGCTGCAGCCTTGTCAGTTTTGATTCTGGTTAGATTGTTGATTGCATGAGTTGCCTCGGTGGCATATAGATGATTCAATAATAACTAGTTATGCAGTATCTACATTGACTCTAACCCAGCCTGGTTGATACATCCCTGGCTCCAGAGGCTGGCATGGCTGAGCTTTTGCCGGGGCCTCAAGGCAGCCCAAGGGCCAGTGGCCCTCACATCCCTGCCACCCTCACATGGAGCACCCCAGATGACCAGAGATTGTGGGAGATCACTATCCCTATGCATGTCCTGAGATCATTCTCTCTGTGCTTGTCCCGAGGGCAACTTCTCAGAATCCAAGAGCCAGCCTTGCTGCAGCTCTCACTCTCTGGCTGATTTGCTGGTCAGGACCATTGGTGGGGAGCCTTTGGCCCTCCCGATGTTGCTGAACCACAACTCCCATCAGCCCCAGGAATCATGGCCAATGGCCAGGGATGGTGGGAGCTGCAGTTCGGCAGCATCTGGAGAGCCAAATGGTCTCCACATCAGGCTCGGAGAGCAAGCTGTTTCCGATATTCATTCATTCATTTCACCTCAAAACAAAAAATACGCCTAGCCTTCCAAGAGATGAGTTTCTGGATCACATTGGACTCCATGCAAAAGTTCAGTGGCACTCTGAGGTCAAGATATGGCCGGAAGTCCATTTCTGCTATGTAGGAAGTTTGGGAACCTGTGGTGAGATTCCCAGATTCTCATCTTCTCTGTTCCTCTCTCCTCCTCCAGATCGCTGTGCACACTGTGCTCTCGCCTGCCTCTTCTGTGAGTTTATGTCCCTCTGCTCACTTGCCCTGGACTGTGGGGGCTGCGGGGGCTGCCTAGAGGCTTGCTGTGGTGGAGAAGGAGGGGAGTCCCTTGCCGAGAGCTGCTGTGGGGAAGCAGGTGGAGGAAATTGCCCCTGTGGGTTAGGCTGCGGGATGTTGCAGGATTGCTGCGGCTCCTCTGACTGTCTTGAGATCTGCCTGGAGTGCTGTTCTATCTGCTTCCCAGCCTGAATTCGGGGACCAGGAGATTGTGTCCCTCTGTCCTCCATGGTTCCGGACTGCGTTGGGATATGTGCATATCTCTTTGGGAATCCCACCCCACCAAACTACAAAGCATGGCAAGAGATTGATCTGGGCCTCTTTTCTTACCAAAGCCCCAACTCCTTTGAACATCCTCAGGCCAGATCCTTCCACCTTTTTATATCATGGTAACAGCCCAAAACACATTGCTTGTATGCACACAGCTGGGGCCTGCTGTTTGTATTGGATGGGATGAGGCCCGCTAAGTATTGTTTTAATTGTGTGGTGTCACACTCAGACATTGTGATGATGTCACCAAAAAGGCTAAGCTGCATTCGCACTGAAGACAGGATAAATTCCACCCGCACTACAAAACCCTGTCAGGTCAAACCTATTCCTCTACGCACTATAATGTTACAGAAAAATCTGTGCCATGCATTTTTGACAGATGTCACCATTCAACTGTGGATGGAATCTCTCTCCTCTTTTTTTTAACTGTGACCAAAAAAATTTACATTGATGCTGTGATATATCTGAATGGACTGAAGCTGGATATGCCCCAGAGCCAAAGAAATTCCTCTTCCTATGCTGAATGCTTCCAGGTGACCCACCTTTGAGCATTCATCCTTATTTGTTTGCAGGGAGGTTAGACAAGGTTGGATATTTAATGAGCATAGCTTTTTATTTGATTGCAAGGAAGTTAGAAGGCCTTGCATTTTTTAAAAAAGTCTTCTCCCACACTTTCCAGTGCATTTTCCTGTCTCTTTCCTAATTCCAAAAAGTCCAGTTGTTTTAGGGAGTGGATGTTGTTGAATAGTGGGTAGACATAGCAGACGACCCAGCGATTCTTCCAAGCAGCTCTTTATTTGTAAGCTGGAACAGAACTGAACAACAAACAGCTCAGCCGGCCTGCTTTTATAGGCAGCCGGCTGCCCACATTGTAGCAACAACAACCCAGGGTTTCCCGCCTAAAATAACTGACGTGGACCTGAGTGAAAACTACATACACAATACTCCTGGTGGCCAGGGTGAGAACTTCAATACATAACAGATGTGTTGTGCAAGACCTCCCTGAATTTGCCAGTGTGTGATTGAATCCCACCTGAAAATAGCTATACAGTCTGGAAGTGCCTGATGTGTTTCTGATGTGAACTTTAAATGGACTATAGGCTCCATGACTATTTCTTTGTGCCTGGAAATATATTGTTGTGCTGGCCAGGATGCCTGATTGTAAAATAAATTTAAATTAAACTAATGAAGCCAGCACCTGTTACTTCAGCTTTATTTCTGTACCACCATTGCTTGCCCCCAAAACTCTCACATCTCTTCCCCCCCACCCCACCACAAGTTATTGTGTTGTTGGGCCTGAGTTGTGTGACTGTAATGTTACAGTCTGGAAGCCAATGTGGTTTCCTCCAGAGGGTATTGGGACGCCTAGCCCTGGTTTGGAGGGACACAATGACTCTTGTAGCACTGTAAATACTAAGCCTTTATGAACTGCAGGCTGCTTCCTTCTGATGACAAGTTCCCAGTTCCTTATTCAACACACAGCTACATTATTATATCATCTAGATAGCTCAGTTGATTGATAGGTAAAGGTAAAGGACCCCTGGACGGTTAAGTCCAGTCAAAGGCAACTCTGGGTTTGTGGCGCTCATCATGCTTTCAGGTTGAGGGAGCCGGCGTTTGTCCTCAGACACCTTTCTGGGTCATGTGGCCAGCATGACTAAACCACTTCTGGCACAACAGAACACCGTGACGGAAACCAGAGCACACGGAAACGCCGTTTACCTTCCCATCACAGTGGTACCTATTTATCTACTTGCACTGGAGTGCTTTCGAACTGCTAGGTAGGCAGGAGCTGGGACAGAGCAACAGGAGCTAACCCTATAGTGCAGATTTGAACCTCCAATCTTCTGATTGGCAAGCGCAAGAGGCTCAGTGGTTTAGACCACAGCGCCACCCGCATCCCTTGGTTGGAGCATGGTGCTGATTCTGCCAAGGTTGAACGTTTAATCCCTATAAGAGATCGCTGCATATTCCTACCCTCAGAGGGTTGGACTATCAGCAGTTCTCAACCTGTGGGTCCCCAGATGTTGTTGGACCACAACTCCCATAATTCCTGAGCTCTGGCCTTGCTAGCTAGGGGTGATGGGAGTTGTAGGTCAACAACATCTGGGGACCCACAGGTTGAGAAAGGCTGGTCAGGCTCCCTTCCAGCTCTATGATTCTGCCCTATGGGCAGCTTGAACAAGGAGCTGAAATTTATATGTGTTGTTATTTTGTGTTTTATAATTGGGTTATAAGGAAAAGAATAGATATGGTAAAATAAAAAGGCGAATTGCCTGCAAGCCTAAATCCAGGTTTGGCCCCAGCAGAAATTTAAAATCACAAAACATGCAGCAAAATGAAGCATGGAAATATAGACTGCTAGACCTTTAAAATAGCCTCTTCTAAGTTGCTTCCAAAATTCCCCGCTTCCTTTAGCATAGAAAGAGACCACAAGTTTGGTAAGTTAAAAATGGTTTACTTACAAACAAATCAAAGGTCAGATTCAAGTGCTTTTCCATACAGCAGCAAGAAAAGGCAGGCAGCATGACTTAGCTTCAAAATGGTAAATATTTCTAAAACAATTGTATAGAAACACAAGGCTTGCTTAAGCTACACAGTTGAAGGTTGGAATATCCAGTTTAGATATCCTTACTGGTAGGGTTCACATAGTGGAAAAGAAAGAGAACAAATAGTTTGGTAATGCTTCCTTCCAAGATGACGGGGTGTAACCTAGCTAAGTATGGCAGGACAGCTTACTCTATGGTCTTAACCCCTCATGCATTAACCAGAGTTAAGCCATGGTTTTCCCAGTATAGTTAAAGCCATGGTTTTCCCAGTAGTGATCTATGGAAGTGAGAGCTGGACCATAAAGAAGGCTGATCGCCGAAGAATTGATGTTTTTGAATTATGGTGCTGGAGGAGACTCTTGAGAGTCCCATGGACTGCAAGAGGATCAAACCTATCCATTCTGAAGGAAATCAGCCCTGAGTGCTCACTGGAAGGACAGATCGTGAAGCTGAGGCTCCAATACTTTGGCCACCTCATGAGAAGAGAAGACTCCCTGGAAAAGACCCTGATGTTGGGAAAGATGGAGGGCACAAGGAGAAGGGGACGACAGAGGATGAGATGGTTGGACAGTGTTCTCGAAGCTACCAGCATGAGTTTGACCAAACTGCGGGAGGCAGTGGAAGACAGGATGCCTGGCGTGCTCTGGTCCAGGGGGTCACAAAGAGTCGGACACAACTAAATGACTAAACAACAACAAAAGGAAAAGCGGGATATTCCAGCATCAAATCAGAATCTGGGATGGCTTCTCTAAACCAGGGACGTCTTTCGAAAATAAGGACACTTGGAGGGTCTGCCAGCCCCATTCCTGTGCCTCAGAGGACCTCATGAGGCTGTGCTTCCTAGTAAGCAGCGGTCAACACCAAAGAAGAGCAAAGATGAGGGCCAGGAGTTTCAGGGAAACACCCCTGTCAATGTAGGGACATCTCTGTTACTGAGACCAGACTTAAAAGCTGTATTCAATGAAGTCATCCTGCTGGTGCAAGAAATTATGCCTGTGAAACATGTTCTCTCCCCTGTTGCCTCCCCCCGATTTGCTATGGGGCGTCCCTGGCTGTTGAACTTGCAGATTCCGCCCAACAGGATGCCTTTGAATCTGCAAGTTCAATGGCCAGGGAGGCCCCATAGCAAAGGGGTGTAGCCAGGGGTGGCAGCTGCACCCCCTCCAAATCAAATAAATAAACAAAAATACTTAACTAATTGACCAATTGTGTCGCAGATAACTTGGTTCTGCCCCCCCCTGCCCAAACATAAAGCTTGCCCCTCCAAAAAATCCTGGCTATGCCCATGTACACAACACTGAAATTTAATTTTGTTGCAAGAACCTTTTGCAAGCCGCTTTGAGAGCCTCTCTCTTCTACAACAAGCCTCTGCTCCCAAGGCACAGCAAGCAAGAGAGAGCTTTCGGGTGCCAGTCCCTAGACTAGAGGCCTAACCTCTCTTTTCCAATGGACTCTTGACTATGGTGGTGTAATAAACGAAAATATGCCCTTATTCCCTTATGGGGGACACAAGAGCCCTTATAGAGTCCTTTGCAGGTTCTCCATTGGTCGGAGAAAATAACAGAGGCCAATCAGAGAATATTGAGAAGCGAAGCAGCTAGTAAGCCTGGTCTTTATTGATCTGTTGCAACAAGATGCTCCCCTCACATGCAGGAGAAGGAGGAGGACCCTGAACCAAGGTGTGCCCGCCCTTATATAGACATTTTAAATTGCCCACCCTGGAGTCCAAGACCACCCCCAGACACATCATACCTACATCACAGAAAGGGCGGTCTACAACAGAAATCTGAGTGCATTGTTCACCTCCTGCTTGGCAGGTTACCTGTTAATGCTTACTTGATTGGAATACCCTGGGGAGCCTGGCCAGTCTTTTTTAATGATAAATACTTAGTTCCTGAGCCAGGTCACAGGCTCACCCTATTCATACACAGACATACCCTTCAGTCAGGATTTGTGAAGGAAAAGACAATGGGGAGGCTTTTCCATTTTCCTTGACCTTGCAGAGAAATAATTTGGTCAGTTTGGGAATCAAAATGGTTTCAGGGCTGTTTTCCTGTGCTGCTTCAGACATGTGGTTGATATATTTATGTACGTGTTTGCTTGGTACATTTATGAACATTTATTATATATATAAGACCTTAATTTTTTTATTTCACTAGCAATTGGAGTTATTCCTATGTGAAGCTTGAGAAAAATAAGTACATTGACTATGGGTGATATGATCACCTTAACGCTCTTATTAATATCGTCCGTAACACAGCCACAGTTGGGCTTATTATATACGAAACAATTACTTCTCTTCCTTGTCAACGGCTGCAATCTCAGATCAGGATACAGAGCTTTGCTGCCTCTTGCTGGGCGAATGAGAGCATGGCATTCTGATGGAGGCAAAGGCCTTTCTACACAGAGCTCACTTAGTAACCCTCAAAGGGTCACGCCGTCTCAAAATTCATTTTTGGGGTAGGAACCACACAAGGTTTCTAACGACCAGGTGACATGCTGTTTCCCCCGGAGCTAAAATTTGCTTTCCAGCTAATGCAAAAAGGCTTTCTAAATTGATTACATGTGCATTTGCCATATCATGTCCCCCCCCCCCATCTCTTCACTCCTCCTCTGGCTGTGAGGTATCTTAGGAGGAAGCGGGATTTGTCACCACTGTCCCCCAAAATCTGCCATGTAGCAGATTTCTAAATTTGCCTAATGAAGGGACATTTTATCATGCTTGGTGGACCTGTTTAAAAAAAAGCTTTTTTAACAAAATTGACTGGAAAAATTATAGGAGTGTCAAACCAGAAGGTTTATAGGGAATGGAAAATATTTAAAGAATATTTAAAATTGTACTGTATGAACAATAAGATACTTGCAGAAATAGAGCAATACTGGTAAGCAAGAATTACATAAAATATAATATTACACACACACACACACACACACACACACACACAGACAGTGGTACCTCGGGTTAAGAACTTAATTTGTTCTGGAGGTCCGTTCTTAACCAGAAACTCTTCTTAACATGAGGTACCACTTTAGCTAATGGGGCCTCCCACTGCCGCCGCGCGATTTCTGTTCTCATCCTGAAGCAAAGTTCTTAAACCGAGGTACTATTTCTTGGTTAGCGGAGTCTGTAACCTGAAGCGTTTGTAACCCGAGGTACCACTGCAATATGAATCTGTGCAAGGAATACATATTATATAAGTAGTATAATGAGAATTATTGGAAGTTATATATTTTAATTTGTCATGTAAGTGTAATATATTGTATTTGTTTATGTTTGTTTCTATATCTTTTCTTATTTTATTATTTCTATCCATTTGTAGTGTTTTCTGTTTTGTATATGTAAGTTATGTAATTCATGTATATTTGTATATGTGAAAATTAATAAAGATTTTCTAAAAAAACAAAAAAACAAAAAAGCTTTAAAAATGTAATACAAATGCACACATTGGTACAGAAAATTTTGAACCTTAATGTTCAAGTGAAACCAGAACTCCTGCTGGGATTAATTAGTCCTGCTGAGACAAATAGATATACAACTAGAAAAAAAGTATAAAAGATTACTGCAATATATGATCACAGTGGTGAGACTATTATATGCACAAAGATGGAAAGACTTATTATTACCTACTAGGGAAGAATGGTTATTGAAATTAATGGATTTGGCTGTGATGGCAAAGTTGACATGTTTAATTAGAGAAAAATCATTGTAGACATTAATGAGCTTGTCGTATCTGGGTGTAAAGTCTGAAAAAAGGTTGGTTTATGGAAAGTAGGAGAGTTTGATGCTATTATGGAGCAAGGGGTTTGCATATATATATATAAAGCTGATAGACAGGGAATTGCAAGTCTTTTCTTTCTCTTTTCTTTTATTCCTTTTTATTTATTTTGTTTCTTTTAGTTCAGGCTTCCTCAACCTCGGCCCTCCAAATGTTTTGAGACTACAATTCCCATCTTCCCTGACCACTGGTCCTGCTAGCTAGGAATCATGGGAGTTGTAGGCCAAAAACATCTGGAGGGCCGAGGTTGAGGAAGCCTGTTTTAGTTTTTATGCTTAAAAAATGTTTGGTATTTGATGTTATCTTTTGTATACTGCTTTTTCTTTGTTGGTTCTTCATGCATTAATAAAAATAACTTCAGTGAAGAAGAAAAAAGATCATTCATCCTGATTTGTTTGTTTCCCATTATTTGTGATTTCCACACTTTTCAGTCCATTTCCCCCTTCACTTTTCAAATTGCAAAAAGTCCATTTTTAAAGCAGTGGATTTTTCATGCTAATATGCCAGAGTTCTTTAATCCCCATTAACTGCACAAACCTAAAGATCTGGTCACTTGAAGCCCTCCTGCAAAATAGTGACAGTTTGGAGGCCCTAAAAGATTCATGAGACACCTTAAACACCACCACTTTTGATTATGGCATATGCTTTTGTGAACTAACCGAAAAGCTTATACTGTACCATAATAACATTTCTTAGTTTTAAGGTGCCCAAAAGTTAGGAAGGATATTAATAAACAATATATCCTCTCCTGCCACCCTGAACATTCCCACACCCCATCCCTGCCTTTCTCATAGGTAAAGGTAAAGGGACCCCTGACCATTAGGTCCAGTTGTGACCGACTCTGGGGTTGCAGCACTCATCTCACTTTATTGGCCGAGGGAGCCGGTGTACAGCTTCCGGGTCATGTGGCCAGCATGACTAAGCCGCTTCTGGCAAACCAGAGCAGCGCACAGAAACACCATTTACCTTCCCGCAGGAGCGGTACCTATTTATCTACTTGCACTTTGACGTGCTTTCGAACTGCTAGGTTGGCAGGAGCAGGGACCGAACAACGGGAGCTCACCCCGTCACAGGGATTCGAACCGCCGACCTTCTGTTCGGCAAGTCCTAGGCTCTGTGGTTTAACCCACAGCACCACCTGTGTCCCGCCTTTCTCATACCCCAAACCTAAACACATTCACTTGAGACACAGGCTCAAGTTTGCTCTCACAGCTCGTGTTTGAAGCTGTTCACGCATGATGTTCACTACAATCCATGTGGTTCCTGTAGTTTATTGAGAAATACGCCTGTCCTGTGTGATTGGGAAAAGTAAAATGCAGTAAAGCTGAAGTGTGTACATTTGAGACAGCTTGTGCACATGCGCAGATGAATGCGCAAACCTCGCTGAATAGGAATTTGGTGCAGCAAAACAAATCAGGTTGTGCTCATAGGGTGAAGATACTCCCACTTCGCTCCCTCTCTGGTCTGCGCTACAGCATTAAAAAGTGCCTTGAAGCACATCAGGGGAAAAGTGACCTTGAATATGTTGTTGTTTAGTCGTTTAGTCATGTCCGACTCTTTGTGACCCCCTGGACCAGAGCACGCCAGGCACTCCTGTCTTCCACTGCCTCCCACAGCTTGATCAAACTCATGCTGGTAGCTTCGAGAACACTGTCCAGCCATCGCGTCCTCTGTCGTCCCCTTCTCCTTGTGCCCTCCATCTTTCCCAACATCAGGGTCTTTTCCAGGGAGTCTTCTCTTCTCATGAGGTGGCCAAAGTATTGGAGCCTCAGCTTCACGATCTGTCCTTCCAGTGAGCACTCAGGGCTGATTTCCTTCAGAATGGAGAGGTTTGATCTTCTTGCAGTCCATGGGACTCTCCAGCACCATAATTGAAAAGCATAAATTCTTCGGCGATCAGCCTTCTTTATGGTCCAGCTCTCACTTCCATACATCACTACTGGGAAAACCATAGCTTTAACTATACGGACCTTTGTTGGCAAGGTGATGTCTCTGCTTTTTAAGATGCTGTCTAGGTTTCTCATTGCTTTCCCCCCAAGAAGCAGGCATCTTTTACATTTATAAAAATTCTACCTTTCCTCCAAGGAGCTCAAGAAGACATACATGGTGCTCCCTTACCAGGATTGTTGTTAGTTGTGACAAGAAGAAATTGAGTATAAAAAAGGAGAATTTACTGGATGCCAAGATCCAGGGGCAAGTGCTTTTTGGTGAGAGAACTCCTGCAGAGGTTTAAAATTGAGAAGTGGATGCAGTAAGCACCACTCCATGACTCCACAGTCGGAGCTATAACTTGGAGTCAGCTCCTGCCTGCCAGGATGAATAGCTTGCAAGCTGCGCGCACAGACTTCTGAATCAGTAACAATGCTTGTTTGAAGGTGCTCTCGCCCACCTAGATCTTCAAGCCCCACACCTGCCTCCTGGAGACCAGGTCAGCCCTGGAGGTCTGGCACCCCTGGCAGCACCTGCCCCAAAGATGGCGGAGGTGTGCATGGTGGAAACAAAGGGCTGGTAATGGGAATGTGGTGGTGCTGCTACGCTGCTCACCCGAGAAAAAGCTTCTTCTTCCAAATGGCTCTTGAAGAAAAAGGAGCGCTTTTTTTTTTTTTACTTGGGTGAACCATAGTGCCAACCCCTGTCCTTTACTTCCTTAAAAAAAATATTATATATATTTTATTGACATATAAAACACATACATATACATTTACACAACACACATACACAACACACTAATTTTCATAACATAAAACATACCTACATTTCTCATATAATACCTACCTATACCATACATATCAACATACCTACAACATACGAACACCCACCAAGTGACTTGACTTCCAGCCATTCTTGTTACACTACTTTATTTTTCCAACTAGGTTAAACGCATTTCATTATTTCTTTAATCTCTTCTTTTATCTTAACTTTACTCTCCTTCCACTCTAATCATTTTCTGGATTCACTCAGTATCTGTCAGAAATTCTACGTTTCCCACATAAATTTTGATGTATTCCTTAAAGATAGCCCACTCCTTATTCACTTTTTGTATCTCCTCTCATCCTCCCTGTTAGTTTGGCAATATGGAAGTATTCTGTCATTTCAGATAGCCAGTCTGTTTTAGTTGGGACGCTGCTGCTTTTCCAATTTTTGGCCATCAATAACCCTGCCGCCGTGAAGATGTTAAATTATTTTTGTATGCCACAACTGCTGCTCGAACTTTACGAGCTAAAAAGTGGAAAACGCAAGAATTACCAACTGTGGAAGAATGGCAGATGAAGATGATGGATTTTTCAGAGCTAGCCGACCTAACCGGAAAAGTCCGTGACCAGAAGCAGGAGGAGTATCAGGAAGAATGGACAAAATTTAATGATTATTTAGTTAAAGTTGTTAAGTTAAACTAATTGGAAATAGCTTGCAGGTATTAGATTGGCTTAGTATTTTATATAAGTTAAGTGATGAATTAATACCGTATGTTTAATTTAGAATTGAAAAGATATAAGGATGTTAAATAATTAAGTTTATAAGAACTCTGATTTGGAACACCGTTAAAAGGATACGCATTGAAATTCCACCAAAGGGAAGTGAGGAAGTCACTTAACAATGTTAATAAGTGTAATTTTAATAAGGTTATGGTTTTTGTTTGTTTGTTTGTTTATAATTTTGTGAAAATCAATTAAAAAAAATGGGGGGGGGGGAAATAACAATAACCCTGACGTCGTAGCTGCATACATAAATATTGGTCTGACCGTTCCTGTCCTTTACTTCCACCAAGCATCACAAACCAACGCACGCAACGCGAGTCTGGGAAGCAGGAAATTAATTCGTGCTCGTACCCAAGAAAGTGTTTGCAACCCGAGGCCGCTGCGCACGATGCGCCCCTAGAGGCGAGAAGACGCGCTGCAGCGACGGGGAGGGATGCGCGCAGGGTGCGGGGGGGGGGGCGCCTGTCCCACAGCCTTGCGGATTATCCGCTGCTGCGCTCTGCCATAGGCCAGCATCTCTGTCTGTCTCTCTCTCCTCCGCCCCCCCCCCCGCCCTCCGCATCACTTTCTGCCGGGCAGGAGGAGAAGGAGGGTAGCAATTCGCGTTGCCTTGGCAACGGCCCATGGTCCCTCCTCTTGCTAACTGCTGCTATTTCGGGCAGCATCAGCATCCAAGGTTGCTCCTAACCTCCTTGGCTCTGGCTGCTGCTGCTGCTTCTGCTACCGCTGCTTGGCCGGGGCCCGCCTGGGAGGTTAGGGGAGCCGAGGCCGGGGGCTGCTGCGAGCCGGAACAGCGCTGGCGGCGGGGGCATCCACAGAGGTAAGGAAAGGGCGCCCCCTCCTCTTCCTCCTCCTCGCTTCTCTTCCCCCAGCATGGCGATGATGGATGGAGGATCAGCCCTTCTAATAGGATTCCCGGGTCTACCCTGCAGGGGTGGGGAGGGAAGGGGTAGCGGGAGGACGAGGAGAAGATAAGTAGCCGGCCTGTAGTGCAGTGGGTTAAAGTTGGTTGGGGGGGAGAACCAGGTGGCTGCCTGCGGGGAGGGTGATGGATGGAGATGGGCTGGATGGGGGTGGCTGCTGATGGGAGGAAAGGAGGAGAGGGAAGGGATGAGAGCCGGGGGGCGGGGAGGCGGGGGCAGGTGAGTGGATGATGTCAAGAGATGGATAGGACCTGACAGCCGGGCCGGGGAGGGGTGCTGGGGACGAGCAGTGAAGGATGTGACAGGCCAGCGAGGAGACGGGTGACTCGTTGGGTGCTGAGTGGAAGTGACAGGGCACTTTCCGGCAGCGGGTTCAGTGGCAGCAACCCCCCACCCCCACGAAACCACCTGCTTAGTACCTGCCGCAACCCCAACAAGGGGGTTAACTAGGCAGACAGCTCTGGGTGCAGAGTGGGGGTGGGATTAGCCTGGACCTTATTTATTAAAATTTTTCAAAAAATGCATAATCACTTATGGGACTCCCCCCTTCCCCCACCCCCACCATATTCCCATTTCACATTGTTGGCCGCACAAATTCCCCTTTCAAATTAAAGCTTAATTTGTTTTACCCTTAATAATAATAAACAACCCAATGTTCTTTCCCCAGGACCCACCCCCTTTCATTCCACAATTTCCATTTTTGATAAAAAAAGCACCCCAGATAATAACAATAGAAAAGGTAAAAAATAAGAGATATAATGAATAATAAAAAAGAAAGACCAATTCAACAAAAAAGAACAAAGTTGGCAAGCCTTTGGAGTTTTAGTTCTCCCCCCCCTGTCCCCGGTTTAATTTCCCCCTGACCATCAACCCCTAGTATCTGCCTGGAATTCTTAAGGCCATAAATCACAACTTTTCCCCAACTCCAGCTGGCTTTCCCTTTTTTTTTAAAATTAGAAATAAATTTTTTGATAATCAAAATTATTATTATTATTATTATTCTCCAAAGCTTTAACTTCAGTCTTTAAGAAAACTGTAGTAAAACTCCCTCCGTTGTTCTTTCCGGTTTGTAGTCTAATTTCCTTTTGTTCCGCTGCTTAAACGTTGTAATTCGCAAGTTTGGTAAGTCTGCAGGGATGGTTGTTGTTCAGGGGCAAAACCTTACGTTCAGTCCCTTCCTTTCTTCAATAGAAAAGTCTATTGTCTCCTTTAAAAAAAAAAAAAAAAAAAAGAAAACACCCTGCAGACGAGATGTTGTTTCCGTTTTGCAGCTTTCCCAGAAGGTAACCAGTTCTGTAAAATTCCATTGGTGTTTTTCCACTTTCCCAGTCCTTGTAATGTCCCGAAGCTCCTCGAGGGGGATTGTTATAACTTTGTTTCCTCTAGTCCAAAAGTCAAGTTGTTATCCATATTCGCCATTTTGTATCCAGATTTTAACAAATTGTAGCAAATTGAAGCAAATTTAACCAGCCAAGTTCTCATAATAAAATCCACTCCACTTTCCGACTTTGACAGCTATTTTGAAAACTGTCGAACTCTCCGACTCCTTTCACCAGGCTCTCTCTTCAATCGCCCCGGTTCCCAGGGGGGGGGGTTGTGTTTCCCTTCTCCAGTTCCTCCTCCAGCACAGTTCTTGTAGTTCCCCATCGTGGAATTGTAATTTTTTTATCAGCAATGCAAGCCTTTTTGGGTCTTGGTTTCCCCGTCTTTGTTTTAGACAATTTACAATAGGGAGGGGACTGACTTCCTTTTTGAATCCCCCCCGCTCGTGTCCAATTCGAAAAAAAAATTCCTTTTTTCCTCCTTTTGAACCCGATTTCCAGATTTACTCACGGGTTATTGTTGAAAAGTCCGAATTTTCAATGGAAGAAGTCAGCGCTCTCCGCCGGATGGCATGCGGCTGCGCTCAGCAGGGGAAGCAGAGGACTCAAGGCACCACGCTTCTCCCCGGCACCCGATCCGTAGCCTTTAAAAAGGCTCCTTCACGAGTCGGGAGGGCGCTAACGGTGCAAGCCGAGTCTCCATGTCCACGGCCTCCGTGGCCGTGGTTTCTAAGGGTCCCCGCATCGCCGGTGCGGTAGGACCCAGCCCCTGCCGAGCAGACTCCCTCCGGAGCTCGGAGGGAGTCCGCCATTCGGCGATGGCGCCAACCCGGAAGTCCGGGATTAGCCTGGACCTTACTCCAGGAGCATGGCCTTCACCCAGGTAAGGAGCAGATCCTGACACGGAGTAATGCCGGGATTTCCCACTCCATATCCTAGGATTCTTTAACTGCTGATCCTGGAACAAGGGAAAGAGAAGGGCTGTGATTTTTCAGCAGAGCCTTCGCTCCCTGTTTCCATCCTTCCACCTGACTAAAGGTAAAGGGACCCCTGACCATTAGGTCCAGTCGTGGCCGACTCTGGGGTTGAGCGCTCATATCGCTTTATTGGCCGAGGGAACCAGCGTACAGCTTCCGGGTCATGTGGCCAGCATGACTGAGCCGCTTCTGGCGAACCAGAGCAGCGCACGGAAACACCGTTTACCTTCCCGCCGGAGTGGTACCTATTTATCTACTTGCACTTTTGACGTGCTTTCGAACTGCTAGGTTGGCAGGAGCAGGGACCAAGCAATGGGAGCTCACCCCGTCGCGGGGATTCGAACCGCCGACCTTCTGATCGGCAAGTCCTAGGCTCTGTGGTTTACCCCACAGCGCCACCCGCGTCGTGACTAGTTAGGTACTAAACCCAATCTCTGTTTCCTACTGCTCAGAGTGTTTCCTTTGCTTGGGTCTCCTGGGATCGGACTGCTTTCTAGAGTGTTCCCCTTATAAATTCTGACAGGAATCCCTTCCTTTTGCAGAGGTCCCAGGACCCAGCAGTAAAACTCTTTCTCCCCTCCCCCCTTCCCCAAACAATTGCCTCTGTTCTGAAAAGGGACCAGTGATCCTTTGCCCTTCGCATGATGATATATGACTCAAGAGGATGAAATCCAAATGCACTGTGGTGGTCTTGTAGGAGGTGGTCTTTCTCTCTGAGCTCTCGCCATACATTTGAAGTGCATTTAAATCACACACACCCAAAAAAACCACGGGAACTGTTGTTCTTCCAAGGCTACTGGGAATTGTAGCTCTGTGAGGGGCGAACTATGTTTCCCAGGATTCTTGGGAGGTGGTATACCTAGGTGATTAGCCAGTAAAATGTCAGATGGAGCACAGCACTGGTGAGAAGACATGCATGTTGAGACAAAATATTATTAGATGCAATGTTGGAACTGATTGTTGTAGTTGTCAGTAAAGAAAGAGATTTGTGAATTTAGAATCACTGTAAAACTGATAACATTCAAGATACTGCAGTATTTGCTGTCAGAACCTCAGAGAGAATCTTAGAAATCAGGTATCAGTGCAGATATTATCCCATGAGACAGAAAAGAAGTGAATTTGCGCGTTATTGTTGTTTTACATGAATCAGCTATGTGGAGGTTTAATGCCCATTTTGCATCAAGCATACTCTGGCCTCAGGCAGGCTTTCTAGTAACACATAACTCTTCAGCAAGCATTCTGCAGGGTAGTTCATACAGCTCTACTTTATGGGGATTCAAAATGGGCATTTAAATTTCAAATGGCCCAGTCTTAGTGGTTCAACAATAGGTTTAATCTTATAAATATAATAATATTACTTAGCCTATGAATAATTCCCATGCATTCTCAGTAATCCTTACAACAGCCTTGTCCAGTAAAATAGTGTTGTCATTATTCTCATATTGCCAGTGGGGTGGTACTTAACTGTGTTTTATGGCAGACGTGACACCTGAGCAAAATATTTCCAGGATCAGGGCCACACACGAGCTCTCTCAGAAGGTGATCTAACCAAAGATGCCATCTACTACTGAACATGCTCTAGGATGATTCAAAAAGAGCCATTCAGAAAATATTATTGTCATATTGTATAAAAGACAGCATGTTTTGTCTCTCATACTATAGGTACTTTTACCATTTTAAATACTCCCAACTCCCTTCACACAAAAAAACTTATCCATTGGAATATTGGCTTCTCCCTGACATGCTAGCTTTCAGTGTGCAGGGTTGAGAATTTTTTTTCAGTGGGAGAGCAGTCCAGTCCTGACAAAAGTTTCCCACTTGACTCTGCTGATTGTTCGGCCCCTTTCAGATGTTATTTTAATGCGCAGAGAGGGTGAAAGTGAGATTGTGTGTACTCAGCTGTGCCACACTTTTCACAGGGCACTCCCAAACACCCTGCTTATTGAGCATTCATCCTGATTTGTTTACAGGGCGATTTGACAACACCGGCTATTTCATGAACAGCCGTTCTGGGTTTTTTGTGGGGAGGTTCGATGAGGTGGTCTCAAAACCTCTGAAGCAGTAACAGTGATAATGCCTCTGCAGTTTGCCCCACCCCCCCAAACAACTTGGGGAAATATAAGAAAAATGAGATAATAGTGCCTCTGCACTGGCCTTCCCTCATCAACAGCTTTGGAACAATTCCTGCTGTATGACATGCAACATAAACAAAAAAGGATTTCCACATCTCCTCCTTACCCTTCTATTCAACTGATGCTCTTCTCTGGTTGCTGCCTGCTCAGTGTTCAAAATTAGCCAGGTGCCAGGTGTATTTCACACCTGACTGTCGGCCATTGGAACCAAGTGAAGATGCCTGGGCGCCAGAATGGCGCCGGACATCTCCACTGTCAGAGATCCTTGGATCTGGACTGTTTTCACACACTAATACCCCATCCTGTCAAATTCTATCCATTATATTTTATCTGCACAATCGGAATGATTTTCTGGGGGAAAAAACACTTTTACTGTGCAGCCTGTGTAGGAGCAGTCACTGTTAAGAAAAAGGGGTTGGGAAAAGCTGATATATATGTGAACTGTCATTGGATCAATTAACTTTTCTTCTTTAAGTGCTCAAAGCTCTTAACCGAGCTCAAGATTGTCATCTGAACTAGCCAGATGTTTAACTGATAATCACAGTCAGACCATCATTTGAAAAATAAGACTTCAGAGCCTCCTTGCCTCCAAATGGTAACTAGACATTCTGTTTTGGCAGCTACAACCTTGATTTAAGGAGACATTTGGCGCCTACCTTATATATCTGAGTTTCTAACACTGTGTCTGCTGCATGTGGCAGCAAACAAAACAAAGGTAGCAACAATGGGTTTCATTTCTTCCTGCAACCCCACCTTTTCAAAACGACCATCAGGCAGCTGCCTGCCACAGGGCTGACAGGCAGCAAAATGAGCCAACAGGCAGTTGCCATGCTTGCCCTTGACACAGACCCCACACATTTTTTTAAAGTAGCTGCTGACTTACCACTTCATGTGGCTGGCAGAGAGCAAAACAAAACAAGCAGAGCAGCAAAAGAGTGGCTCCTACACTTCACACCCACTTTCCAAAAACTGCTCCACAGACAGGGCCGCTGCTTGCTCCACAAGGCCAGCAGGCAGCAAAGCAAAGAGGAAGCAAATAGGCTAAAGCACTTCCCCTGCTTTCTTAAAAAGCCCTCACCCATGGACAAGAAAGCTTCTCCCCTTTTCAATAAGCCCTTCCATGTACATTTTCTTTTTCATGGTTTGATTCATTTTTTCTGAAACACTTTACAGTTGGGTTGATTTTACTGAGCGGAGTAATTTCAGGTTTCGTTTGTAATTGTTTATATTTGTGATATAAGGTAATGCAACAATACCAATCTGATATGATTTCTTTTTTGTGTTCTTCGGCTATCTAGATCCCAGTTTTGTTGGTGATAACCTTGTGAATGTTGCAAACAAACAAATAAGCCATACCTTTCACTTCTCTGAAGGAAGAGGGCAGGGCAAGAACCTCCTCATATACCCTTTGGGCACTGAGGGGATTCGTTCAGGAGAGTGTGTGTCACCAGGCTAGGCACAGACCACCTGCTTTATAGGGCAGCCTGTCAGGGGCTTGAGAAGCCCCCTCTTCCCCCTGCTTTTCTGTGGTTGCACAAACAAGAGCAGAACTCAAGGCGGGAGAGTCAAGCACTTGGCGGTCAGGAGAAGGTGTTCCCACAAGCACTCATTTGAAGCTGGACTAGCCAGAACCTCTCTTTCATGGGGCCTTTCAACGCTCTCTGGGCCATGGGGACTCCACGCCACACCTTCTTTCCCCAGCCACACTGCTTGGTGAGCTTTCTTCACATCCTCCTTGAGTGCTTTTTGTCGAACGACCCTTGCTTGCAACTTCCAAAGGTGGAATTTATACCCATCGCTCTGCCCATTTTTGCCTCTGGCCCTTCACACAACCGACGTGCGGCCCCTCGGAGATTGTACCAAAGGGAAGGTGGCCCTCCAGCTGAAAAAGGTTCCCCGCCCTCTGATGTTATGGCTCTCACTGGGTGGTTTTCAGCTAAGCAGGCCTTTGGGGTTAAGGTGCCTCAGTCACATTTATTTCAGTGGGTCTAGTCTGAGTAAAAACTTAGTCAATGCACAAAGCATCCTGGAATCTGAACTGTATGTCAACATTTGTGTCTCTGCACAGGACAAAGTGAGGCAGCCTCTGGGGACCCTACGAAGCTCCCCTGTTGGATGTGGGGGACTGAGCTTGGGTCCCCGAAGTGAGATCCCTGGCTGCGCTGACTGTGGGGCAGCCATGGGGGGTGCTGGCCCCCATGTCCACGACTGGGGTTCAGAGAGGATCGAGCCCTGTGGCATCAGGTCAGTCCAATGTGCTACTCGTCCTCCGCCTGAGAGGGCTGATCAACTGAAGCGGGGAGCGAGGGAATGGAGGAGTCTGCCTTCCTGAGAAATACTCACCTCTCGTTGTTGTCCCCCTTCCAAAAGCTGCAGCACAAGACAAAGCCCCCAGGTGACTTGCGAGGCTCGTATTCCTGCAACAGAGACCACCCCAGCTGCAGGAGGTGAGTGTGGAGGAAGTTTGGGTGTTGTTATAAGTAGGACACCCTACGGTGGGGGTTGCAATTGGCAATTGATTTTAATGGGGTCCCTTTCAGCCCAGTAAGTGCAGAATGGTCAGCAATATTGACTCTCTAAGACCCCATCTGCATTGTACATTTAAAGCAACATTATAGCTCTTTAAACAGTAATGGCTTCCTCCAAAGTAACCTGGAAACTGCACTTTCTTAAAGGTGCTGATTGTTGCTAGGAGACCATTATTCCCTTCACAGAGATACAATTATCAGAGCGGGTTAACAGTCAATCCCTCCTTTGCAGGAAACTCTGGAATTTGTTGCTCTTTGAGGGGAATAGGAATCTCCTAAAATTTCTCGACACTCTTAGCAAACTACAACTCGCAGGGTTCTTTGTGGGAAGCCATGATATGATGCCAAACCCTCCAAGTATTCGGATTTTCCAGGGACATCCCTGATTTAGAGAAGCTGTCTCAGTTTGCGATTTGATCCCAGAATATCCCACTTTTCCTTAGGATGTCCCTATTTTCACTGGAGAAATGTTGGAGGTTATGGAGTTTTCCAGCCCCCGAACCATCTGAAGGCAATCCTGTATAGGGGAGGATTTTTTAAATGTTTGATGTTTTATTATGTTGTTATATATGTTGGAAGCTGCCCAGAGTATCTGGGGCAACCCAGTCAGATGTGTGGGGTATAAATAGTAAAAAATTCATAATGGAATGGGATGTCCCTATTTTCATCGGAGAAATGTTGGAGGGTATGTGATACTGCTTTGAATGTGATAGTGCAGATGGGGCCTAATTCCCACTCAAACCAAGATGGAGGCAAAGGACTCTATTCCCTCCACCTTGCAGGCTTTGGTAGAGCTCTTCCTTTCGAACCCGGGTCTGCAAAGTAGGACCTGTGTGTGAGAAACAAAATGCTCTCTTGCAACTTGGTCCTCCTAATTTATTTTAAATTGAGGAGTGGGCTTTGTTTTGTTTTTGATTCTTTTGGGTTTTTGGGGGGGTTATCGCTTGTTTCCCCCCTCTGCGTGTTTTATTTGTTTTGAGGGGGGGTTGCGGGTTTTTGTGGGGGGGGGAAGGAGTCTAAGCATTGCCAGTTTTTCTTCTGTGAAATGGGTATGTCTGAGGTGCCCACAACCATTTCTCGGATTTTGGGTCCCTGTCCCCGCAAAGGCTGAGTACCTCTGCTTGAGGGCCTTCTCTTTACCATTTCCTTGTATCTTGGCTTGCATGTGATGATGAGGAGCGGAGGTGATTTAAGGAAGAGCACTGCCAAAGCCACTTCTGCTGCCCAAGCTGAAAGGAAGGACTTAAGAATCCCTCACCTGCCTCTCAACTTGGGAGAACATCAGGGCCTACGCTGGGAACCAGGGGGTGGAGATTTATTCCCTGTGTTTCCTGTTGCTGATCCCTGAGTTAGAGTTTGTGTGAATGCCACCATCAGGTCATGCTAGCAGGAGAACCTACTCTCCTCCAGTTGAAGCAGGCTTGTAAATAACAGCTTGCCTGTGGCGAACAAGAATTCCCTGAAGCCTTTAGAAAAGACTGTGCACACACTTTTAAAGCACATCCATGGCAGGTTCTTTTTCTCCAATACTTCTGGGCCCTCTAGTTTAACCTCACAGGAGTTACAGTTCCCAGCAACCCTTAACAAGCTATTCCCAGAATTCTTTGAGGGAAAGAATGTGCTTCAAACGTCCACCAACCCTTTGGACATCAGATATGACAGGCAGGCTAGGGAGACATTTTGTGGACTTGTGCACAAGGCTGTGCCATGGCTGAACTTTGCAGTATGTTCCAGAACGTAGCACCGCCGTTCCTGCCCAGCTTCACCAAACGAAGCACTGTAGGGCTTTCTTAAGAACATGTGCCCATTGCACATGCTACAACGTGACCTCCTTGTCAGAGCTATGGCAGTTTCTCCTGCCTTTGCAAACTTTGTACACCCCAAATGTAACAGCCAGAATGGCAGCCTCTCTCCTGAAACACAGGCAAAAAGAGAGAGAAGCCTGAAACATTGAAAGTTTCGTCTTGTGGAGTAAAACCCATGCTTTTTGACTTAAAAAATACTTTTCTGGCAGTAGAGTCAAGACCAGGCATAGGCAAACTCGGCCCTCCAGATGTTTTGAGACTACAATTCCCATTATCTCTTATCATTGGTCGTGTTAGCAAGGGATGATGGGAGTTGTAGTCCCAAAACATCTGGAGGGCTGAGTTTGCCTATGCCTGGTCAAGACAGTCTGTTTTAATGAAAGAGAACAGTCTGGGAACCATTCTGTAGAAGCATAGGTGCCAACTCCCATGGGCCCTGAGTGCCCAAGCACCCACAAAATTCCCCATGAAGGGACCGGGCACCCCCAAATATCAGTCCCAAGGCCATGCACACTGCATGGCACCCACAGCCCTGGGCACCCATGGTGGCAGGGCCAAGCTGGCACTCCTGTGTAGAAGAATCATATCTGTTTATTACAACACAGCACAACTACCGTATTTTTCGATCTATAAGACGCACCAGACCACAAGTTTTTGGAGGAGGACTACAAGAAAAAAAATATTCTGAATCTCAGAAGCCAGAACAGCAAGAGGGATCGCTGCGCAGTGAAAGCAGCAATCCCTCTTGCTGTTCTGGCTTCTGTGATAGCTGCGCAGCCTGCATTCGCTCCATCAGACGCACACACATTTCCCCTTACTTTTTAGGAGGGAAAAAGTGAGTCTTATAGAGCAAAAAATACGGTACATTCCACATTATTTAGGATTACCTGGAACAGTTCCTTCGCAGCCACAAATACGGCAATGTGTTGCAATCCCAAACCAGTGCCCTCAAGCCTACCCCCAGGGGGAAATCACAACACCTCACCTTCAACTGTGGTCATGTCTGATGTTCCTGAGGAAGGATTAAAAATGTCCAAGGTCTTTGTGGCAAGGGGAGAACTTCTCTGAACCCAAAGGGCCCCAATTAAATATCGGAATAGGAAATCATGATATACCTGTTACCAATGTATCCAATTCTGTTTTGCAGTCAATGGGTATCTTGGCTCCTGCAACTGCTCCAAGCAGACGATTCCAGAATATTAGTCCTTCTAAATGTATGAATGGCTAGTTTATAACGAGTTTATGGCCTTGCATTCCATAGCAATGCCTCATCTTGCCTAGAGCTGAAATGGGTATTTGAAATTCACTGAAATTTCCAATTTCACCATTTTTACATGTGCATTTGGAATGTGACATTGTGCCTCTGAATTAGAACTGTTTAGATTTGCTGGCATCTCTTGGTGCTTTTGGCAGGCATTTCTTTGTTTATTTACACACATATACTTCGTTAAAACCTGCTCCACTAGATTATTAAAGCCGCTCATGACATACATCCATAATATACTATAAAGAAAAACGAAACCACATAAGCTGTCAGCTGTCAAATACTAAACACCACAGCATGCCATCTATCAAATGTTATTAAATACTATATACCATTACATGTCACTTACCAGATACAATCAGATACTAAATACTATTGCTTGCCAACCATCAAATACTAAATCCCATTGCTTATTAGCTGTTAAATATTATTGACTACTAAAAAAATAATAAAAATGTTGCATGCCAGTTATTAAATGAAGTACTAAATACCATTACATGTCACCTAGTTCCAAATAATACCAAGCAGCGTCAAATATCATAGGACGTCAAATGCAGATATCAAATATCGGGTGACTTGTTTGGCAAATGAATATTTGACTAGATTTCTGCAGAATCTGGAAGAGATTTTGTATGGCGGAAATTTTTTTTAAGCCCTAATCTTGGCTCTGAAAGGTACTGTCTTGCTGCCTGTCTTTTATTTTCCTTCCACCTTTTCAGTGAATGTCGTAGTAGTGGTGGACGGGAACTGCATCCTGCAATATACCCATCGCCAGTCACCCTGCTCCTGCCTTTCTGATGGGGAGCCTCTTCTGTCCCGACGCCCTCCACCAACGTACGGGGCTGTGCCTCCCAGCCCCACTGTCCCCAGGGGCCCAGCTTGCGGCCAAGAAGCTGGCCCGCCCCCATCCCGCAGGACCCGTGGACTCAGCGTCCGCTGTTGCACCAAAGCCTGCCTGGGCGACGAAGAGGAACATGCCGAGCGGCACCTCCACCGGGGGCCATCCTGCAGCCGCCTCACCCCGGTGCCGTTGCCCTGCAGCCCCTCTGGCCCGTGGTTTGGAGTGGGGTCTCTCAGTGGGGGCAGGCCGGGGGCTCGGGTCGTGAAGATCTGGGACCGACAGCGATGCCCCTTGCTGGAGGAAGGGGATGTCATTGCGAAGGTGAACGGGGCTGACGTGCGGGACCTGAGCCCGGGAGAAGTGGAGAATGTCTTGCAGGAGCACACGCGGACAGGAGATGTGATCCTTCTGGTGGAAAGGAAAGGTGAGCCACGGCAGCAGGCAGGGCCACCACGAGGTTTTTCCACAGCCCTGGGCAGGTTCAAGTTTCCCACCATCCTCCCTCATCTTATCCACCTGCTGGGCATCTTGCTTCACAACAGTAGCACATGAATGGCCAAGGGTTCGCCAGGATTATCTTGGTTTGTCAATTCCAACAGCTCCTATAACAATGCCATGCTTGTAGCCCAGACTTGTAAATCAGACTGTCTCGCCAGAGTGGTGCATGTTCTAGTTATCTCTCGCTTGGACTACTGCAATGCGCTCTCTGTGGGGCTACCTTTGAAGGTGACCCGGAAACTACAACTAATCCAGAATGCGGCAGCTAGACTGGTGACTGGGAGCGGCCGCCAAGACCACATAACACTGGTTGAAAGACCTAAACTGGCTCCCAGTACGTTTCCAAGCACAATTCAAAGTGTTGGTGCTGACCTTTAAAGCCCTAAACATCCTCGGTCCAGTATACCTGAAGGAGCGTCTCCACCTCCATTGTTCTGAGGTCCAGTGCTGAGGGTCTTCTGGCAGTTCCCTCGCTGCGAGAAGCCATTACAGGGAACCAGACAGAGGGCCTTCTCGGTAGTGGCACCCACCTTGTGGAACGCCCTCCCACCAGATATCAAAGGGAAAAATAACTACCAAACTTTTAGAAGACATCTGAAGGCAGCCCTCTTTAGGGAAGCTTTTAAAGTTTAATAGGTTATTGTATTTTAGTGTTTTGTTGGAAGCCGCCCAGAGTGGCTGGGAAACCCAGCCAGATGGGTGGGGTATAAATAATAAATTATTATTATTATTATTATTATTAAAAACAACTTGCAGGACAACGGAAAGGGATTAGAAGCAAGGCACTCATCTATGAATGTCTGCCCTGCCCTCTGCTGCTGGTTGAGGTGCTCAGGCATGTCCTCAAAAATGCAGCAGACCCCCCCCCCCCGCCCAGGTGTCTTTGTGCCCCTCCGCCTGGAAGAGAGGCTGTGGCTCTTCCTCCAAGAGTTTTGCCTCGCTGAGACAGGCGCTGTTCCTTCAGCAAGAGAGGCGGGTTCCGAGTTTGCCTTCATGGCTAACTTGGCCCTTGCAGCCAGAGATCAGCATTTTGGGTCATTGGATGCTATGTGACAGCAGGATAGAATTCAAAGCCCCTGTCGCAGAAGAGGCAGATGATAGTCCTCAAATAAATGATTAAAATAAATAGTTGTATTAATTTTTTAAAAAATCACGGAAATGTCTGCAAGCGTGTGATAATGGTGCTAATGATAATAATAGGCTGGTGTTGTCAAGTGACTTCAGTGCTAGCCGTGGGACCAGGGTCCCTCAGTTCAAACTGGACCTGTAGTCACAAAACCATGGGATGGGGCAGAGCAGAAACACACTGTATATGGCACTGAGTATTAAAGACTCTCCAAGTTTTTTCCAGGGAAGTTCTTGATTTAGAGAAGCTGTCCCAGTTTCTAAATTGATCCCAGAATGTCCCACTTTTCCTTAAAAAGGCAAAGGTACAGGTACCCCTGACCGTTAGGTCCAGTTGTGGACGACTCTGGGGTTACATGCTCATCTCGCTCTATAGGCCAAGGGAGCCAGCATTTGTCCGCAGACATCTTCCAGGTCATGTGGCCAGCATGACTAAGTTTTGGTGAACCAGAGCAGCGCACGGAAACACCGTTTACCTTCCCGCCGGAGCGGTACCTATTTATCTACTTGCACTTTTTGGCGTGCTTTCAAACTGCTAGGTTGGCAGAAGCAGGGACCGAGCAACGGGAGCTCACCCCATCACAGGGATTCAAACCACCAACCTTCCGATCAGCAAGCCCAAGAGGCTCAGGGGTTTAGACCACAGCGCCACCTGAGTCCCCTTTTCCTTAGAATGTCCCTATTTTCACTGGAGAAATGTTGGAGGGTATGGAGCTATCTGACCCCTGAGCTGTCTGAAGGCAAACCTGTATAGGGAAGTTTTCTTAATGTTTAATGTTTTACGATGCTTTTATATATGTTGGAAGCTGCCCAGAGTGGCTGGGGCAACCCAGTAAGATGTGTGGGGTATAAATAGTAAAATTATCATTATGGAATGGGACATCCCTATTTCCGTCAGAGAAATGTTGGAGGGTGTGAGTGCCACAGTATTATCTCCTCTCTCCCCTCCCCCAGCAGCAAATTCATGGCAGATGTTGATGGCAGATGCACTGGGTTGAAAGACCTGTTACTCAGGACTCTCAAGCAGGTGCGTGGTTGTTTGAGTGTGAAAAACCAGGGCTGACCCAAAACATGTTGCTTCCCAAAGCATAGCAGCAAATGGCGCCCTTCGCACTGCACCCCCCCCCCCACCCCTCCAAGTCAAAGTGTATAATACGCAAGGCAAGCTAAGTTAAAGATCATAACGCAATGATAATACATTAGGGGATAATGAGGGGAGATGGTTCGTTTGCAAGCTGAAACGATGGCACTGACGGAACGCTCAGAAGAATGCAATGTTAAATTCTCATGAAATGTACTTCCTGAGACGTTCACCTCACTCTATCAAATGGTTGAGCTTGCCCTGCAAACAACCGAATGGTCTTTAACAAAAAAAGAACTCCAAACTTTTATACATGGAGCGAAGGGGGAAATCAGAATCCTTTCTTACAATAAAGAGGGATCGCATATACAAACACTCCAGTCATAAATCCTTCTTAGGCCAAATCCTGTGAACCTTATTTTTCAACACAAGCCATAAGCCCATTGGGATGGGACAGGGCAGGTGGTTAGGTATGTGGTGGTATTATTATTATTATTATTATTATTATTAAAGTGCTGATTTCATGAATTTTTAATTTTATTTTATAGATTTGCTATGTTTAGTTTTTTGTTTTGATATCATATTTGGCCACTGATGAAGACCTTTGTGCCAAAATGCACTTGGTTTATGTTGAAATATGATGTCCAGGATTTGGTCTGTTAAGGATTTGTTATTGGAGTGTTTAAGTAGGCACATCTATTATGATTCACGTTTGCCGTATTTATAGCAGGAAGCCGCCATGTAAATCCTGCACTTTCAGTCTGTGGTTTAGAAAGTATGAGGCCCTTAGCCTCAAACACCATCTTAGCATAGGAATAACAATACAGTACCAGCTTGTTGTAATGCTCACAGAGATATTCTCTCTGTAAGTGCTATAAAAATGCTTTATTTGTGTATACATGCAGCAGAGATCAGATCCAATATTTGATTGTAAGCCATCTTAATTTGATTGTGAGTGTTGACCTCACAGGCTTGAGGGGAAGGTGGGGCATAGATGTGGGAAATAAATAAACAGCTTGCCTGTGGCACTTGCACCATCTCATTCCATGCACTAATTGCAATCACAACCAATAGTGATTTCTGAAGGAGGGTCTCATTTCCCCGGGTACAAAGTAGTGCCCTTGGGTAAATGCTCACGAAATGAGACAGCCCCAAAGTAGCACCTTGAAAGAAAGATGTGCAGCGAGACCAATGAGAATTTGCTGGGCAAAAAAACAAAAAACCATCATCATCATCTGATTATACAGAAAGCAGTGCGAAATCTTTTTTTCTTAACTGAAGTTCAACAAATCTAAAAATGCCGATTTCAACATCTGATTCCCCCCCATCAACATTTGAATTTCAAACTCAATTTTTTACATCAACATTTGCAATTTAACTGTTTTGCTTAGCGTGTATGTGGTTTTTTTTAACCTATTGAAGGGTGGGATTTTTTCCATGATTTGGTAAATAAATGAATTATTTTAGTGCAAAATGTATTAAATGCCACTGCACACCAACTGTTAGATACTGTCAGATATTGATTGGTACATGTAAGATACTGTCAAAGCGCTGTCTCTTCCTGCATGTCAGCTGCCAAATACTGACGGATACTGTAAGTCTGACAGCTACTGAAAAGATCACTGGATGATGAACGCTAATGTGGAATATCAAATATTCAGTGGATGTGCACACATGCAGAGAGGCCTGTGATCTGAACAGGCACGAAGTCATAAACTTTGCTGAGGCAGGCCTGGGTCTGGTCAGTGTGAGATGGATTTAGATGAGTAGGAGAGGATATTCTATTTAATAACTACCCTTCCTTTTTTCATTTTTGTGAGCATGCAAATATCTATTTTAGCAGAGTTAAAATCACCATCCGTGCACAGCTTATCTCTAGAAGCTATTAGGACAAGGTTGCATAACCTTCTAGAACAATTATGATATCCAAGGATGCTATAGCCAGGCTTGGATTATCTTTTTCCTGTTTTATGTTTCCCTGTTAAGAAAAAAATCACTCTCAGACCATTTAGTAAACAAGAAAAATACAAGGTTTACTCACATCAAAAGTCTTGCCAGGATTCAACACATACAGTGATGAAAGTCAGGGAGGCGACAATCGTTAAACATCCTAGAGTCCCTTGTGTGTGACTGTTTAGCCACCATTCAATCTGTGATTTGCCTGCAGATCCACAGTCAGTACCTGGATGTCAGACCACTTGGGATCCACGTAGATCCCACCTTAACTGAAGAAAAGTAGGCTATAAATGTAATGAAGGAACCATTGCCTGTCAAAATTCACACAGGATAATTTTAGAGGTGCAAATTCATTTCAGCTGTAACAGAAAGACGCTACCTCTTACAAAATGAATGCCATGCTTAGTTGCATTGTTGAAAGCCACGACCTGTTTTTTCCTAGCAATTTGCCAAATGGACAGAGCAGTTATACACACAAAACATCTGTAACTGAAACAAATGTGAATTATCAGAAATAGGATGCAATTCTGATAGCTAGAAGTGGATATACAGTTGTACCTCTTGTTACGTCAGCCTCCGGTTGCATTTTTTCAGGATACGAACGCAGCAAACCCGAAAGTGTATACTTCCGGGTTTCACCGTGTGTGCATGCGCTCTGCACATCTCACAAATGCGCAGAAGTGCTCTGTGCACCTTGTGCATGCATAGAAGCGCTCTATCGCACCACATGCATGCACAGAAGCGGTGCTCTAGTTGCAGACTTTCCAGGGTGCAAATAGCACCCCGGAACAGATCAAGTCCGTAACTAGAGGTACCACTGTAGAAACTTGAGGTGTGGGCTTGCTAAGCACTGCAAACCCCAGAGAGACCACTGTGGTATGTGACGGGGTCTGGTGTCAATTCAGACCTACTCAACCCTACCTTCTTGTCCCTGCAGGTCATCATTCCCGGAGACATCCCCAGGAAAACTGCTCTTTCAGACGAGAACACCTCTTGCCTGATTCTTGCCACAACAAAGGAGTTTCCCGAGATACTCCAAACACTTGGGGTGCTCCCCCGGCTGACACTTTGGCTGTGACCAGTTTTGTGGGCCCCGAGCCCCGGGATGTACTTGTGTGTCCTGCTCGTTGTTCCCAGAGGCTGAGGAGGCCCCGGCCAGCGGGAGGGGCTGGGGAGCCCACAGGAGGTGTGGATGGCCCCAAAGAAGACCATGGATGCAACAGCGGTGTCGCCATAGCAACAGATGGAAGTGGAGCTGTGAGAGCAGGTGAGGTTGTGGGAAAAGGCACACCCCCTTGCAGCAGGGAAGAGCAGTGGTGGCGGGTGCCCATTGGGATTGGTTGGGTGGAAGGGGAGAAGCCCAAACAGTAGGTGGAGCCAGAGCCAATGACAGGCAGAGCCAACTCATTCTGGCTTTGGCCCTATCCTCTTCCCCACTGAGTTCCACAAAGCCAACACTGAGACTAAAGACTCAGATATACAGCTGCAAATAAAACGCTTTAAGTGTGTCTGAAGCGCAATATACAATGTGACACTAGACGGCGATGATGAGCCTTATAGAAAATTCAATGTATTTTTAAAAACACTTTTAGAAAAAAAGCATTTTCAGAATGGTGTTTATATGTGTGTAAAAAATGTAAAGGGACCCCTGACCATTAGGTCCAGTCGTGACAGACTCTGGGGTTGCCTCAAATTGAAATCAGCCACGCTCTCTCTTGCTTCGAAAGCCAGCTGAAATAAAAAGCTGCCTCCCTCTGAATCAAACTGAAAGTTAAAACACAGCAAGTCTTTGGGAGGGAGTGCCATTCAGAGCAGTCTGTGCTGCAAAGGGCCTTCTCCTCATTGCCATCAGTCTAGTTGGGTAGAAAGGGGGGTTAAAACAGGGTCCCATCTAGAAGGTATTGTACAGTGATCGATGGTAAAAGGCTGAACAGAAAACGGTGGCACCCAGCAACCTGAAAACTATGAATTGCTATGCACTGAATAGAATCCCTATTCAGTGGAAACTTCCAAGCTCCCCTTTGATTTGTGGGTCAGCAGACACAGCCTGTGCCTTTCCAAATTTCCCTGCTATTCAGTTTCAGAAAGCTGAACAGCTAAGGTGTCAGATGCTATGGATTATGTGGACTGTTCATACACCCTTTCTTTAGATCAGGCATAGGCAAACTCGGCCCTCCAGATGTTTTGGGACTACAACTCCCATCATCCCTGACCACCGGTCCTGTTAGCTAGGGATGATGGGAGTAGTAGTCCCAAAACATCTGGAGGGCCGAGTTTGCCTATGCCTGCTTTAGATTTTCCTGAGCATTTAAGGATCATGCCCCTCATCGAAACTACATCATACATTACATTGGAAGCCTAGCAGGGCTATGGAGGGATTTAGGCTTTTAATGATGCCTATAGAAAGGAAAGGGTCAGAGTTCAGTGGTAGAGAATTTGCTTTACCTGCAGAAGCTGCCAGGGTCAATCCTAGCCATCTCCAGGTCTGAAACTCTGGAGCTGCTGCCAATTAGTGTAGACAATACTGACACAGTATGAGGCAGCGGCTTCCTGCACTCCTATAAAGGAGCTGCTTGCATGAACATATGGATAAGGTCTGAGTACTAAAATTTATTAGCTAATTTATTCAAAATAGGACAATGCAAAGAGTCACCCACAAAGCAGAATATGAAGCTTCTCCTGAACAAAAGTGTGGCAAGTGATCTCTCACTTGGCAACATTGACACCAATATATAACTACAACTTGTTAATGTCTGCGTCCATGTGGGTGTGGGACGAGGGTGGCACTGTGGGTTAAACCACAGAGCCTATCAGAAGGTTGGTGGTTCGAATCCCCGCGACTGGGTGAGCTCCCATTGCTCAGTCCCTGCTCCTGCCAACCTAGCAGTTTGAAAGCATGTCAAAATGCAAGTAGATAAATAGGTACTGCTCCGGCGGGAAGGTAAATGGCATTTCCATGTGCTGCTCTGGTTCACCAGAAGCGGCTTAGTCATGCTGACCACATGACCCAGAAAATCTGTCTGCTGGCCACATGATCCAGAAAAACTGTCTGCGGACAAACGTCGGCTCCCTCAGCCAGTAAAGCAAGATGACCGCCGCAACCCCAGAGTCGGCCAAGACTGGACCTAATGGTCAAGGGTCCCTTTACCTTTTACCATGTAGGCATAACTCCTGGTTTGCCATCCCTGTTGGGTATATATATGCTACAGATTTTAAAACTGGTGTCATTTTCCAGAGTGTTTGGGTGCACCTGACAAATGAGCCTGTTTGTCTTTAAGGTGCCACAAAACCCTTTGATGGACTGATTTTGACATCCATTCCTTTTCCCCGCGGAACTCCAGCTCTTGGGTGCTGGGATCAGATAGCTAAGGATTGTCAGGCACCTTCCTCACAACTCCCAGAAACTGATATACAAGCTTATGCAACAGTGTAGACATACATTTTTGTCTCCTGTCCGCGTGGAATAAAGGCAGAGTTCTCTCTTCCACAGTTCTTGATGGGGAAATGGCAGCCTTCTGCTGCTTTAGAAGAAGCACCTGTCTCTCACACTGCCTTGCGCTTGGGGAAACTGGAGCAGGAATTGTTGTAAGTGGCGTAACCAGGAACTCTCATTGTACGCCCAGGGAACAAAATGTCCCTCGTGGCTCTGAACAGGTTAAGCTCCAGCCACTCCGCCCCCACCCCCAAAAGCCCTTGGCTTATCAGGCAAAGCCTTGTGCGGAGAAATTCCTGTGAAGGGGGCAGAGGAGAGGGGTGGGGAAGGAAGGGCTGCTGGAAAAGCAGGCGCAGCCCTTGGGGTGGGAGGGCGGCAGTGGATTTTAACCCACTCCCCACTCTGCCCCTGGACCTGGCCGCTTCCCTCCTGCATCTACCCTGAAAATGTTTGAGCAAGTCCAAACCTTCCTGCGCCATATCCAAGACTTCAAGCGTAAATACCTAACTCCTGCCGCTGCTTTCTGCTTTGTAGTCGAAGGATGGGAGGGGAGCGTTGCCTTGTAGAAAGTGTGGCGGGGGTGCGCAGTGGGGAGGAATACTTAAAAGTGATTTAGTCTGTCTTGCCAAAGGGGGGAAAGGGGGCTCTCTACTTATACGGGTAAGATCGGGGTGTTTATTGTGCGGGAGAGGAAGGAATTGGGCAGGTTGGGGTGGTTGCATATTGTTCAAATTGCAAATGTGTGTGTGTATGGGTGATGTTTATCTATAACGAACCGGAGTCACGACTTCAGCCTTGCGAAAGCCCTTTGGTCTTTCTAGTTCAGGCAAGTCAACTATTTTTTTATTTGGGGGGGGGGGGAGGTGAAGCTGAAGAGCCAGTGAGGGTGTTACGTGAACCCACCTAAGAATGGAGGCTATGCTAGAGGCCAGGTGAGGCTGAAAGCTTTTCCGAGGGGGGAGTTGTGGGCAGGGTGCCCATAGCATTTCTGACTTCTATCATTAAAGCTACATTGTTCAGCAGAACATGGCTTTGATGTGAACTTGGGTCTCGTCCACTTTTTGTTGGCAAAGTTCATCAGCCTCACCTGTTGTGTGGATGAGAAAGCAGCCGGAACCATCCTGAAGAATCCCTTTAGTGTTTAAAGGTTGTATGAAGTTTGTACTAAAGACAAGAGAGTGACTGTGTCTTAGGTTGTGTGTGTGTGTGTGTGTGTGTGTGCATACTTATGTGAATTAAGGACACGGAACCAATGGATTTGAGTTACAAGAAAGGAGATATCTCAGGTATATCTTTCTGATAGTAAGAGCTGTTTGACAGTGGAATTGTCTCCCTTGGGAAGTGGTGGACTCTCTTTCCTTGGTGATTTTTAAGCAGAGGTTGAATGGCTTTAGCTGAGATTTCTGTATTGCAGGGGGTTGGTCTAGATGACCGTCAGGGTCCCTTCCAACTCTGCAACTCTTCAGTTCTATGATTCCATGACATAAGTGTGTCTGCTTGTGAGAGAGCCCTAGCACTGAGTTAAATTTTCAGGTTCTGGCAAGTAAACGTTGACTGGAACAACACCCAGGGCAGGCTATGTGGAAAGGAGAAGCACATTTTTGGAACATGCTTGTTTTTGTTTCAAAGGCAGCTCTTGTTCTCAGTATTTTGGGGAGAGAAGAACTACAGGTACTTTCCATGCTCCACATCCTGTGTGCTCCCACTGCCTGTTTTTGAAGCCCCACACTCATGATGTGAGCCACGGTCCACACCAATCCTGTAGTTCATGGGTAGGCAAACTAAAGCCTGGGGGCCGGATCCGGCCCAATCGCCTTCTAAATCCGGCCCGCGAACGTTCCAGGAATCAGCATGTTTTTAGATGAGTAGAATGTATGCTTTTATTTAAAATGCACCTCTGGGTTATTTGTGGGGCATAGGAATTTGTTCTCCCCCCCACCTTCAAAATACAGTCCGGCCACCCACAAGGTCAAGTTTGCTGACCCCTGCTGTAGTTCCTTGGAAAACACAGCTTTTTAAGCCGCATTCATTTTGTACTTAAGAATGGCACATACATTTTAGTCTACTCTGAGTGGGCAATTTAAGAAAACAAATAATATTTTTTTGTTCCTGAAACACATTTTAACTTTTATCTCCCTATAAACTAGATAGTGTTCCAGCTATCCTGATTTAGTTCACTTTCCCCCAGTCTGCTCTCCTACAAACTGGACAAGACTGGAGGAATAGCCTTGTCACTCACCTGCTTTCTACCCCTTTCCCTGCCACCGTTGTGGCTGTCATCCCCAGGAGGACGGGGAGGGGTGTTGACCCTTCAAGGACATGCATGCGTAACCTTGCTGGTGCACACAGTATTGCACAGATTTTTTTAAAAGAAAAAAATAAGTGTTCAGGCATCAGAGAAGCTGCCAAGTCCCTCTCCTGTTCCTGCCAGTTTCGATGGAGAACAGAGAGTCCGATTGCATCTGGGTCAAGTCACAAGGCAGTGGAGAGCAGGCAGATTGGGGAGAACCTTCTTCCACATAAGCTCAAGGGGATGCAAAGATATTTAAAGCGAGAAAAGCATGATTTGTGAGCTCTGGCGATGCAAGGGGAGATTCCCAAGTGATAAGTGAGGTGATTCAAAACGCATGTATGATTAGCAGCTTTGGGTGAGAAAATTTCCTGGCAGACCGAGACCAATGTTATTGGGTGGACGCAGTGCAATGCTAGACTATGGAACTCACTGCCACAACAGGCAGCAATGGCCAACTGGAATGTCTTTAAAATAGGCAGGTTCTTGAAGGAGAAGGCTATTGAAGGCTACTAGCCATGGGAGCTGTGTTCTGCCTCCCCTGCCAGAGTCATGATGCCTCTTTATACCATTTACTGGGGGCTGTCCCATCAGATAAGTTATCTTGCTTCTAATGGATTTCTTTTTCTTTTGTTAAATCGTTTTTATTAATTTTCCAATAAAAAAACATCCAATTATCATATCAAATCATAATCCAATAAAAATTAAAAAATTAAAAAAGGTCAAATTATCTTCCAAATTATAATTATTAATTTTGGGGGGCTTCCCAAATTTTGGGGGGCTTCAAGGTCTGGACCTTGAAGCATGTCTCCAAATCTCAGCCCTGCCTCTCCTCGTTGTTTCCATATTTTCCACATGTCGATTTTAACGCTTTAAACTTCTCTGTCTCTGGCGCATCTGATGAATTTCTTAAGTGAATTCCCTCTCAAACTCCCAGTTCGGCACTCAACTCATGTGACTTCATGGGCAGAAGATCCTGGTATGGGGGCCATAATCCATGGGGCAGCTGGGTCATAGCTGCATTTCTTGGTGAAGGATGCTCTTTGGCAAGGCAGTCGTCTTCAGCTGGTGGTTTAGCGCTCACGGCTGCTTTGCAGCCTAACCCAAAGTAGGCCTGTATAAGGGAGTCATTGGCACACCCCGCAATTGGCTAACCTTGACTCCCATAGGTTCAGGTTGGGGGGGTCACAAGTGTTATAAGAATTTTAAGGTCTTTGTTGTTGTTGTTTAGTCGTTAGATATATATTAAATGTTCATAAATGTACCAAGCAAACACGTATATAAATATATAAACCACATGTCTGAAGCAGCACAGGAAGACAGTCCTGAAACCATTTTAACTCCCAAACTGACCAAATGTTTCTCTGCAAGGAGGGGAGGAAATGGAAAAAACCTTCACATTGTCTCAGGAATTAAGTAATTACCATCTCAGAGGAATGGCCAAACTCCCAGAAAAGGCAATCAGATAAGGCATTATCAGATAACCTGGCAGACAGGAAAAACAACAACATTCAAATTTCTGTTGTAGACTGTCTTTTCTGGGATGTAGGTATGATGTTTGGGGGGGGGGTCTTGGGCTACACCCCTTCTGTGATGTATGTATGATGTATGGAGGGGTGGCCTTGAGCTCCAGGGCAGCGAATTTTAAAATGGATATATAAGGCCTTGTGCGCCATTGTTCTGGGTTCCTCCTTTCCTGCGTGTGGGGGAGACCTTGTTGCAACAGTCAATAAAGATCAGGCTTACTAGCTGCTTTGCTTCTCAATATTCTCTGGTTAAAAAAGTAAAGGTATCCCTGCCCGTACGGGCCAGTCTTGCCAGACTCCAGGGTTGTGCGCTCATCTCACTCTAGAGGCCGGGAGCCAGCGCTGTCCGCAGACACTTCCGGGTCACGTGGCCAGCGTGACAAGCTGCATCTGGCGAGCCAGCGCAGCACACGGAACGCCGTTTACCTTCCCGCTGGTAAGCGGTCCCTATTTATCTACTTGCACCCGGGGGTGCTTTCGAACTGCTAGGTTGGCAGGCGCTGGGACCGAACGACGGGAGCGCACCCCGCCGCGGGGATTCGAACCGCCGACCATGCGATCGGCAAGTCCTAGGCGCTGAGGTTTTACCCATTCTCTGGTTGGTCTCTGTTATTTTCTCCTACCAATAGAGAACCTACAAAAGGATTCTATTTGGGCTCTTGGGTATCCCATAAGGGAAAAGGAGCAGGTTTTTTTACTTATATCACAAGCAAGAGACTTCAGCCAGGAGACAGAAGCAAAACAGCAGCCTGTAGGCATGATCTTTATTGCTGCAACAAGGCTTCCCACTACTATAGAGATGAAGCAGCCAGAAGCCCTGAGCAATGGTTACATCCGTATTTTAAGTTTCCCAAAGTTTCCCATAATACACCTCAGGATGCATCATCAAGACATCATAGATATGTGACAGAAAAGATGTGGCCTCAGGTAGAACCTGAGATCCAGGCATGCCCCTGTCCCACATACCTGAGTCAAGCCAAATATACCCCTTTGTCTTGTCTGGTCTTCATCCCACTATGGGGTGGGTGGGCATTGTGATTGAGATGGTCGGACACTCATCATGTCAGGATATCATCCGCCATGATTCCTTGGGAAGGCCCTGCTGATGTGGGGATTATGGTGGGCTCACTAACCTCCCCTTAGACATCACTTCCCTGCGTCCTAAATGCCATTGGAACTGAGAAGACCGATACAACGATGTGGTTTCTTATGAATTTCTAAAGTTTTCCCACTGAACCAGTACATAGATACATTTATCAGTGAATTTCTACATTTGGTAATGGGCAGCAGAGGCTCTTTGTCTTTGCCTTGTACTGTGGAGAGGCAAGATTCATGGGAGGAGGTTTCTCACCCCACTTCCAATTTCCCAGTAACAGCCACACCAGCAGCGCTGTGGCTGAAGAATGAGTCCCCAAATGGACCTTGGGGGTAATCGTGTCTACTAGGTATGAAAAAGTCAAGTAAGGTAAAGGTAAAGGGACCCTGACCATTAGGTCCAGTTGTGGCCGACTCTGGGGTTGCGGTGCTCATCTTGCTTTACTGGCCAAGGGAGCCGGCATACAGCTTCCGGGTCATGTGGCCAGCATGACTAAGCCGCTTCTGGCGAAACCAGAGCAGCGCACGGAAACGCCGTTTACCTTCCCGCCGGAGTGGTACCTATTTATCTACTTGCACTTTTTGGCGTGCTTTTGAACTGCTAGGTTGGCAGGAGCAGGGACCGAGCAACGGGAACTCACTCCATCATGGGGATTCGAACTGCTGACCTTCTGATCGGCAAGTCCTAAGCTCTGTGGTTTAACCCACAGCGCCAAAGAGTGGGAGGCTGTGTTTTCATCCATCTTCTCTCTCTCCTCCCAGCCAGCTCCCTGTTGCCCCATCCAGAAGAGGGTCCCTCTCATCAGGAAGATGGTGGACTTTTAGCACGGCTATCCCACGGCGATGTCGGGGGCATCTTCCGGCAGGCAGGGAGCCGGGTGCGAATGAGGGTCCGGAACCGCAAGGACGCAGGTAATCAATTGCAGCGGGCGTTTGGGGGAGGGGATGGTGAGGGGCATAAAGTGAGGAGCAAGGGAGCCTGGGAAAGGCGAGCAAAGGTAGAAAATGGGGGTTGGTGGGAGCATTGCAGAAGGAGGCCTGAGGGAGGAGGAAGGAAGGAAGGAAGGAAGGAAGGAAGGAAGGAAGGAAGGAAGGAAGGGCAGTGTAGACTATCTCCTCCTCATGCTGACTCTTTCGATTCACTTCCAGGAGTTTCCAGCGATTTGAACACAGCTGATATTGATGTAGGCGAATGTCCCCGGAGCCCCACCTACCGCCTCTCCCAGCCACAGGTATTGAAAACCCTGGGAATGGGTAGCTGGGGACCCTGGATGGAGAAGGGGCCTTCTGGGTGCTAGGTCTGAAAGGTGGTCAGAGGTGGGGGAGGATGGAGCTAGAGCGAAGGGTGAGTCAGGGCTGGCTGGCAGGTCTATGCCCCAGGCAAGGACTGGCCCTGCAACCCTTTTCCGATTCCACCCTGGCGCTCTGCACTTACTTCCCTGCTGGCCTGTGTGTGCCACTCAGTTTCTCGTGTCTGCAGTGACCTGTGGGCGCCATTGTCTTTGCCCGCTCCACTGCTGCTGCCTGTGAGAGATCCAGGATTGGTGGAGCTGGACAGACTTCACTTTGTACAGGGGAAAGGCAGACCTATAAGGGGGCTGTTGTGAAGGGAAACGGTGTCGCTCAGTCAAGGAGCACGTACCTCCTGGCAGTAGTTATAATAACCACAAATTAATATAATAAAGATGGGGCAGGTCAGACAACAGAAGTACTTATTTATGCTACGACACAATGTAGGAATAGCCACCTTGGAGGGCTTTAAAAGGAGGTGAAAATAATAATAGTAATTATTATTATTATTATTATTATTACCCCGCCCATCTGGCTGGGTTTCCCCAGCCACTTTGTGTGGCTTCCAACAAAACACTAAAATACAATAACATATTAAACATTAAAGGGAACCCTAACCATTAGGTCCAGTCATGACCGACTCTGGGGTTGTGCGCTCATCTCGCTCTATAGGCCGAGGGAGCCGGCGTTTGTCCGCAGACAGCTTCTGGGTCATGTGGCCAGCACTACTAAGCCGCTTCTGGTGAACCAGAGCAGCACACGGAAACGCCGTTTACCTTCCCGCTGGAGCGGTACCTATTTATCTACTTGGACATGACGTGCTTTCGAACTGCTAGGTTAAACATTAAAAGCTTCCCTAAACAGGGCTGCCTTCAGATGTGAATGGCTACAGGTTTTCCCGATGGCTTTGTTCTACCTCCAGGATCATGGGCAGGGAAGAGATGAGCTAGAAGAACTAGTACGTCGAGAGATGAAGTGATCTGATTGGGTGTTGTGTCAGTCTAAACCATAGTCAGCTAATCTCTTTCATGAATTGGACACGGTTCCTTATCCTGGGTCATATTTTACAAGGGCCGTCTGCCCCTCACTTCCTTCTATCTGGGTTGTGAAAGAGAAAGCTTCTCTTGTGATACCTCTGCATCCTAATCTGTGGAAGAAAGGAGCAAATGGCTTCGTTTTAACATAATGACTCAAGAGCCACTAAATTCTTGTTTGGATTAGGTTTCTGGGTGTCACTCAGGTTCAGTTCTGAGCCAAGTGGGAACGCCACCACAAGGTATGGTGATGCCTTGGCATTGGCCCCTCACACATAACTGCACTGGTGACTTGCAGGTGTGAATGTACCATTGCAAACCTATTGCCACAGGCAGGCACCTTCCATCACCTCCTGCATTCAGGTGTGAGCAGGCCCTTTAGATAGTTTTGAAAAGGGGCTGGGGAAATTTGCAACTATTCACACCTGTTGCCCATGTGAACCAAGTGGAAGCAGCCATGATCTAGGGCAGTATTCCTCTCTGAGTATCAGATGAGGGGAGGCTACAAGAAGGAGGGTGACCACCACCCTCAAACCCTCCTTGTGAGCATAGGCGCCAACTCTATGGGGCTGAGGACACCTCAGCTCCCCCCAAAAGTATGTGGAGACTAGGCTGCGATGGTGGAAAGCCCTGTCGGGACTCCCCACAGTGGTGGAGGGCCCAACCAGGCCTTCCAACACACAATAAACCCCCAAAGTCAGCCGTAACTTGGCGCATACACTTGCGAGCTCTCAAAAGCACCCATGGCTGCCAGAGTTGGAGACAGGTTGCTTCACTACAGGGATGTGGAAGCTGTTTCCCTGCAGGTGTTGCTTGGCTGCAGCTCCCACCATCCCTGACTAGTTGCTGTGCTGGCTGGGGCTGATGGACTGGAGAGCCACAGCTTCCCTGCCCTTGCTGTACCCCATAGTCTGATACAATAACTCGGGGCAATCCTTATACCTGCTGTCAGAGCTGGCTCCTGGTCCCAGCTCACAGAGGACCAACGCTAGCCGGTAGTAATGTAACAAAGTCTTTATTGAAGTATAGTTTCCATTTCCAAGCCTCAGCGCCCCAGCTCTACGTCTAGGGTCTAGACCGGCGAAGCTCCGTCTGACTCTCCGCCCCCTGTACACCAGTTTAAGACTCTAGCCTTACTCCACCTCTTCCGTCTCTCCTTTCTCCTCTGGGTCCTGCTACCCCCCGGGGTTCCTTCCTTCCTGGACTCTTCCGACGCAGACGTTGACCCCCCTGAGTCCTCCCTCTCTCTTCGTCGGGCTTTAGGACCTGGCTCCCTATCCGGGCTGCCAACAGTGCCGCCCTCCTGTACATTTGAACTTGGCGCGCGCGCGCAGCCTTCAACCTTCCTCTCGACCGTTTCCTCGCTCCCCGACGGAGGCGTGGTCAATCCTCCCTCATGTTCTCCCGCTGGCAGCGCGCTGCCTGATCCCGATGCCTGGGACTCCTCCCCCCTACTGCGCTCTGGTGTGGACGCTGGTCCGGATTTCCAACTGCTGTTCTCTGAGTCCCCTCTGGCCCCTTCTTCCTGGGGTGTCCCCCTAGGCACCCCCCTTGCCCTGACCATGGGAGCCCCTTTCTGTGAATCATCCGATTCACTGGAAAGACTCAGAGACCTCGGACCGTTGTCATCGCTGACATTTCCTTCAGACTCCTCCCCCTCGCTCTCCATTTCCTCTCTTCCCTGTGCCTCTGCTCCTGAACCCCTGACATCCATCCCCCCCTCGAAGCCCCCCCTTCCCCCCTCCCCTCCTTCAGGTGTGGGTGCTGGGTGCTCCGTCGTTGTGGGGGTGAATGGCGGATACAGTTCGTCCCCCTTGGCGTGCCTCCAGCCGGATAAGTCCGGCTCGTCCTCCGTGCTCTCGTCGACCTCGATTTCCTCTGCTTCCATCTCTGTGCCGCCATGCTCGAACCCAAGGTCCTCCCCCAACACGTCCATGTCCGTCTCTCCCCCGGTCACCTCTGGGGCCGTTGCTTGCCAAGGACCCCCCAGCCACTGCCTGTTCCACCACTCCTCTGGCCGATAGTCCCACCAATAAGAGCGGTCTGAGGCAAACCCTGAGGGCGATCCCTCCGGGGAACGTGTGTCTAGTGCCGGTTCTTCGTCCGAGGTGAACCCCTGGAACGTGCTGGTTGAAAGCGTGGGTGTGAAAAGCCAGTCGTCGAAATACTCGGCTGGCATGGGCCTGTGCGGGAACAAGGCATGAAACTCTTCCTTGAGAAGAGGCTCGTCCAAGGCATAGTCCGGCACCCAACGGTTGGTGCTGGCCGGGGTACCTTCGCTGGCGAGAAAATATTCTACTCCCTCTTCCCCCCATCTCGAGTCTAAAATCTCTGTGACCTCGTTGATGGGTTCCCCTCTTGGCGACCCCCGCCTTGTGGACTTCTCCCTGAGCTGGTCTGGTGTCGTGCCCGGCTCCTGAAATCTGTGAGGTGCTTTGTAGGGCGTGAGTACTGATCTATGGAACACTGGGTGCATTCTGGATCCCTCCGGAAGTGTCAACCGGAAGGCCACTGGATTGACCTGAGCCTCAACTTGGTAAGGTCCTAGCTGCTTATGTCCGAGCTTCTTCTTCGCTAACGATCTGGTCGGCACTGCCTGGGCTGCTAACCAAACCCAGTCTCCCACCTGTATGTCTTCCCCAACCCTTCTGTGCTTGTCAGCCTGCAGTTTGTATGCGTGCTTAGCTAGTTCTAACTGCCTCCGAAGCTGTTCGTGAACTTCCTGCAATTCTGACGCTAAGGCTTCCGCTGCCTGTGGCTCCCCCTCCCCCAGTCTCTCTAATCCCGGGAAGGTTCTGGGATGCCTCCCGTTGTTGGCGAAGAACGGTGTCACCCCCGTGGACACGTGCTTCGTGTTGTTGTAGGCGAACTCAGCGAGCGGCAGGTAGTCCACCCATGTTGCCGGTTGCTGATTTGCATAGCATCTCAGGTACTGCTGCATGACTGCGTTGACTCGCTCCGCTTGTCCGTTGGTCTGTGGGTGTCTTGCGGACGCTAGGTTGATCTTGACGTTCAGGAAACCCATCAGCTTCTGCCAGAAGTTCGAGATGAACTGCCGCCCCCGGTCGGACAGGATAGACCGTGGCAGACCGTGAACCTTGAACACGTGGTCTATGAACAGTTTGGCGGTCTTTTCCGCCGTGGCCACCTTCGCGCACGGAATGAAGTGGGCCATTTTGGTGAACATGTCCACCACCACTAGCACTGCCGTCTTGCCCCTCGAGCTGGGTAAATCCGTGACAAAATCCAGGGCCACCCTCTCCCACGGTTCGCTCGGTGTCTGCAGCGGTTCGAGCAGTCCCGCCGGTGGTTTGTGCACTGACTTGGCCCTTTGGCAGGTGTCGCACCTCGAGACGTAATCCGCGACTTCCCCCCGCATCTTGGGCCACCAAAAATCTCTGGCTACTAATTCTGCCGTCTTCTCTTTGCCAAAGTGCCCGGCGGTGGGTGCGTCGTGCAACTGCTGCAGTACTTTCGCGCGGAGGTCGTCTCCCGGTACGTAGAGGGCCCCTCTGCGGATGAGCAATCCGTCGCGTATCTGGAACTCGTCGTCCTTCACCGTGCCCTTGTGCACCTCCTCCATCTTGGCTTGTGCGAAGGGGTCCTCCTGCAGCGCTCGACGGACAGCATCCAGGTCCACGGTTGCTGAAGCGCACGCCCACGCTTTCGGTGCGAAAATGTGCTTGGCCGCTGCTGGTGCCGCCTCTTCGAGGTATTGCGGCTTTCTGGACAGTGCATCTGCCATGATGTTGTTGTCGCCTGGGATGTACTCTATCCGGAAGTCGAAATCCGCAAAGAACTCCGCCCATCGGATGTGCCGCTGGTTCAGGAACCTTGCCATACGCCAGTACTCCAGGTTCTTATGGTCCGTGCGAACCTGCACTGTGTGTTTGGCTCCGATGAGGAAGTGCCGCCACGCCTTGAATGCTGCATGAATGGCCAGCAACTCCCTGTCCCAGATGGTGTAGTTCTGCTCTGACTTGCTGAGCTTTCTAGAGTAGAATGCACACGGTCTCCAGTCCCAATGCGGGTCCTGCTGCAACAGTACTGCGCCCACGGCTCTGTCTGAGGCGTCCGTTTCAACTCTCATCGGTCTGCTGGGATTCACATGCAGTAGCTGCTCTTCGGACGAGAAGAGACGCTTAAGGTTCTGAAAGGACTGCTCCGCTTGCTCCGTCCAGATGAACTTCTTCTTCTTGGAGCTGAGCGTGTCGGTAATGGCCGCTGTTTGCATCGCGAACCCCTTGATGAACTTGCGGTAAAAGTTGGCGAAACCCACAAACCGCTGGACCTCCTTCCGATTGCGCGGGCTCTTCCAGTCCAACACTGCGCGAACCTTGGCGCTGTCCATGGCGAGCCCCTTGTCCGACAACTTGTAGCCCAGGAAATCCACCTCCTTCCTGTCGAACTGGCACTTTTCCAGCTTGGCGTACAGCCGATGCTCCTGCAGTCTCTGCAGAACTTCCTTGACGTCTCCCTCGTGGGTCTCCTCTGATTCTGAGAATATCAGGATGTCGTCCAAGAAGCAGACGCATTTCTTGTAGAGGAGACCCGCCAGGACGTGATGCATGAAGGCTTGAAAACAGTGAGAGCCATTTTGTAAACCAAAGGGCATAACTCTGTATTCATAGGTGCCCAGGGGCGTGAACATGGCAGTCTTCCACTCGTCGCCCTCCCGTATGCGAATCAGGTTGTACGCCCCTCGCAGATCCAACTTTGTGAAAATGCGTCCTTTCCGCACCGTTGCGAGCAGGTCATCTATTTTGGGCATGGGAAAGGCCGTGGGCTTGGTCTTGGAATTTAAGAGCCTGAAATCCACTACAAGCCTCTTTTGGGGCGTGTCCTTTTTCTTCACAAAGAATACAGGACTGCCCCCCACTGCCTTCGACTCCCGGATGAAACCGCGCTTCAAGTTGAGGTCTATGAACTCCCTGAGCTCCTGCAGCTCGTCTTCAGACATTGAATGCAGTTTCCCGGTTGGCAGCGTCGCCCCTGGCAGGAGGTCAATCTTGCAGTCATAGGGCCTGTGGGGAGGCAGCTTGTCTGCTTCTTTCTCGCAGAAAACCTCAAAAAACGCTGCGTACTTGCGTGGCACTGCTTGCAGCGTGCCTAATTGTAGCTGCGCGTCATCCTCTCCCTCTTCCGGGCCAGGTAGGATGCAATGTTCCGCGCAATAGGATGAGCCGAAGGTCAGTTGGCGCTGGTACCACGCCAATGCTGGGCTGTGCCTGTGCAGCCAACTCATGCCCAAGACTACAGGCGTGTCCGACAGGTGGGTGACATTGAAGCTGATGACTTCTCGGTGATTTCCAATTCGCATCACCATTGGAGGCGTTTGTTGCACCACTTGCCCCCCCAACAAGTCTCTGCCATCCACCGTGACAACCTTCAGAGGCAGCGTGGCTGACAGTAGTGCTATATTGTGCTGCTGAATGAAATCCAGTCCTATAAAGTCTGCGTTGCTGCCAGAGTCAATGGTGATTGGCACTTCCAGAGTGCGTCCATTGGGCAGTTGGAGTGATGCTGTAAGCTGCACCACTGGTTTGGGTGGGAGGGGGTTTGTGGGCTGCAAAATTGCTGGGGATTGCTTCATTGACTTGTCTGGCTGGACCCCAGTGCCTCTTCCTCCAGCCAGACTCCGTCGTTTCCCTGCTGTGGTGCCCTCTGTTGACTTGCGTCTGTGACTGTTGCCGAGGCTGCAGTGTGCTTATGGAGCCTCTGGGGACACTCTTTTGCCATGTGCTGAGCACTGTCGCAGATGTAGCACTTCCTGTTCCCTCTAGGAGGCTTCGTTTTGACTGCTCCCGGTGTTAGGGCTCTGGTAGCTGACTGAGCCCTAGCACCTCCAATCTCCATCGGTTCTTCTCCCCCTCCCTGCGAGGGTGTGGATTGCGCACGCGCTGCATCTTTGGGAGAGAGGGGAGGTGCTCTGGCTGGCGCCCTTCCCCAACGTCCTTCTTCTCTGTTCCAAGGACGTTCCTCCAGACGCACCCCAATTTCCAGCACCCTCTGGACCACTTGCTGGGTGTTCTTTGGTCTCTCCCCCCTTGCAATCTCAGCTTTTACATCTGCATTCAAGCCTTCCCAAAAGAGGTCTCTCACTGGAGCAGAATCTTTCTCCCATCCAAGCGCATGGACTAATCCAAAAAAGCGTGCATGGTACTGCCTCACACTGGCTCTGCCCTGTTTAAGCCCGTGTATGTCTCTTCTGGCAATATCGATGTCTATCTTTGATAAAAAACACGAATCCATCGCTTTAATGAAAGCCTTCGCATCTTGGAGCGCCGGATCATTATCTCTCCATAAATTCCTCAGCCACGTCTTGGCCTCCCCATGCAAATGGGACAAGATAAACCCCACTTTCTCTCTCTCATCTCTAAAGTCTTTTTCTAGCAGATCCAGCGCAAACAGCAGGTCGGCTCTGAAGTTAGGGTACTGCTGTAAACTCCCGTCGAAATGAGATACCAGACTGCCTCCCCTTCTCCCCAGTCCAATGCCCTCTGATTTGGGTCCCTGTTGCCCCAGTGTAGAAAGCATTTCCAACCTGGCTCGGAGATCTCTGCAAGCGGCATCCATTTCCTCTTCCCTTTTTTTGGAGGCCCGTACCTCCGCGTTGAGTTGAGTCACTGCATTTCGCAGTTCTGTCAGTTGCTGTTCTGCACTCATCTTGCCTGATTTGTGTGAGCTCTCGAAGCACACTCCTCTGCCCTCGCTGCGTCAACTCACGTTGCGAGGTTCTTGGTGCCAAAACTTTCAGTCAGGAGACGGAGCTTACTGTCAGAGCTGGCTCCTGGTCCCAGCTCACAGAGGACCAACGCTAGCCGGTAGTAATGTAACAAAGTCTTTATTGAAGTATAGTTTCCATTTCCAAGCCTCAGCGCCCCAGCTCTACGTCTAGGGTCTAGACCGGCGAAGCTCCGTCTGACTCTCCGCCCCCTGTACACCAGTTTAAGACTCTAGCCTTACTCCACCTCTTCCGTCTCTCCTTTCTCCTCTGGGTCCTGCTACCCCCCGGGGTTCCTTCCTTCCTGGACTCTTCCGACGCAGACGTTGACCCCCCTGAGTCCTCCCTCTCTCTTCGTCGGGCTTTAGGACCTGGCTCCCTATCCGGGCTGCCAACAGTGCCGCCCTCCTGTACATTTGAACTTGGCGCGCGCGCGCAGCCTTCAACCTTCCTCTCGACCGTTTCCTCGCTCCCCGACGGAGGCGTGGTCAATCCTCCCTCATGTTCTCCCGCTGGCAGCGCGCTGCCTGATCCCGATGCCTGGGACTCCTCCCCCCTACTGCGCTCTGGTGTGGACGCTGGTCCGGATTTCCAACTGCTGTTCTCTGAGTCCCCTCTGGCCCCTTCTTCCTGGGGTGTCCCCCTAGGCACCCCCCTTGCCCTGACCATGGGAGCCCCTTTCTGTGAATCATCCGATTCACTGGAAAGACTCAGAGACCTCGGACCGTTGTCATCACTGACATTTCCTTCAGACTCCTCCCCCTCGCTCTCCATTTCCTCTCTTCCCTGTGCCTCTGCTCCTGAACCCCTGACACCTGCCTTTGTGGTTTCTCGCTCTCTGCTCTTCAGGAGACTGGCCAATATTCTGTGGAGCTGCAACGAGGACCCAGCGGCTTTGGCTTCAGTTTGAGAGGCGGAAGTGAATATAACATGGACATCTATGTCTTGGCCCTCATGGAGGGTGGACCAGCCCAGCAGTGTGGCAAGATTCAGGTATGTGATGCGGTCTGGGAACACCCAGTGCTGCGGGCAAGTGCGAACCTGGCTGGTTCCTTGAATGGGAAGCCACTAGGAGAGCCTCACCCGGGAACATGACAGAAATGTGGCTCTGCTCTAAAAATGTGATCTGTGAATCAGGTAGTGCCCAGTTACCATCACCCATGAACTTGCTAAGTACCCTTAAGCAAGACACTAATCCTCAACACAATTCCCCCCCCCCCCCGGATAATTATATTGGCCTACCAGACACGCTTTAAAAAGAATACGCAAGAAAAATGCATGCAGAGCATTCTGAGCACTCAAAAAGTGTTAGTTTAATGCTGCAAAATGAGATTATCAGGTTCCCCTGAATGGGCAGCAATATGTGTGTGTTCTGTGTGGAGCTGTGCATATTCTGTATTCAGTATATTCTACATTCAGCCTTACAATTATTATTATTATTATTATTATTCCCCGTCCATCTGGCTGGGTTTCCCCAGTCACTCTGGGCGGCTTACAGCACATAGAAGATAGTAAAACATTAGACATTAAAAATTTCCCACTATAGGGCTGCCTTCAGATGTCTTCTAAAAGTCAGACAGTTGTTTATTTCCTTGACATCTGATGGGAAGGCGTTCCACAGGGCGGGCGCCACTACCGAGAAGGCCCATTATTGTCATGCCTATCCAATGTGTGGAAACACATTGTGAAATCTCCAGAACAAAGCAAAAGCCCAGCCAGCTCTTGGCAGTGATGGTGAGTTTTACACCGTGGCAGGTGAGCGACCAGCTGGTAGAGATCAACGGAGAGCCTACAGCAGGAATGACGCATGCTCAAGCTGTGGAGCACATCCGCAACGGGGGGAGCCGGATACGCCTGGTGCTGAAGAGGGGCAACGGGTTCGTTCCTGATTATGGTACGTCCATGGTCTTTTCTGCCCATCCCTCTCTTCCTCCACAGTAGAGATAGGCTCAAGCCAACCCTACGGTTAATGCAACATGTGAGAAATGATCGCAGGGGAGATGGGATGGCCCAGGTGGAAATTTCAGGTGGAAATAGTCTGGCCCGCTCCCCGCCCCACCAGCAAATTTTCCCCTGACCCTTAAGGGAGAGGAGGAAAACCACAATTAGTTTCTCTGTTTCAAGAGATAGGCCTTGTAATGGACTTCTCCCAGTTTCTTTAAAAATATGCTTATATGCTGCTTTTCTGAGCAAAGTCTGTCCAAAGGGGTTTACAACAATAAAAAGTATACATAGTAACACTAAGGACAAAACAGATTGTCAAAACCCCCCGCCTTTTCTCTGCAGAGAGGCAGGTTCGGGTCTGCAATATTCACCCCTCTCTCCTCTTCTTTTTTCTTTCCTGCCCTGCCATCCTTCGTCCGTCTGACCCACCATACACCACCCCGACCCACTCATGGTGTTGTCTGACCCCCCTCCCCCCCCCACTTCTCTGCCTAATCTGTGCCAACCTCACCTTAACCTTTTCTGGTCTGCTTTGCCTTCCTGGTCTGTGATGGCTCCATCCCCTACTCCCGGTCTGTGCTGGCCTTGTAACTCCCCTGTCACTTCCTCCCCGCCCCCAAAGTCTCCATCTGTCTCCGCCCCACAGGGCAGCCGCTGGCCAGTCTGGCTCTCTGCGTGACCAACTCCCCCCGGGGGGAGCCCTGCTTCTGCCTCGTGGGACGGGTCGAACATAAATGGTGGGTGTCCAGCCCCCAGCCGGACCAGCAGAACCACTCAGCCCAGTCCCTTTCCATCCCATAGTCTCCCAGGGAATCATCCTCAAACAGCAAGAGCAACGAGAACTTTGCAACAGGTGGAGCCACCTCTCCTTCTTCCCCTCACTTCCCACCACCACATTAGGACCCTTCCCTAGTCTCCCTGCCCCTGTTTCCCCAGCATCACCCCAACAGACCTCCCCCCCCCCAAGCCAAAGCTCTGTGTATTCTGCAGTTCTGCACAAGTACAGAAAAGGAGCAGAATTTTGGTATGAGCTGCATAATGCAGCCGCTTCTGACTCCCAGGCTGAGGACAGACGTGCCCTTTTCATAGCAAGGGGGCACATGTGCGTTCGGTCCAAACATACTTCCATTTTGCAGGGCTGATTGCTAAAATAGCAGAAGCCAGCCGCGAGAAGTAGTGCTTGGTTGGTGGTTGTAATGTCACAGAGCCAATTCCCCGCTTGCAATCACTTGTTAAATTGCAAGTCTTGGCTGAGTGACACATTATAATTTCTCTTTTAATAGCAAATTCCTTACCCTTGGGGTTTTGAAGACTGTCTTTAAAGCATGCGGATAGTGCTTGCTAAAAAAAGACTTAAAAGGCAGATACTTCTGTGCCTTGCGGAGGCCATTGGCTAGTAGAAACAGAATAAATTATGCAATCTAAATATTCACGCTTGCATAATTCAGCTTTCACAGTGCAGAATTGTGATTTTTTTTCGTATGCTCTGGCCATAGCTACCATTGCCTCTGGTTGCCTCCCCCATTTTCCATTTCTCACTGATTTGTCTGGGATTCCTCCTCCACATATTAGCCCGTTGTGAAACGTTATAGACCTGTCTATGTAATACTGGATTCCTCCCCAAACCTCTTTCCAACTTGCTGTACCCACCTAGCTCCTCCCCCGCCCCTAGAAGCCTCCCTCCAGCCCAGCTAGGACATACACAAACCACCCAAGTGCCATGTTGCCAAGCTGGCCTGTGGTGGCACCCCCAAGGCAAAAGGGAAGTTTGGGTAGGATCCTGCCTCTAGAAGCCCAGAGGGCAGGAAAGCAGCCTGGGAGGGGTGAGGACGCTTCCCAGGGTTCCTTGGAGGGAAGCCACAACAGCTGAACCACTTTAAACTGGTGGGGCAGAGAGGCCTTCTCAGTGGAAAACATTGCAGAGGGAATTTCTCATACTCCTAGAGCCTAGATTTAATCTGGAGACCTCAAAGGGCAGTAGAAAAAACCCAAGAGAGCTCCCAGGGAGATCCCAGAAAACAGCAGATCTCTCCCCCACCCCCCAGTAAAGCAGCCTTCCCCAATCTTGAGTCCCCATAAATTGTTTGTGGCGCTGTGGGTTAAACCACAGAGCCTAGGACTTGCCCATTGGAAGGTCGGCGGTTCGAATCCCCACGACGGGATGAGCTCCCGTTGCTCGGTCCCTGCTCCTGCCAACCAAGCAGTTCAAAAGCACGTCAAAGCGCAAGTAGATAAATAGGTACTGCTCCGGCGGGAAGGTAAACGACGTTTCCGTGCTCTGCTCTGGTTCGCCAGAAGCGGCTTAGTCATGCTGGCCACATGACCCGGAAGCTGTATGCTGACTCCCTCGGCCAGTAAAGCAAGATGAGCGCCGCAACCCCAGAGTCGGCCACAACTGGACCTAATGGTCAGGGGGCCCTCTACCTTTTTACAACCCCCATCATCCCCAGCCAGCATGGCCCCATGGTCAAGGATGATGGGAGATGTAGTCCAACAATACCTGGGGACCAAAGGTCAAGGAAGGCTGCCCTAAGGTTTCAGAGATGAGGGGTCGTATCAGAGTATCCTGAGGGATGTGGATTCCTGGGCAGAATTGGACGCTGGAGCTCCACAGCGTAGTTCCAAGGCAGGCTTCCTCAAAGGCGGCCCTCCAGGTGTTTTGAGACTACAATTCCCATCATCCCTGACCACTGGTCCTGCTAGCTAGGGATTGTGGGAGTTGTAGGCCAAAAACATATGGAAGCCTGCTTCAAGGAGTATTTTTAAAATATAGCTGGTGATTATTTCTGGATAATGGAGAGGCAGCCGCATTCCACATTCTGTCCTGTCTCCTCCCCACCAGTATCTGCCCGCCCTGGCACTACCTGCCTGGCCTTGCCCAGAATGCCAGCATTTTGAAATCAAATCTTGGCAACTTTACCCCCAAGGCAGGGTGTAGCTTGGGATGAGATGTTCTTCTTTTGTCTCCTTTTTCAAAACAAAACCGAAGACCCACCCACTCCATGCAGCCCACCTTGCCTTATACCAGGCATAGGCAAACTCGGCCCTGCAGATGTTTTGGGACTACAACTCCCATTGTCCCTGACCATTGGTCCTGTTAGCTGAGGATCATGGGAGTTGTAGTCCCAAAACATCTGGAGGGCCGAAGTTTGCCTATGCCTGCTGAGGAAGGATGTCTTCAGGGTCTAATCTCTCCTGTTCTGTGTTTTTCTCCCTCCAGACCGAGAGTACAGTCAGAGCCCTGCCAGGTTGCAGCAGGCGGCGGAGACCGAGGACAAAGGCAGGCACCGGCACCGGAGAGCAAACCCGCCTGGGGGTCCCCAGTATCTGGGTCAGCCCCCTTGTGACGGGGGCAGCCGGGAGGCATCGCCCAGCAACAAGCAGCGGCTCCAGCTCCAGCTCCCCAAAGCCCGCCAGCCTAGCTGGCCGCACCGCAGCTCCACCAAGGCTCCAGGGGAGGAAGACGAAGATGGAGAAGGGGGCTGGAGGCTGCGGGAGCAAGGGAAGGGCGTGGAGGGAGGAGGGGACAGCTGCAAGCTCCTCTCCCCCAGGCCGAGCAGGAAGCTGCGCTCAGACCTGGTCCCTGGTCCCTGGCTGGTGCCCAGCAAAGAGCGCCTGTCGCGGGCTCTGTGGGGCGTCTGCATGGGCCAGGGGGAAGAGGAAGAGCAAAAGGGGGACTCGGGAAGAGGGAAGAGCATGGAGGTGAAGAGGCGCAGCTAAGCCCAGCACTCTTTGCGGCTCCGCAACGCAGAACTACTCAGTGCCTGGGGCAATGGCCCTGTCCACCCCCATCCGGACTATGCAATATGATTTTCTTTTTTTCTTTCCTTTGCCCGCTCCCCGTATTCGTACTATGCAACGGCAGCTTCCGTCTTGCGCTCCCCGGCCCCCATCCATACTATGCAATGATTCAACACAAACACAAGCCTCCTTCCCCACCTTCCTTGGGATTCTGCAAGGCAATCTTCCGTTTTGCTGCCGCTTCTGCCGCTCCCAAGGACTGCGGTGGTAACATCCCTTATGTAGCCCCCTGCCCTGGGCGGACTAGAACCTATTGCAGTGCTACCGAAGCTGCGTTGTGAAGATCCCAGGGGGCGTTATGAGAAGTTTTCTCCAGGGAGAAGATCCATAATGGCAGACAGAAAACGGGCTAGCCCACGATTGCCTACCCTGCAATGCCTAGCGCCAGAGGAGGGATGGTGGCCATGTCCCAGGGCAGTGGTGGCGAACCTGCAGCCTAATGGTCAGCCAGGCCTATTTTATATATGATGTCAGGCACAGGAAACTTCAGACTATGGCTTACAGCGGCAGAAGAAAGCACCAGGTTTTTAAAAGGTCAACTTTTGCCTGCAAAGGCAGGAATCGGAAGTGCACTTAGGGTACACTCCTTATTCTCCCTTTGTGGCCCCTGATCAAAATTTGTGTGGGAATGTTCAGGGATGCAGGAGAGGATATGTTGTTTGATTATATCCTTTCCAACTTGTGTTAACAAGTTCTATAATTTAGCAGAGTAACATTCCCCTTTTAAACTTGCACAGCGGATGCGTTTGCTCAGGCTCGCTAAAGCCTCTAAAATAAGTTTCATTGGTAATTTCCCCTTTAGTCCCTCATAAAAAGATAGACACGACACAGTCTTCTATAAAAGTATAAAAAGAGTTTACTTACACATTCTGTTCACAAATGGATCCTAGAAGGCAGACTTAAGTTACAAAAGTAATATACAGCTGGAAACTATCCCATAAGGAGACAGCTCCTTTGTCCTCTCTTGGCTGCAAGAGACCATCTTAGGCTAAGCAGATGTTGCTTCTTTGATGAATGTAGTCAGAGAGAGAGATGGCTGACCAGTCCTGCTCTTTTGTTACCTGGGCAGGTGAAGTCACACCCACCTCTAGTCACATGCAGAGGAAGTCTGTCCCAGCCTAGGAGAAACAGGAAGTTCCGACTGGCTGGTCCAGACATCCCCTTTTATGTCCTCTCTAGGGATGTTGTACTTGACTGCTCTTGTGTTTCACATCCCACAATTTGTCTACTTGCACTGGCATGCTTTCGAACTGCTAGGTTGGCAGGAGCTGGGACAGAGCAATGGGAGCTCACCCCGTCGCAGGGATTCGAACCACCGACCTTCCAATCGGCAAGCCCAAGAGGCTCAGTGGGTTAGACCACAGCGCCACCCGCATCCCTTCAAAATTAATATTACCAGACATCAGGTGACTGACAGCAGAGTGGAGCTTGCCACTGTCAATGCGGCTGATGGAGGGGGCGTGTCACCTCTGGATCACCTGACACCAGGTGACTGACAGGTGGCTGCTGCGACTGGCTCTCCATCCGCACCCATTTTCCTGCTGCTGTTCTAGGCTGCTCTCAATTTGCACAAGGCAGTGACTGCATCCAATGGGTCTCATTGGTACTTGGCACAAACCGAAGGTGCAACGCTGCCAACAACAAGCCCAGAATGTTCTGTGGGAGGCACACTGGAAGTCTGTCAGCAGTTAGTTAACGGAAAAGGGTTTCCCTGAGACTTGATCGTTTGAAAACCGCTGACTCAATGTTCCATTCACAAAATCCATTGTGGCTCGGTAGCAGTTAGAGTGTTGGGGAGCCCAGGGGTCAAATCTCTGGGTGACCTTGGGCAACTCATTATCTTTCAACCTAACCTATCACTCAGGATGTACGTGGGTGGCGCTGTGGGTTAAACCACAGAGCCTAGGACTTGCCGATCAGAAGGTCAGTGGTTTGAATCCCCGCGATGGGGTGAGCTCCCGTTGCTCAGTCCCAGCTTCTGCCAACCTAGCAGTTCAAAAGCACGTCAAAGTACCACTCTGTACCACTCTGGCAGGAAGGTAAACGGCATTTCCATGCGCTGCTCTGGTTCGCCAGAAGCGGCTTAGTCATGCTGGCCACGTGATGTATGCCGGCTCTCTCAGCCAATAAAGCAAGATGAGCGCCGCAACCCCAGAGTCGGCCACAACTGGACCTAATGGTCAGGGGTCCCTTTACCTTTACCTTTACCTTTATCACTCAGGCTTGCTGTGAGGATAAAATAGCAGGGAGGAACTAGGTATGGTGCTTTGAGCTCCTTGGGTATAATTGCAACAGATCACTGAACAAACCCATTCCATAGTGACTCATCTACTAAGGAACCCCTAAGCACCTGTTGTTTTTTTGAAGAGCCCACGTGTTTCAGAGGATTCTGTAGAATTACTTTAGGGCATGCAGTCAGTTACCCCACACAAGCAAAGCACATTGCTGGAACATGCCCAACACTCCTCCTTTGCAGGGAAGTTGACAATTGGTTGGAGTGGGCAATTCAGGGGCAGCCTCTTCTGCCATGACCGATCTTCTCCCAGAAGACTCATGTGCTTCCGAGGAAACCTCTGGAGCATGATTTGAAAACCACTGGCCTAGTATCCCTTATCACATCACTTTCCAAGACTGTGCAGTGTGGCCTGTGCCACTCTGCTGCTGAACCACCTCCCCGTCGCTGCCCCTTCGCCACAGTTCATTCTCCTCCTTCCCGCAGGCTGTGCAGTGGTCCACCAGCCTCACGGACCTTTCCACTCCACTGGTGCCTCAAGCCACCCTGCGATTGCATGGGCTGGTGATCCATGCCCAGCCGCTCAGAATGCAATGGTCCTCTTCACTCTGCTAGTGCCAACCACGGTGTGCATGAGAGCCCTCATGCACTAAAACGCAGACTTCGCATGCCATACGGGATGACTGTGGCTCAGAAGAGCCACGTATTTCTGTGCCATGCGCACACCCAGACATGCCACCACCTGATGCTATGAAAACAAGTATAATATACAGATTCTTGTTAATTGGCGAAGGAGAATGTATTGTCCCGGGCAAGTTATTTCAGCTTCTCCTAATCAATCACGGGCACCGTTTGCTCCCACTAGTGAGCATTGTTTGGCCTTCTGCTCTGCTAAGGCACAGCAAACATGGGGTTGTTGTGTTGGTAAAGGATTGTGGGGTAAAGAAGTGAGACAGCACACTCCTAGGTTTTCTTTGCAGGTGGCGCGATGGAATAAAAACGAGAGAAATTTACAATCTAAATTTCTCACTACTTTTTTTTTTTTTTAAAATTGTGGTTTCGCATTGCATCTCCTGTTTAGCTCTCAGTTCCTTCTCTGATATATATCTGTGCGCAGACACTTCACAGCATATCCGGAGGTGGTGGTAGCACAATCCTGGGGCACACAGGCCAAAATTGTGCCTTGTGTCACCACCCTTTGTCTGGGGAGGGGGGGGGGAGGTCATACGCATTGCATGCTGTATGCAAAACATGAACTGACATGAAATGTGCATGTGTCCACAGGGTGCATTTGGATAAACTCTTGGCAGGGCTTCCGGCTTTATACAACACTGGGGTGGGGGGTTCACATAAATGGGCACATGTAAGGCAAACCCATGGGGATATGCATGCTAAATGCCATGGCGCACCTAAGAAGCCCCGCCCCATTGCATTCAGGAGGCCTTCAGTGGACCCAGCATTCAAGCTTGAAACCCACCATGCAAAGCCACAGAAGCTATCTTATCATGCAATACTACCACCCACACAATGGGCAAAGAGGTGCTGGGTCACAATTCTTCCTGGAGGCTGCATCAAAGTATCCTCCTGGCACCTATTTCCTGGTGCATTTATAGGAGTGGGTCATCTCAGAGGTGAGAAGGAAAGGCTCACTTCACATGCTCAGAAGTATTCTGCAATCCCAACCCACAGTTTTAAGCAATGCATGACATGAGAGTCTTAAGGCTCTAGGACCTGCCCTGGTTGAACTCCCACTTACAAGGACTGACGTTGGTTCTTCTACTGTTCCAGATGCGGAAATAGCTGGCTTTTGGCTAACCTGATACAAGAGGGGGACAGGGCTCCTGTGCTTTTGAATAATTGTGCAGGTGCCATTTGGGTGGAGGTGGGAATGTCAGGGGCACAAGAAATTGCTTTAGATATGTCTGGCAGTGCAGTTATGCCATAGGAAATGTTCTTCTTTTTTTAAAAAAATAAATAAAATCTTATAAAATCTATCAATTAAAAGATTCTGATTTTGTTTTTAAAATTGCTTTCGATTTATTGTCTTTGCTTCCTCAAACTGCATAATTCATGATTGAGGTTCTGAACCCTTTTCAGGGATGGAAAAATCACTGCTTAGGCCTGGTGAACTCGCTGAATGAATCAAGAGCGATAAGGTGAGCTGTAGTTTGCAGATGATAAGAAATCCCCCAATCCAGCTTCAGTCCTGTGAAAGAACAACAGCGAAACAGCAAACAGTTTTTATGTTATTATGTTTTAATATATGTTGGAAGCTGCCCAGAGTGACTGGGGCAACCCAGTCAGATTGGCAGGGTATAAATGGAATTTGCTGCCAAGGAGTGTGGTGGAGTCTCCTTCTTTGGAGGTCTTTAAGCAGAGGCTTGACAACCATATGTCAGGAGTGCTCTGATGGTGTTTCCTGCTTGGCAGGGGGTTGGACTCGATGGCCCTTGTGGTCTCTTCCAACTCTATGATTCTATGAAATAATAAGATTATTGTTATGGAATAGGACATCCCTATTTTCCTTGGAGAAATGTTGGAGGGTATGTAACTAGGCTTTGGGAAAGCGGTGGGAGGACTCTAGGACCCTGTCATCTTCCCAAAGCCCAGTGCCTCACCTGGCTTTGGCAATGAGGTATGAGGGCTGGGGCTGGGGGGCGTCAAATGTTGCCAAAGGCTGTCAAAAAGGCCTCGAGGGCCACATGTGGCCCTGGGACCACATGTTGCACCATCCTGGTCCAGACTAAAGAGTTGGCAGGGAAGTCAGAATGCCCTAAAGCATGGGTAGGCAAAGTAAGGCCCGGGGGCCGAATCCGACCCAATCGCCTACTCAATCCAGCCCGCGGATGGTCCGGGAATCAGTGTGTTTTTACATGAGTAGAATGTGACCATTTACAGTCATACCTCGGGTTACAGACCCTTCAGGTTGCTTTTTTTTTTGGGTTATGGACCGCCGAAACCCGAAAGTACTGGAACGGGTTACTTCTGGGCTTCGGCGGTCGTGCATGCTCCGAAGCGCTGGATCATAACCTGCGCATGCACAGACACACCACTGCAGGTTGTGAACACTGTGGGTTGCGAACGTGCATCCCGCACAAATCACATTCGCAACCCGAGCATCCACTGTATTTAAAATGCATCTCTGGGTTATTTGTGGGGCCTGCCCGGTGTTTTTACATGAGCAGAATGTGTGTTTTTCTTTAAATTGCATCTCTGGGTTATTTGTGGAGCATAGGAATTCATTCATTATTATTTTTTCAATATATAGTCCACCCCCTCCCCACAAGGTCTGAGGGACAGTAGACCGGCCCCCTGCTAGAAACCTTTGCTGACCCCTGCCCTAAAGTGAGGATATGGGTAAGTGCTTCAGTTTCAACCAGCAAGCTGGAACACCCCATCGAAGGAAACGCCTCCTTACAAATCAGCACACAATTTCAATGGCAGAGACAACTCCTGCTCTGCTGGTTAGATTGGTTTTCTAGGAAAGGCTCCTGCCTGCCACCTCATAAACTGGTTTATTCAGCATGAATTTCCAAAGCCTTGGGAAGTACCATGTTGTTCCTGCCAACCCTAAAGTGTTCACAGAAAAGGGTTCCCAGACATCCTTGTTTCCCGGGGACAGTCCCTGGATTTGCAAATAAGTTACCAGACAAATTCCATCCCCAGAATGTCCCTGGATTTCATCTAATGTCCCCGGGAGACGCAGCAGCGGCAGTCTCGCCAGCCTGGAGCAGTTGGCTCTGGCTGGCTTCAGGAGCTGCTCGGAAGGCCCCATATGATGGTGGTGCAGGGGCTTTAAGATGAAGCTGCCTCCACCTTCCCCTGACCCCAGCAACTAAGCTGTGAAGGGAGGCTTCATGCTGCCTATCAGAACAGCCTCCCAACTCCCTTCCCAGCTGAGGGATCCTCCCCTCCTGCTTGTCCAACCATCTCGTCCTCTGTCGTCCCCTTCTCCTTGTGCCCTCAATCTTTCTCAACATCAGGGTCTTTTTCAGGGAGTCTTCTCTTCTCATGAGGTGGCCAAAGTATTGGAGCCTCAGCTTCACGATCTGTCCTTCCAGTGAGCACTCAGGGCTAATTTCCTTAAGAATGGATGCGTTTGATCTTCTTGCAGTCCATGGGACTCTCAAGAGTCTCCTCCAGCACCATAATTCAAAAGCATCAATTCTTCAGAGATCAGCCTTCTTTATGGTCCAGCTCTCACTTCCATACACTACTGGGAAAACCATGGCTTTAATGATACGGACCTTTGTTGGCAAGGTGATGTTTCTGCTTTTTAAGCAGCTGTCTAGGTTTGTCATTGCTTTTCTCATAAGAAGCAGGCGTCTTTTAATTTCGTGGCTGCTGTCACCATCTGCAGTGATCATGGAGCCCAAGAAAGTAAAATCTCTCACTGCCTCCATTTCTTCCCCTTCTATTTGCCAGGAGGTGATGGGACCAGTAGCCATGATCTTCATTTTTTTGATGTTGAGCTTCAGACCATATTGTGCACTCTCCTCTTTCATCCTCATTAAAAGGTTCTTTAATTCCTCCTCACTTTCTGCCATCAAGGTTGTGTCATCTGCATATCTGAGGTTGTTGACATTTCTTCCGGCAATCTTAATTCTGGCTTGGGATGGACTCATCTACACAGCTGCAAATAAAACGTTTTAAATGTGTTGTGACGTGCAATACACAAATGTGATGCTAGGTGGCCACAGTGAGCTATGCAAATTTCAATATATTTTTCAAAACGTTTTTTTAAAAAAACACATTTTCACAGCGTTTTTTTATACATGTGTAGATTCCACCTAAAGAAAGAGTAGGTGAGAGACAGGAGCTAGCCAAAGCTGAAAGCGCTTGGGGTGGCCCCTTTCTGGGAATTTGAGGATGGGTAATGGATCTACTTCCTGCTGTTAGGAGTCTTACATTGCTACCATTGCACTCCACTTTTAATTTTGTCAGTGAATCCACAACTATGGAAAAGACAGCATAAATATCCAGTGCACTCTCACCTGTGGGAAACTAAATCCTGAACTGTAACTTCAGAGAATTGAGTGTGTTCTGTTGTTATTGCTGTTTTTAGGAGGGTTTGGGACGCCCAGGAATAAGTGGCTTCTAAGTTTTAATGGCTGAGCTTTTGTGTCCCTGGGGCAGTGAACAAATGAGAGGGGAAGGGGAGGAAGTTTAGTTGCTGAACACATTAACCGTTAGGGAGAACCACATCTGAGATTAGGACTTTCCTAAAAAGTTAAAAAGACAGCCTCAGCTTGCTCCCCGACCTCTTCAGATCAGTTTCGTGGACTTGAGAGAGATGGGTGTAAAACCTCATCTTGGTGTCATCTTCCCAGTTCAATCCCTACCCCGCCTCGCCCATTTGCTCTGCAGTGGAAAAATATAACGCGCCCATATATAGTACTAAGAATGCTTGCACTTGCAGGGCCCATAGCAACTTGTGGTGAGAGCTTTAAATCAGGAGAATAAGAGATAGCTCAGTTGGTGAGACTGCAGATTGATTTTGCCTGCCCTATGGCAGCTTTTAAGTTGTTATTTTATTTTTTTTTATTTTTTATTTTTTAATAATATTTATTAGAAGTTTTATAATTACAGAAAGAAAGTATGAGAGAAAAAAGCAATAAAAATTTTTAACAAACAATACATCAAAAATAGAAAGAAAAAACAGTACATCAAAACAACAAGAAAAAACAAAAACATTTAAAAACACATCCAAATTCCATATCTTTATCTTTCATTTACTTGTTTCCTCGACTTCCTCACACCTCCCTTTTTTGTATTCTAGTTCAAATTAGCTAATTCAGCAAATCCTTTCCCTCTTTCTCAATTTTTTGTTCTATAATATATCTTAACACAATCTAACTTTAAATTTTTCACCTTAGCCCATTAACAATCAGTTTTTGCTTAATTCTTTATAACATTTCTGCTAAAACCATATAACTTCATTCCAGTATTCTTCTAACATTCATTAATTTTGCAATATTTCTGTAAATATACTTTAAATTTTTTCCAATCTTCTTCCATCGACTCTTCTCCCTGGTCTCTGTGTCGTCTCTAGCACTGCAAATATTAAGTTGTTTTTTTAAGGGGGGGGGAGATCTTGATCACCAAACTCTGGCATCTCATCTATTTTGCCCCTCTTACTGATACCATGAGACGCGGGTGGCGCTGTGGGTAAAACCTCAGCGCCCAGGACTTGCCGATCGCATGGTCGGCGGTTCGAATCCCCGCGGCGGGGTGCGCTCCCGTCGTTCAATCCCAGCGCCTGCCAACCTAGCAGTCCGAAAGCACCCCCGGTTGCAAGTAGATAAATAGGGACCGCTCTGGCAGGAAGGTAAACGGCGTTTCCGTGTGCGGCTCTGGCTCGCCAGATGCAGCTTGTCATGCTGGCCACATGACCCGGAAGTGTCTGCGGACAGCGCTGGCTCCCGGCCTATAGAGTGAGATGAGCGCACAACCCTAGAGTCTGTCAAGACTGGCCCGTACGGGCAGGGGTACCTTTACCTTTACCTTTACTGATACCATGTGAACTCTTGCAATCCTTTCCCTACCTGCTTTTGTGAAATTTCATTCATCTTAGAAAACTGCCTATGTCATTGGGGTTGGGGGGGGGGTTTGCTGGGCACGGCCAACTCACACCTGCAAACAGTAAGAAGCAAGACAGGTAGCAAAAGATATACATCTGTTTTGTTGTACATGTGTCTGCCGCTGGGACAATGATTTTGTCTAAGGGGCAAATAACTGCTTTGTTTTGCTTTTGCTAAGGACAAGATGATTGCATAATCATTTGAAGTGCTTGACAGGAAGATGAAGACAGACTTTGTAAATATCTAAACCGTGTATCATCTTGACGTCCGTGTGTTGCATAGTAGTTATTGTCAGACTAGCACACATTCAAATCCCCACCAAGCCATGAAACTTCTTGCGTTGGCTCATAGTTTTGCAGCCTAACCTCCCTCGCAGGCGTGTTGTGAATAACCAGAGAGGGGACAGAATTATGTACACTCCCTTGAGCTCCTTGCAGGAAAGGTGAGGTGCAGATAAAATAAGAGTAATAATCTTGTATGCTCTTAGTTCTTTGTAACCTTTTTTCCCCAATAGTTTATGACATATATTCTGCTCTTATGTGGATGTCCCTTTGTGTTAACCAATCAGCAACAAGCACATACGTGGCAATGCTGTAATATTCAATAAAAGGGACTTCCCGAGACATGCTCGAGAGATGCCTCCCGTATGACACTTGTCACTCGTCTGTCGTTTATTTCAACCCAACATCAAAGTGACGAAGACCAAGTACAGTGCTACCTCGGGTTAAGTACTTAAGGATGGAGGTCCATTCTTAACCTGAAACTGTTCTTAACCTGAAGCACCATTTAAGCTAATGGGGCCTCCTGCTGCTGTCGTGCCACCGGAGCACGATTTTTGTTCTCATCCTGAAGCAAAGTTTTCAACCCAAGGTACTATTTCTGCGTTAGCGGAGTCTGTAACCTGAAGCATCTGTAACCTGAAGCGTATGCAATCCCACCAATGGGGGGGGTGAACCCCCACACCCCAATGGCACTGGACATATACAGAAGAATTTCTATACCGCCTACATCTGAGGATCACAGGGCGGTTTACAATATAAAAACACAAAAATGCATCACATAGTAACAAACATAAACAAAAACACCCCAAACACATTATTATTATTATTATTATTATTATTATTATTATTATTTAATATTTGAAGAGCCTGATGGATGAGATCAATAGTCCAGTATCCTGTTCTAGCAGCGACCCAGCCAGCTGCCAAGATCAAAAACACTCTTTTGAAAGCACATCAGACCATGCTGCATTTTCTTGGCAATTGCCCATCTACATGCCTATTCCATTTAACAGCACAATGTGACCATATTCCAAGTTGCCTGGACAACACGGACATCTTGCTCCACATCCTGGACTCCCCTCAAGATGAAGTCCAGGGTCACTTGTGGTCAGTTCCATGACCAACTGCTCTGGTCATAGTCATTTAAGTATCTAGGAAAGGGTCTCCTCTGCTTTTTCCAATTTCCTCGTGAGAGATGATTTGAAAACATATGCGCGTATTTCATCTTCGTCCGTTAACTAGCTGGTTAAAAGGCAGGTGACTACTCAGCAAAAATGCTTGGCTCTGTTGACAGCAGCACTCTGCAAAGACAGCTCCGTGTGGCGCTCCCAGTGCCAGCTGCCAAATCCATACTGACTGCAGCAGCTAAGGAACAGCGAGCGGATGCCTCTGGGACTGTGTGGCAGATGGCACATTACAGCGCAGCCTCTGGGTGTAAATCAGGATAGAAACCGGCCTGCTGTTTGTACATGGTGCAGCTCAGCCCCGCTTCATTCCGCTCACATGTCCTCAGCTTTAGTTGTGTGAACTGGCCCTTACAGGATCCGGAGAGGGACCCACACAGGTCTTCCACCTAAAGGTTAGGCATGGGACACTCGGAGCTCTGCGTTTCTTCTGTCTGTGCCATTCTACTTTCGTTTCCTTTGCAACAGGCGAGCTGCAGCCTGCCAGCCCTGGCAGATTGCCGGTTCTTCCATGCCCCTCCCTTGCCAGTCTTGAGGGTTCCAGTGGAGCTCCAGGCAAGCGTGCTGGGACCCATCTGAGTCAAGGAGGAATGCAGAGCAGGGAATCCTGTTGGTCCTGGGAATGGAGAGACCTGGAGGGAGTGTCTGAGGAACCAGCGCACCTAGGCTGAGTCACAGCACGGAGACAGGATTTAACAAGAGATGGGGCAAGGTGGTAGCTTTTTCCATTCTGCATAAATATACTGAAGTAGATAGACACACATTCAGGGCCAACTGGCCTTGAGCTCAAAGGGGCCCTCAAATTGGGTTTTCCTGCATTTGATGTTTTGCAACATGTTTTCATGCACATCAGACTAAAATGTGATATTCACTGCTTAGAGATGCAAATTTATGCAGATAACGTATTTTGATAGAAGATATACTTTTCGTTATGCGACACAGATTTTTTTTAATTGCTACTTTTTTAATAATAATTGTTAATAGATACTTTTTATTTAAAAATTCTGATGGCAGAAGCTTAGATCATGATGTACCGGTACATGTTCCTCTCTGATCAGCTGATTATATAAACAAACCTTCCCTTCTGCAAAGGGGCCAGGTGTCTCTGACACTCTGAGAGGTCCTGCATACATCTGAGGCAATTGTGATGGCCATGAATTTATGAAACTGTGATTGCCTGGCCAGGGGGCTGCATACACACCGTCCATTTAAAGCACCCTCCAAGAAATCTGGGAATTGTAATTTTCCCCCTCTCAGAGCTACAATTCCCAGCACCCTTAAGAAACTGCAGTTATCAGAATTCTTTGCTATGTGTGTGCTTTAAATGTGCTTTAAATGCATAGTGTGTACACAGCCCAAGGGTGTGGTGTGGACTTGAACCCCAAGGCATTTTGTGTGAGGCTACAAATCTCCTGCCTCTTCGCTTCTTTTAAACACTTAAAAATAAAATTTAAAACCCTTTGCTCACAAGGTGGCTGGGCACGTTACAAAGTACCGTGGGCTGTGACATCCCAGCCAACTACCAGAGTTTCATACTTGTGGGGTCACTGGAAACTCATCTCTCTTATTCACGTCTTCATAGTACAAAAACACAGCTATAGAAGGTGAAGTCAGCAAAGTCCTGTTGTTATTTTATTTTATTTTTAAAATAAAACCATACATTACCCAAACCAAATGGAAAACATATGCTCTTCTAACTGAGCACACTTTCCATAGTTACTCAGCAAAATGATACCGTGATAACCATCTCTGCGACAGTTAATTAAAGAAGCCAATTTGCCAATTCTGCCCATCTAAAGTGATTTCTTCAGCCATTCTGGAGCATGTTAATGACTCCCAATGCTTCATTCCAACAATCTTGTCAGCTACTGAAAGATTTTCGATAAGGGTCTTATCACTACAAGCATCTGAATGTGTTTAAGGATCCTGCCTCACCTTAATCCCAGTCTTCACAAGAAACGTGCCAAAGCTCTGTGACTCGTGGGTGCTCCGGCCACCACAGAGATATAAACTCCCCATAATTTGGGTGTCATTTCCAGCAATTGAGCGAAGTAGTTTTGTCATCAAGAGGGCTGTCTCAACTGCTTTTAAACATACTGAAAGGTAAAGGTAAAGAACCCCTGACAGTTAAGTCCAGTCGCAGGTGACTCTGGGGTTGCAGCGCTCATTTCGCTTTACAGGCCGAGGGAGCCGCCATTTGCCCACAGACAGTTTTTCCGGGTCATGTGGCCAGCATGACTAAGCTGCTTCTGGCGAACCAGAGCATGGAAACGGTGAGCTCCTGTTGCTCGGTCCCTGCTCCTGCCAACCTAGCAGTTCGAAAACACGTCAAAGTGCAAGTAGATAAATAGGTACCGCTCCGGCGGGAAGGTAAACAGCGTTTCTGTGCGCTGCTCTGGTTTGCCAGAAGCAGCTTAGTCATGCTGGCCAGCTCCCTTGGCCAATAAAGTGAGATAAGTGCCGCAACCCCGGAGTCAGCTATGACTGGACATAATGGCTAGGGGTCTCTTTACCTTTACCTAATTAATTGACTGGAGGAGAAGGTTGTCCTCCTCAATGTTTCCTAGAGCTGGCAGTGTTTGTGGTGTGTGTATCTTGGTGCTCACAACTACTGCTCTGGTCAACTGTGTCGTGGCCTGTTGGCCAGCTGAGCTTACGCTTCTGGTTTCCACTTGCCGGAAGACTTCAACATACAGCTACGGGTTGAACAAGAGACTAGCACAACATGCACAATGTATATTTAAAGCACTAGGTTACCACTTTAAATAGTCGTGGCTTCCCCGAAATAATTATGGGAGCTGTCGTTCATTAAGGGTCCTGAGAGTTAATAGGAGACCCCTATTCTACTCACAGCACTACAATTCTTAGAATGGTCTGACACTCTATCCCTCTGCTCAGGGAACTATGGGAATTGTGGTTCCGTGAGGGAAATAGGGATCTCCTAACAACTCTCAGCACTCTTAATGAATTACAGCTCCGAGAATTCCTTGGGAGAAGCCATGACTCCTTAAAGTGGTGCCATAGTGTTTTCAATGTATGTCATGAGTATGGCCTAGATGTATTCTGATGGAGCACCGGGAAGTGTGTAGTGATCATTGCTTCATGTATTATGGGTTATTTATGTGTATGTACACCGTGACTAGGGTGTATCTGTACAGGCAGCACCTCTAGTGTGGAACACATCGTGCTCTTTCTGGAGTAGTTTGTCCACCTTTGGTCCCCACCCTGCACTCAGATCTCACCTGTCGCTCCTAGAAGCTGTAATGGTAAATGAGATGTGGGTGGCACTGTGGTCTGAACCACTGACCCTCTTGGGCTTCCCAATCAGAAGATCAGTGGTTCGAATTCACACAACGGGGTGAGCTCCTGTTGCTCTGGCCCAGCTTCTGCCAACCTAGCAGTTCAGAAGCACATCAGTGCAAGTAGATAAATAGGTACCACTGCAGTGGGAAGGTAAATGGCATTCCCATGCACTCTGGCTTCCGTCACAGTGTCCCGTTGTGCCAGAAGTGGTTTAGTCATGCTGGCCACATGATCTGGAAAAGCTGTCTGTGGACAAACAGCGGCTCCCTTGGCCTGAAAGCGAGATGAGCACCGCACCTCATAGTCGCCTTTGACTGGACCTAACCACCCGGGGGTCCTTCACCTTTACCTAGAAGCTGTCGGCATGCGACAGTGGCCACACCCCAGAAATAGCTTTGACTGGCCAGCTAAACCAGGTGAGGATAGCTGATGGATCTCAAGCCTTCATAGAGTTAGGGACTTCCCCTGCATGCGAAGACAGGCTTGGGCAGATTGAGTGGACGAAACCAACAGTGAGTCCAACAGTCAAGAAGGTGGTTTCTGCATGTGCTGCAGAAGGAAGTGAGCGGCAGGTGGGGCTCGTCCACCTGGGAAGGGAGCTCATCGAAGAGAAGGAAAACTCTGATCCGAAACCTCCACTGCCTTGTAGGATATCTCTGGGAGAAGAAAAGGCTAAGGAGTAAACCCTACTCAGAGCCAGAGTGGAGTCCCTAATGGCGTCAGTTGAATGGCGTCTTGTGCACCTCCTTCTGGCATCTCCTGCAGCCAAGCTGGTGCCAAACATATTGCTCTGCTTTCCTTTGGACCACATCCATGAGAAGAAGAAGAAGAAGAAGAAGAAGAAGAAGAAGAAGAGGAGGAGGAGGAGGAGGAGGAGTTTGGATTTGATATCCCGCCTTATCACTACCCGAAGGAGACTCAAAGCGGCTCACATTCTCCTTTCCCTTCCTCCCCCACAACAAACACTCTGTGAGGTGAGTGGGGCTGAGAGACTTCAGAGAAGTGTGACTGACCCAAGGTCACCCAGCAGCTGCATGTGGAGGAGCGGAGACGCGAACCCGGTTCCCCAGATTCCGAGACTACCGCTCTTAACAGCTACACCACACTGGCAGAGAGGGGTATTGTCCAGGGCTATGAAAAGCATGAGAGAAGATTCCTACGCTCATATCTCCAATCGGATTCCCATCTTTTCAACTGGCCACAACACTTGTGTCTTTAAGACAGGTAGTTTTTATTTGTGCAGACATTAGTTGATGATAATGTTTGTTAGCGGTGCCATACGGAGAAAAACATCACCTGCTGATTTCTGCAGACCATCCATCATTTGGCAATCCTGCTCTCTAGTGAGGCAGTCAGGTGCTTAAGAGACACTGAAGAAATAATTGTTGCCTTGTTTCTTCTCTCTGGGGGACTGGCAAAGCTGCCAGATACCTGGACAAGAGCAATAGCCTAGAAATGAAGAGGTGGGAGAAGTATCATCTTCCCTGGCTGTCCCCGTTACGCCTGCAATTTTCCCCCAAAGGATGCACTTTGGGGAATAAGTGAAGTCCCATAATGTGGGAAAGTGCAAAAGAAAAATGGCCAACTGCCTAAATTCAAAAAGCATTTGGGACTTAGACACATTCACAGAACTGTTGAATTGCAAGGGACCCTGAGGGAATTTGTTGCCCAACATGGGGCTCAAACCCACAACCCTGAGATTAAGTCTCATGCTCTACAGGCTGATTTGAGTCACTCTTTAGCCAAAAGAGCCCCTAGAAGAGTTTAAAACAGAAATATGTGCAGTTGATATCCCAACGCCATAAAGTTCCATACATACACGCATAAACGCGCACACAGCTAAAAATGGTCCTGTGGGCTTGCCACCTCTCACTTCTTATTTTGCAAAATGAAATTAAAAATTAAGAATGGACCTCCAGAATGAATTAAGTTCTTAACCTGAGGCACCACTGTACGCTGTTTTAATTGAAGTCAGCAATTTAACACAATGCAATGTATTTTGTTATATTCAGGAATATATAACTGTGGCGGCACAATTGCTGCTCGCGCCGCCGCACCTGGGCCAGGGCGGCAGGGTGAGTGCCCCATGGGGTGGCGCCTTGTCACCCTCCCAGATGTGGAACCCGGGGCGATCCACCCCCCACACCCCCGTTGCGACGCCACTGACTTGGGGACTTGGGGAGAGGAGAGGACTCAGTGGTGATGAATGAGCACCCCTTGTGACTGCTTTCTGGATTAGATTGCCTAAGGGTACAATCCTATATGCATTTGCCTGGAATAATTCCCACTGCACACAGTGGGATTTAGTTTCACATCAGGACGGGGGAGAAATTTTGATTCTGTTCTCATTTAAATCCAAGCCTGTAAAATTTGCACTTTCTAAAACAATGTGAGAACCAACCTTTGAAATTCACACTCAACCAAATGTTGTGATGTGGTTCTCCAACCAACCAAAGTTTACAAAAATGCACAAAGACAAAGTGTGCACCAAAAGGAAATATATTCCTGAATATAACAAAATACATTGTATTGTGTTAAATTGCTGACTTCAATTAAAACAGCGTGCAGTGGTGCCTCAGATTAAGAACTTAATTCATTCTGGAGCTCCATTCTTACCCTGAAACTGTTCTTAACCTGAAGCACCACTTTAGCTAATGGGGCCTCCTGCTGCCGCCGCGTCACCGGAGCACGATTTCTGTTCTCATCCTGAAGCAAAGTTCTTAACCCGAGGTAATATTTCTGGGTTAGCGGAGTCTGTAACCTGAAGCATATGTAACCTGAAGCGTATGTAACCTGAGGTACCACTGTACAACAAAAGGTGAAATTTGCACTAAATAATAGTAATCACAAATTGCTGTAGAAATCTAGGGAGCTGAATTTACTACTGGAAAAAAATGAGGAATTGAGATAACTGCAACTGGCAGATCTTTCCATCTCTGCTTCCAGGTAAGCATGCACAGAATTGTGGTTGTTTGTCCTGTGCAAATTGGGAACTCAGACGCTTTTGCACGGGGGACGGGTGAAAATTGCACAGGGCTGCACCTGTAGAAATTACCACTTCTTTCCCACTATTTAAGATGCAGACACCGGGTTCTCTTTTCCATCCAGCCCACTGCTTCTCTGCCTTGTGTGGTGATGTTGGCTTCCTGTCTGAGGGCAGGAAGTGGAGTCAGGCTCTTGTCAAATGCAAACATTTCCACCCTGTTTGACTAGATCCCGATTGATTTCCGTGTCACTCTGCCCTGCTGAAAACCCTGATAAAGTGTCGCTACCCACGTTGGTTAAACTGGCAAAGACTTTATATGGAGGCGTGGTGATTTAAACCTAGCACATTTCCGAAAGATTGAAATAATCTGGAAAAAGAGAAAGAAAGTATTGTTATGAGTTTGCAGAGGGGGACAGACCCCTCGTAATCTCGACATTCAATCGTTAGAATTTGAGCAAACTCATAAATTGAAGGATCTAGCAAGGGCTAGAAATAATACAGGCTCTCTTCATCTTTAGGCCAGTGTGGGGTGAGCTTTTGAAGAAATAAAAGGCTGCTCCCTTTTATTGGCCAGCTCCCTCGGCCAATAAAGCGAGATGAGTGCCGCAACCCCAGAGTCGGTCACGACTGGACCTAATGGTCAGGGGTCCCTTTACCTTTTTAAGCTCTAGGCTGTGGTTTTCCCAGTAGTGATGTATGGAAGTGAGAGCTGGACCATAAAGAAGGCCGATTGCCAAAGAATTGATGCTTTTGAATTATGGTGCTGGAGGAGACTCTTGAGAGTCCCATGGACTGCAAGAAGATCAAACCTCTCCATTCTTAAGGAAATCAGCCCTGAGGGCTCACTGGAAGGACAGATCGTGAAGCTGAGGCTCCAATACTTTGGCCACCTCATGAGAAGAGAAGACTCCCTGGAAAAGAGCCTGATGTTGGGAAAGATGGAGGGCACAAGGAGAAGGGGGCGACAGAGGACGAGATGGTGGGACAGTGTTCTAGAAGCTACCAGCATGAGTTTGACTAAACTGCGGGAGGCAGTGGAAGACAGGAGTGCCTGGCGTGCTCTGGTCCAGGAGGTCACGAAGAGGCGGACACGACTAAACGACTAATGACAAGTTGTTATTCTCTAGTCGATTACTTCTCCTTTCAGGGATCTTGTAATTTCTTGGTTCCGTGACGGTCTTTTTTCCTCCGGCTGCCCTTAAAGAGGCAGCGGCGATTACCCAAGACGCCCTGCCCAGCCCGCTGCCGCCGCCCCTCCCCGCCCTCCCTTGCCTCGCGGAGCCCGCGCTTGGCAGGAGGCTGCTGCCAAGAGAAGGAGCAGAACCGCGGCGGGAAGCGAAAGCGACGTCTCCCCTTTCCGACCGGGGCGCCGCGCTGCCATGGAGTCGTCCAGCAACGCCGAAGGGTGCATGGGGCAATGCACCGGCTTCATGCGCACCCACAAGGGAATGATCCTGCTGGCCGAAATAGTAAGAGGGCGCGCACGGGCGGGAGGGATGGCGCGATCTGCAAAGGAGGCGGGGGGGGGGCGCCCGGGACAGGAGACGGGGGGGGGGGTCCCTAACTTCGCGGGGCGGCGGACGCTGCGCTTTGCCCAGAAAACTTCTTTCTCGCGTTTCCATAACCCAGCTCCCTCCGGACCCCACGTCCAGCAAATCGACAAAGTTCAGGTTTTCCAAAGTGGTTCGGAGGGATAAGTTGCAGCTGGGGTGCACCAACATGACTGTGTGGGTCAGGCGGAGTCTGCCCCCCACCTCCCACTTTATAAGTGGCTGGGCAAGAACAGGCGGTCACGTCCGTTAGTGGCGCCCGCCGAAAGTTGTTGGCATGTGTGGCACCGGGCGGAGGGGCTTCCTTCGCCACCCAAACCTTCCCCAGTATCCTCGATGCCCGTGCCAGCCCGCTTCCCCGCGCTGGGGATGGAACCCAGGCGTCCGGGGTGGCTTCACCGGCCCCGCTGGAGATTGTGCCGGGCGGGGAAACGCCCTGACGGGGCAGACAGCTAAGCGCTGCCTCGGCCGAGGAAGAGTTAAGGAGGAGGGGCGGCGGACGTGTCTCCCGCGCGTCGTCGGGCCGCGGGTGGAGGGGAGGAGGGTCACGGGACGGCTGCTGTCCAGGGGGAGAGAGGGAGGGACGGTGTTGGGAGACCGAGCGGGGCCCTCCGCAAGCCCAAAGGGGATGGATGAGCGAAGGACAGTTGTCCCTTAAGTTTCTTCCAACGGCAGTGAGCCCTGGACGCCTGAAGCGCCTTGGTTTGCATTCGCTGAGCGCCGCTTTTCTCTTCCTGCTCGCTGCCGCTCGATGCGCTTTCCCTTCCTGTTCCCTGTTGCAACTCGATCTCGCCCTGGCGCTTTGCTTTGCGCGAGTTGGGCATCGTTAAGCTCCGCGGGGCAGAGACCCATCGCTTGCTGTGTCCCCTGGGCATGGCGAGCATAGGGAGCCAGACTTCAACAAGCCGGGCTTCCCGGGTCCTCCCCTTCCCTGCAGGTTTGGAAAAGCGGCGAGGCAGAGGAGGAAAACGGTGCTTTGCACTCCCAGGCAGGTTCCTGTCCCCGCGGCTAGCGGTTGTTCGACGGCCTTGGGGTGCCCGAAGTCTGGCTGCTTGCCTCTCCCTGCCCGCGCAGGGCCTTGATTTTTGGGTGCGGCTGACTGAGCGTGTGCCTTGCTGGTCGCCTCCCCGGAGCGCCGGGTGCGCGCATCACGGGTGACTCACCGTTCCCCGTCTCTGGGCACAGTGTGTGTGTGTCTGGCACGGTAATTGGGAGTGTCTCTTTGCGGTTTGAATTTACAGCAGTAGTTGCTAAAGAGTTGCAGGCTTGTAGGACCATGTGGTCCTGCTCCACCTCCCTATGACATATATGGGAAAGGATAGGTTCTCCCCACCCTTCGGAATAGCTGTATATTTATCCTCACTAGTTGTCCTGGGACTTAGTACAGCTTTTATTTTTCTGAAAATAGAGCTGAACTTGCACCACCCATCACACGGCCTCTTGCTGTCAGAGGGGTTATTCTTGCTTCTCACGCGCTTGTTCAAGGCGTACAAGTTTCTCCAGAAAAATAAAAGCGACAACCCTCCTGCTCTCTCATAACTTGCCCACAAGAACTGCTTCCAAGGAAACCTGTTTTGGCAATGTAAGCCAGAGCAAAAAAGCTACGCAGCCTATTTCAATACCAGGGTTCAGCGCTGGAATATGTGGAAGGAATGAGAGGGTTTCTGAGCATGAGGCGGGTAATGGAGTCACACACCCCCACCTGGGATTGGGGGGGGGGGCACAAGGTCTTTCAGACCAGAGGTTGGCACTACCAGGCAGCTTTGCTCTGTATCCCTTGGGGGTCTTAAATTCCCCCCCCCCCAAAAAAAAATGCTTATTAAAAAGCCTCTAGACAAATCATTGGGAGAATAGGTCTATTAACAGCAAGACAAGGAAGTAGAGCTTCCACGTTCAGTGGCAGTAATGTTAGTGAATACCAGGAGCCAGCTGGCAGGAACCCTGAGCAACGCACAGGGTAACGTTTCGCATTGGGGAAAGGCTGTCACTCCGTGGCGGAGCATCTGATTTGCATGCAGAAGGCCAGGGTGCAATCCCTGGCCTCTCCGGACACAGCAGGGAGAGATCCTGAAACCCTGGAGAGCTGCTGCCAGCCAGTGCAGGTGGTCAGAGGTCTGATTCAGTCGAAAGCACCTTGCTACATCTCTGTGCAAATCCCACTTGTCTGCTCTTTACCTACCCCTAGAGAGTGACTTTTAGGAGTGGAGCAGGATCCTCCCTTAGTCTTTTCAAAGAGGGATAGGACAATATGGCTTCTGTCTCCATTATGGGTGTAGCCCTTTCTCTGCCATCTGTGGCAGAGAAGTTGTTGCTCTCTGCCACCTCCATTAATAATTAACAGAAACCGTTTTTTCCCCTCATTCAGTTTTTCAGCCCTGAGAATTGGAAGCAGAACGTGGACGTCTTGAGTCCTAATACGAGTATTTTACCTTCACAAACTGGAGGATCTTAGGAATGTAGAAAACTGCCTCATGCCAAGTTTTGGTTGGTCCAAAAAGGATGTGCTTTAGCCAGCTTGTTAGACGTCTTTGTTCTAAGGGCTTAAAGCACAGTTGCGACTTCCCTCCTTTTGCATGATTCCTTGTTTGCCATGTTATCCTCACAACAACCCTGTGAGGTAGGGCTGAGGAGAGCGACTGGGCCAACAACTCTCACTGAGCTTTGTGGCTGAGTTGGGTTTTTAACTTGGGATTTTGCAGTCTTAATCCAACCCTCTGTAACCGCAGCACCACACTGATTCTGTGTTATGGAAACCAAACAGGAGATTGCTATTACTCAAATGCTGCAGGACCGATAATCTACCTTTTAATCTTAGAAGAGAGCATGTTCTTTAAGGCTGCAGGGCTGGGTGTTGTATCTGCGTGGGAATGACAGAGGGTTTTCCTTTTTTCAAAAAAGCGGGGGCTAGGAATAAATAGCAGGTCCCAACAAGGCCCACAAGGAAGGTGAAGAGAACAAGGGAAAGATTTATGCTTGCCTGTGCCGTGCTACGCCCTGTCACTCCCAAGGGCTCTGGGTGCAGGTGCTGCCTTGCCTTGTTTTTAAAATAGCAAGCTAAGACCACATGTTCATTGAGTCAGTTTCTCTTTATCCATTGGAAGCCACAGTGGCTCCCATCTTCGTGGGATAAACAAAACAACACTCTCTGTTTCTGACTGCCCCGTTAAGGCCCAAATACGTGGATTTGTTCCATATCGATTGAGGTGAAGTAAGTCCTACTGCTCAGTCTCCGTACAGTTGCTGTGTCAGATTAGAACATGGGTAGGCAAACTAAGGCTCAGGGGCCGGATGCGGCTCAATCACCTTCTAAATCCTGCCTGTGCACAGTCCGGGAATCAGCGTCTTTTTACATGAGTAGAATGTGTCCTTTTATTTAACATGCATCTCTGGGTTATTTGTGGGGCATAGGAATTCGTTTTTCCAAAATATAGTCTGGGCCCCCACAAGGTTTGAGAGACAGTGGACCGGCCCCCTGCTGAAAAAGTTTGCTGACCCCTGGATTAGAATCACGCTTTGCCTGTATTAAGCCAGTGCAGTGTTTGGGGATGAGGAACCTGGTGTGCTCTAGATGTTGCAGGACTGCATCTCCCATCATGTCTGAAGGTGGCCCCTGCTGGCTGGGGCTGATGGGAGTCAGAGTCCAGCCCTGCTTTCAGGGCTAGTTGAGACGTTGGAATAATGTAGCAGCCTAATGTCACCTAAAACCTGCTCCTGTTTCACTGGAGATGCCAGGCATTCAACAGGGGAGATTTTGCATGCCAAACAGATACTCTACCACTGACCGGTCCGATGGCCAATCATAGCATTGTAGAATGTAGAGATGGAAAGGGACCATGAGGGTCATCTAGTTTAACCTCCAATCTTTGGCCCAACTTGGGGCTTGAACCCAGGGCCCTGTTCTCCCAACTGAGCTACCCCTTCTTATATATCAGGTTCCCCATCCCTGATATAGCCTGGCAAAGGAAAACTATTATTTTAGACCAGTCAACCCATTTACTTTTACCCAGTCTTTTGTCTTCTGAGTGTCTTGCCATGCTATATAGGTGACACACATTCAAGGATGGTTCTGAGACAGTGTGCAAGGCTGTCATTTGGGAATCGAGAGGAAATTTCTCCTGCTCAATGCTGCAGTTAGGTGATTTCTGACTCTGGTCTTAGAGTTCCTCCAGACTTCCCTTTGCTCTGTGCTTTCCAGACACAAGTCCATACTTTAAAGCTCTGCAGCCATGCAGGGTTTTGTTTTTGATTTTGTTTGTCCTAGCGCTTTCCGCAGGAAAACCTACGTTTTACTGCTGAATTGGAGCAAATGGCAAGCTGCAGAAAACACACACCTCCTAACATCTTTTAGTCATGTTTTGGGAGTGGGGGAAAAATTCCAACCAGCTTTACTAAGGGCCAGTGAAACAGCAAAACAGTGAACTATCTTTCAAGTTCCATAGAAATATCCCTCAGGCCTTATGTTAAAAGGGGGGAAAAGAGTGAAGGAAAATGCATTGCTGGTAGAATAAATGTGAGAACCCGTGTCTGCAAATATCCACAAACTAATGTGGATCAGCAGTAGCTATTATTATACGTTACAGGAAAATAGATTCTGTTGTTAACAGAACTTATTAACATTATACATTACACTGTATTTTTCATCGTTTTGAGACTTGTGAGTTGAATTAGGTTAGTTTGATAGAACAAGACGCACTCTCGCTTTTGGAAAATGTACAAGCATGTAGTTAATTCAGTTAGCATTCATTGGAACTAATGGGTTCCTTGTAATGCTGAGAGCAAGTATGAAGATATTTGGCTGGTTCTTGGCCTACGAAACCTGGATTAAAAATCACAGTAGGGATGGAATCCACAGAAGCCAAATTGGGTAGTATAGCTTAGTAGTTGGAGGGCCAGTAGTCTCCCCCCACCCACTGACACATTTATATTATTTAAGCTAATTTCCCAGTCCTGTGATTCCCCTCCTGTCAGGTAGCTAAATTCAGAATTACCCAAAGTAGATAAATAAATGCAGGCAGCGGCATTGATTCACTAGGGGTGGGTGGGGAGAACACTTTCAAATATCACAAAACTTCTGTTAGGGCTAACAAAAAACCACACTAGTGTTTGAATGTCGCAGTCTCTGATAGGGTTTGGGTTTGCTTTGGGGGTTTTTAAACCAGCCCACGCATCAGTATTTGAAAGCAGCTCAATGCGCAGGAGATAATGGCAACTGCCACTCAGTCACAAGCTTCACTTGCTTATATCTATCCAACAAGCAGTGGTTGGTTGGTTGGCCTCATCTGCTCAAGAACTTATATCCGTTTCTACACAGTTGGCAAGATAACTTCAGTTGTCTGTTCCAAGCCCTTTAAAAAACCCATTTCCTTTTCTCTCTCAACTTTGCCCATGTAATAGCTCTGTATCCCATGCCTGGGGTGGAGGACACATGCTTAATTCCTTTCCATGTGTTACAGGAAAACTCAACATATCCCACCTTTTTGCTGTAATTACAATGATTTGGCACATACAGGGATTCCCTGGTGCTCAAAGCACCTCCCATACATTAGCTTGATAGTAATCCAACTGCTTCTGCAAGGTAGGGCACCCCCACTATGAGGATGAGAGTGGTTTGGTGCCCTAAGGCAACTTGGTGAGTTCATGGCTCAGGGGATGTTTTTAAACTGGGGACGGTCCCAGCTTGCATTCTTGGTTCATCTGTCAGCATTGTGCCTGAGGGGGTGCATGTTTTCTGTCCTTGGCTGCTATCTGCTTATCTCCCACTTGGACTACTGCAATGCGCTCTACGTAGGACTACCTTTGAAGGTGACCCAGAAACTACAACTAATCCAGAATGTGGCACCTAGACTGGTGACTGGGGGCGGCCGCTGAGACCACATAACACCGGTCTTGAAAGACCTACATTGGCCCCCAGTACGTTTCCGTTCACAATTCAGAGTCTTGGTGCTGACCTTTAAAGCCCTAAACAGCCTCGGTCCAGTATACCTGAAGGAACATCGTTCTACCTGGACACTGAGGTCCAGTGCCGAGGGCCTTCTGGCAGTTCCCTCACTGCGAGAAGCCAAGTTACAGGGAACCAGGCAGAGGGCCTTCTTGGTAATGGCACCCACTCTGTGGAATGCCTTCCCACCAGATGTCAAAGAAAACAACAACTACCAGACTTTTAGAAGACATCTGAGGCCAGCCCTGTTTAGGGAAGCTTTTAATGTTTGATGCATTACTGTATTTTAATATTTTGTTGGAAGCCGCTCAAAGTGGCTGGGGAAGGCCAGCCAGATGGGCGGGGTATAAATAATAAATTACTGCATTATTATTAATTATTATTATTATTATTATTATTATTATCATCCTTCTTCAGCGCTGTCTTGTGCCTTTCCTTTGATTCTGCCACCCCCTATATTAGAAGTTCTTTCTGTGCTTCTGCTTTTAACTCTTTGGCATTCCTCTTGGGCTCTTCCCGTGGCAATTCTCTCCCCACTCTTTATTTCTGGCCTGTGAAAGTGGAGGCCTGTTCCTTTATGTTTTTATTCTGGACCTTGGCATACTTGGCAGGAGGCTCCTAGTTTGTTTAGCTGTTGCCCCAGTGATTCCCTTCACACACACACAAACACACACACACACACACACACACACACACGCTGCTTCCGCCTGGCGCACTGGCAACCCCAGTGTGCTGACGAACAGATTGGCCCTTTGTTTCCAAGGTCCACAACTGGAATGTTCTAGATGTAATTGTGTCTACCGGTTGCCACAGCTGGAACATCTCCTGCAAGCACTCTTCCTTCGTTGGAGGAGAAGCCCTGTGCCCTCAGACATCTCTGGAGAATGCCTGCCTAGGAAACCCATGTTAAATCCCTGGCATATTTAGCTTAAAAACGTATTTGGTAGCAAGGCTGAGTGGTGGACAGGGAGACCCATGCTTGAGAACTGGAGAGGTAGAGACTCTGCCATCTATATATAGAGAGTACAAGTGAGTGAGACTCGAAGCCAAGGCATGCTTATTTTTCTCTCCAATATCTGCCCGTAAATAGAATTCTAGTCCATCAGGCTCTGGCAGGTTAATATGCCACAAAGCAGATGGAAAACCCTTGCCCCAACAGTCCACACCACACCCAGATATCCTTTGGGGTGTCCCCCTTTTAAAAAAAAGTTTTTATTAGCAATTTCAACATAACAAAGTATCAAAACATATTATATTCTTTATTTTCCCCCCCTTTTCCCACCCCCCATCAAACCCTCCCTCCCCCAGACTTTCCTCAGCTCCACTCTCTGATTTCTCAGCACATATTGCTCTCTGCACGTTAAAAAATTATACATATCCTTACATTATCTATCTGCCATGTTATCAACCAATAAATTTGTGGATGTTTATTCAAAACCTGCCAAGGAGTTCAATTCATTCTGTTGTCTTTTTAGCTCCCATTCTTCCTTAAAGTCACAGGTGTCCTAGTCCCGCAGTTTGTATGTCAATTTAGCCAACTCTGCATAGCTCATCCATTTTTCTTGCCATGGGGTGTTCCTCTTGATACATTGACGTATGGAAATAAATGGCTGCTAGATTATGTTACCAAGCTAGAAAACTTTTTCATCTTACAGGCAGCATAATGTCACTTTGTAGCTTGCATTTGTTATTTGTGTGTGTGTGTACACAGACATACTGCCAGCTACAGTGGTACCTCGGGTTAAGAACTTAATTCGTTCCGGAGGTCTGTACTTAACCTGAAACTGTTCTTAACCTGAAGCACCACTTAAGCTAATTGGGCCTCCTGCTGCCGCTGCGCCGCTGGAGCACAATTTCTGTTCTCATCCTGAAGCAAAGTTCTTAACCCAAGGTAATATTTCTGGGTTAGCGGAGTCTGTAACCTGAAGCGTATGTAACCTGAAGCGTATGTAACCTGAGGTACCACTGTACTTGGAATGCAAGCAAATACAAATCTCTGGTTTTTTGTTTTGGGGGCTGGAAATCCACTAAGCTGTTCATTTATCCTGGTGCCCAACATGCTGGTTTTGCGCAGAGAAGCAAGGCCAGGTAGGGCCTGAGAGTGAGAAATCCAGTGTGCGTCCAAGCCATGCTTTTGAAAGTCTGCCTTCAGCAATCTCTAAAGGCGCTCATCCCTTTCATGGGCTGTGAAAGTAGCTTCATGAATCAAATTCTTGGCAAGGAAAACAGGCCCTGATGCCGTCGTGCAGAACTCACTGACTCAGAGTTTCCCACCAATTTCCTTGGTTCGTCCACCTTCCTTCCAAGATTGGTTCAGTTCCTCCAAAGCCGATCTAAGTGAAATTGTGGAGAAATTCTCTCTGAAAGACTGGAACGCCTGGTCAATGAAGCATGGTCACTGTTGGAGACAGAGGTTTGGCAGACTGCACCAAACATCTCCCATGTAGGGAAACCTGAGGTTAGGGTAAAAGGTAAAGGTAAAGGGACCCCTGACTATTAGGTCCAGTCGTGACCGACTCTGGGGTTGCAGCGCTCATCTCGCTTTACTGGCCGAGGGAGCCCGTGTACAGCTTCTGGGTCATGTGGCCAGCAAGACTAAGCCGTTTCTGGCGAAACAGAAACACCGTTTACCTTCCCGCCGGAGTGGTACCTATTTATCTACTTCCACTTTGACGTGCTTTCGAACTGCTAGGTTGCCAGGAGCAGGGACCGAGCAACAGGAGCTCACCCCATCACGGGGATTTGAACCGCCGACCTTCTGATCGGCAAGCCCTAGGCTCTGTGGTTTAACCCACAGCGCCACCTGCGTCCCGAGGTTAGGCTATACTAGTTTAAAATGCAGGTGAGGATTATGGCTGAATTCTTCTTTGTCAAAAGCATCTAGGTTGTGCTATGCTAGCATACTGGGGCAGGCGGAGATGTACCCAATGCACTGGAGTATTTACAAAGAAAAGATCTGAGCATATCAGACCACCCTGCTCAGCACGGCAAGCCCAGGACATTTTGGTACCTGAGGCAAACTCTAAAATGGCGCCCTCCACAGGGAAGAAGGGGTGAGTGAAGATCTACATCGGGAACAAGGATGGAAGGAGACCAGCAATAGCTCCAATTTGCCAAGAGGCCACTACAGTGGTACCTCGGGTTACAGATGCTTCAGGTTACAGACTCCGCTAACCCAGAAATAGTACCTCAGGTTAAGAACTTTGCTTCAGGACCTGCCAAGGAAACTGAAGAACTTTTTCATGTATGCGACAACAGCAGCAAGAGTCTTAATAGCACAAGGATGGGAGAATGAAGAAATCCCAACCAAAGAACTGTGGTAAGAGAAACTGATGGATTATGTGGAACTGGTGAAATTGACATACAAATTGCGTGATAAGGACAACTGTGACTTTAAAGAAGAATGGGAACCTTTTACAAAGTACCGTCTTTTTCGCCCTATAGGACACACTTTTCCCCCTCCAAAAATGAAGGGGAAATGTGTGTGCGTCCTTTGGGGCGAATGCAGGCTCTCCAGGCTTCAGGAAGCTATCCCCCCTGCCCGGCAAGCTCCGGGAGCGATGGCGAAGCTGCGCTCAACTTTGCCATTGCTCCCGGACCCATTCTGGGCTCGGGCTTACCCCGCCCCCAGCCCTGCAAGCTCTGAGAGCGATGGCGACCCCAAGCCCCTAGGCTAAAAACGAAGCCAGGACAGCCAGCGGGATCCATCCTGCTGGCTGTCATGGCTTCTTTGCTCTTTGGGGGGGGGGGGATAATTTTTTTAAACTTTATTTCCCCCCCCCAAAAAAAAATAAGTGCGTCCTATGGGCCGGTGCATCCAATAGGGCGAAAAATATGGTATTTAAAGAAACAACAAAATGAACTGGACTCCTTGGCAGGTTTTGAATAAACATACACAAATTTATTATTGATAACATATAGACAGATAAATTGAGGATCTTTACGATTTTATAATATGCAGAGAATAACATGCGCTGAAAAAAACAGAGAGGGGCTGAGGGAAGTCTGGGGGAGGGTGGGTTTTTCTTTTGGGGAGGGGAGAGGGAAAATTGGGGGGAATAATGATGACATGTTTTTGATAAATTGTTATGTTGAAATTTCTAATAAAAATATTTTTTTAAAAAGAAAGAACTTTGCTTCAGGATGAGAACACAAATCGTGTTCCGGCGGTGCGGCAGCAGCTGGAGGCCCTATTAGCTAAAGTGGTACCTCAGGTTAAGAACAGTTTCAGGTTAAGAACGGACCTCCAGAACGAATTAAGTTCTTAACCCGAGGTACCACTGTATAGAGGTAGCGGCCAAGGAGGGGGCAGATACAGCCTTGCGGAAGCATGCTGCAGCCATTGCTGCCACTGCAGGAGCAGCAGTGGGTGGGGCATTCCTTGGAGGCGGATCTGCTATCCCTGTCAATTCTGCTGCCTGCGGCAGCTGCCTCACCTTGCCTCATGGTTGGAGCGGCCCTGTTGCCCAGGCATTCCAAGTGGCACAGTCCCAAGAAGGATGCTGAGCGTTTTTAATTTCTTTGCTTTCACACCGGAATTACTAATGGTTTATACTGAGTCTCAGCTAATCCTGCAACAATCCTGGTAATACCTGAACAGATATCAGAGAAATAAATTGTCTACTGCAACTATATACCAATATATTATTATTATTATTATTATTATTATTATTATTATTATTATTATTACCCCATCCATCTGGCTGGTTGCCCCAGCCACTCTGGGCAACTTCCAACACATACAAAAGCATAAATAGTAACAATCTGATCCAATATAAAAAGTCACAATAACTTTAAATTATATCAAACAAAGCAATATTCAAATATCCCTCAGAATCTAACAGAAAACAGTAAAATTAAACATCAGCAAATAATAATTACAGTGGTACCTTTGGATGCGAACAGGATCCGTTCTGGAGCCCCGTTCGCATCCTGAGGCGAACGCAACCCGCGTCTGCGCATGTCGCGATCCGCCACTTCCGCACATGAGCGTGATGTCATTTTGAGTGTCTGTGCATGCGCGAGCAGCGAAACCCAGAAGTAACACATTCCGTTAGTTCCGGGTTGCCGCAGAGCGCAACCTGAAAACACTCAACCCGAAGCTACTTCAACCTGAGGTATGACTGTAAACAGTTTACATTTATTAACCACAAGAAGGAATTACCCATCTATAATCAATAAAAACAATAGCAAATCGCAGTGCATAAAATACCATGAAACATACAAAACCATGCAAAAAGATCAAATTTAGAAACAAGGACACACAACTTATAAAACTATTTTAAAAAAATAATACCCCTGAACTCCTCTCTTCCCAGCTTCTGGTCTGGGAAAGGCTTCCAGGGCTGGAATATGGGGCAAGGCAGGTGGAAATGGCATTGCCTGATGAGGAGGAAGAAAATCTCTCTCCCCTCATAAAATGATATGTCATTATATTACCTGTTTACAACAACTTACTAGGGCTGGGTGATAGCCGGTTTTCAACATTGTGATATATCACCATCTAAACATCATGATATATTGATCTATGCCGGGGTAGGAGTGAGGAGATTGTTCCACCGCTGCCAGAACAATCTCCTGAGCACGATGTTGAATTCCACCCACAGGCTCCTTCAGTGGAGGGAGAACATAGCCGTCGTGGCTGCTAGCTGAGCAGGAATAGCAATAGGGCTATATCTGCCTGCCTAGCTAACAAGGGCTGGTGATATGTTTTTTTGCACCAGGCAAAATTATTTCTCTTTAATCAGGCCTTTGGCTGATTCTATGTCCTTTTAAATGTGTTTGTGGGAGGGAGCATTACTGGTTTGGCTTTGTTCTTGCTTTTATTATGCATTTTGTGTTCTCATTTTGTATTTTTATTTTGTGAACCACCCTGCGATCTTCAACGGGCAGTATATAATAATAATAATAATAATAATAATAATAATGATGATGATGATGATGATGTATGCTCTACTGAGCAGGCCATGAGATCATTTGGAATTCCTGTTCCCAAAGTGTCCTAAACCTAAAAGGTAATTTTCAGTCCCAGGGTTTCACTTCTGAACCCCAACCTACAGTATTAGCTCTTTGAAAAATGCTTCATTTATGATTACTATTAAGTCTATTATTTGTACCCCACCCACCTGACTGTCAGTTCTTCTCTCGGAGCTTGTCTTCCCCGCTCCTTCTCATGAGTTGTGCCCTTTGACGGCTCTTTTTCTCCTTTCTCTGCCAGATTGCGTGCATCCTCATCCTGATCTGTTATGGGGCCTCCGTGACACCAGGCTACTCGGGTTTAGCCTGCTTCATGCTCATTTACGGCATTGTCATCTTCGTCTTATTCATGTGCAACTTGCACCACCAAATCACTTTCATCCACTGGGGATGGACGGTAAGGCTTCTCTTCTGCCCCATATGGCACTGGGGTGGGGCAGGGCATTCGCACAGCATGCCCAAAGGGCCTGGGAATGTGGGGCCCACGTCACTTCACAAGAGCCTTCCCCACCTGGGACTACAACTTCCATCACCCCCAGTCAGCATGCCCAAATCATCTGGATTGTGGGCGAGAGGGGGGCAGATTAGGTTGTGGTTCAGTGGGGGAGAGCCGCTTGCATGCGTCTGTTGCTTAAAAGTATAGGCCAGGCATAGGCAAACTCGGCCCTCCAGATGTTTTGGGACTACAACTCCCATCATCCTTGACCACTGGCAGGGCCAGGCAGAGGCCCAGGCCAGGTAGATAATGTGTCCCCCCCCCTTTTTTTTTTCCCTGGGGATAACCGAAGTCTTATGAATAAGTAAGTATATAAATAATTTTCACAAAAGTTATGCTGACAAATATTTATTTCAAGGCTGGAACCATATCTGCATATAAAGACAAAATGGAAAATATGGATATACAATTGTGCTTTTTAAAAATACATAGGGAAAAGGATTATTTTAAGTATTTACATTTTAAAATGCTTTCCTAGCTTTCGTTTCTGCGAATTCTTGAATGACACAGGAAAAATCAAGCAACTTTGCCTTATTGTGGTTTATGTTTATTATTGCTAAACCATTTAGGTGAGCCATTGTTGATCGAAAGAGAGACTTAATATGCCCCCCCCCCCGTCTGAGCCTGACCACTGGTCCTGTTAACTAGGGATGATGGGAGTTGTAGTCCCAAAACATCCGGAGGGCCGAGTTTGGGGATGCCTGGTATAGGCTTTCTTCCTGCCCTACTCCTTCCTCCAGTGTGCTGGAGAGGAAACAAACCGGAGGCTGTCTTCAGGTTGCTTGTCAATCAGCACTCACGGGGTGTCCCCCCAAAGTCAAGAACAACACTTTGCACACCAATATGAAATCATTCTGCAGTTTGTCCCCCACCCCACGCTGACTGGCTGAGGACAGGGAGTGACCATGATCCAAGGACTGTGCACTGACCTGTTGTTCATTCACTTGAAACTGCTTAAAGCATGGGTAGGTAAACTAAGGCCCGGGGGCTGGATCCGGCCCAATCACCTTCTAAATCCGGCCTGCAGACGGTCCGGGAATCAGCGTGTTTTTACAGGAGTAGAATGTGTCCTTTTATTTAAAATGCATTTCTGGGGTATTTGTGGGGCATAGGAATTCGTTCATTTCCGGAAAAAAAATATAGTCCGGCCCCCCACAAGGTCTGAGGGACAGTGGACCGGCCCCCTGCTGAAAAAGTTTGCTGACCCCTGGCTTAAAGCGTGGGGTGGGGATGTTTTCCTTGTGGACAACCATGGGCTTAGCAAGGTTTTGTGTTGAGGGGGCAAGACATTGTTAGGGGGGCAGAACCAGTGGCGTAGCGTGGGTTGTCAGCACCCGGGGCAAGGCAAGTAATTAGCGCCCCCTAACCCGGGGCAAGGCAAGTAATTTGCACCCCCCCCCCGCTGCACTGTCCCTCCCCCAGATAGTCCCTCGCTCTCTCTCCGCACCGCACCGCACGCCTGGCACCCTCCCCTCCACAGTGGGCGGCGACCCGGCGGCTCGGATCGGATTCGCACAGCCAGCACTGCAGTGAGAGAGAGTGAGTGAGCCTGGTAGGGGCAGAGAGCTGCGAGTGCGAGCGCACCCCCCCCCCCCGATGTTGCGCCCGGTGCGGCCGGGCCCCCCCTGCACCCCCCACGCTACGCCACTGGGCAGAACCAATGTGATTTGTCAATTAGTTAAGTATTTCTATTGTTTTCCTTGATCTGGGGGTGGGCAGCTGCCTCCTCTCTTGGCTACGCCCATGTGGACAACCCTTCTGGGTGTAGCTTGGCTAGTGGCAGTCAGGGCAAAAGAGGTGACTTGTAGAGTAGGCTTCGTTCCAGCCATGCAAGCTTCTGAGGTTTCTACACACCAGCTCCCCATTTCCACCCAGGCAAGCAACAGACGTTGTTGTGGTTCACGGACACTTCCCAATGCCGGATTAAGCCCTGTGGAGGCCCCTAGGCAAGCAAAATCCTGCCACACCCCCTTGTAAAGGCTCTCTGGTGGGATGGCATTGAACTAAGATTGATTGTACATTTCCTTCAAGATCAAGTCAATATTATTTTCACCCATTGTCACGGTGCCCCTAAAAGGCATGGGACCCATAGACTGGTGCCTACTCAACCTATTTGGTAATCTGGTACTGACACTTTCCTACTAGCTGAGGAGAGTGCGGAGCAGGACCAGAGAGGGAGGTGGTCTGGGCATGGACTGGGAAGCTGATTGAGGGCCAGGCAGAGTCCTGGAGAACGGCATTGAGCCCCCAGACCTGAGGATTCTCACCCCTGGTTTGAAGCAATGAGCAAACTGGGCCACTGTGTCTATCTGTGCTAAGGGTTCTCCACTGAAACAAACCAAATTCTGCATTTTAAAATATCCCGCCTACATTGCACTGAGTAGAACTGGGGAGGGCGACCTCCTGGCAACCCATACAGTGTGTTTGTATGTTCTGTACTTAGCTATTAGGGACGCGGGTGGTGCTGTGGTCTAAACCACTGAGCCCCTTGGGCTTGCCAATCGGAAGGTTGGCAGTTTGAATCCACGCAACAGGGTGAGCTCCCATTGCTCTGTCTCAGCTTCTGCCAACCTAGCAGTTCAAAAGCATACCAGTGCTAGTAAATAAATAGGTACCACTGCAGCAGGAAGTTAAACAGCGTTTCCGTGCGCTCTGGTTTCTGTCACGGTGTCCCATTGCACCAGAAGCAGTTTAGTCATGCTGGCCCAGGAAAGCTGTATGCGGACAAGCGCTGGCTCCCTTGGCCTGAAAGCGAGATGAGCGCCGCAACCCCATAGTCTCCTTTGACTGGACTTAACCATCCAGGGGTCCTTTACCCTTTTACCTTTATAATTCGCTATTTTAAAAAAGCAAGGACTCTGTCCTCTTTTCTGTCGGACCACTTTAAGTCTCAAAAAAACCCACCCCCCATCTATGTTGAAGTTATGGTGGTATTAAAAATATGTGTCAATGATTGGCTCAGAGGTAGGTGGTTGGCTCAGCTAATCCTGCTTTAACTTCTTTGACAACCCTAGTTCCAGTATTAACTTTTTTCTCCCTTTCTATTGCCTCCTTTTAGGATTTCATAAGGGCTCTCATTGGGGCTGTTGCTTTCCTCATCACGTCCCTTATCGTTCTCATAGGACACAGAGATGGAGCTGGCATCGCAGCTGCGGTACATAAAATTCACGGAGGGGAGGGAAAGGAAGCTGGAGTGCTAATTTGGCCACCAGCGGGAATATGTAGGAATGTTGCTGTGAACAGGGAGACACGTGGCACATTTGGGCTTTGCTAGTTGGAGAACTGGACCTAATGGTCAGGGGTCCCTTTACCTTAGAGGAACGTGGGTGGCGCTGTGGGTTAAACCACAGAGCCTAGGACTTGCCGATCAGAAGGTCGGTGGTTCAAATCCTCGCGGCGGGGTGAGCTCCCGTTGCTCAGTCCCTGCTCCTGCCAACCTAGCAGTTCGAAAGCATGTCAAAGTGCAAGTAGATAAATAGGTACCGCTCCGGCGGGAAGGTAAACGGCATTTCTATGCACTGCTCTGGTTCGCCAGAAACAACTTAGTCATGCTGGCCACATGACCTGGAAGCTGTACGCCGGCTCCCTCGACCAGTAAAGTGAGATGAGTGCCACAACCCCAGAGTCGGCCACGACTGGACCTAATGGTTAGGGGTGCCTTTACCTTTACCTAGTTGGAGAACTCTTGTAAGGATCTCCTCTACACCCCATTTAGCAGGCCCCTTTGAGAAAGGACCTCCAGACACAATAAGAGGGCTCTTTGCAGGCACAGCTATATTAAGGTTACCAGATTTTTTTCAATGAATCCGGGGACACTTTTCAACTTCAGTAGGGGTGAATGGATTTTGTCAGGGAACTGATTTGTAAACCTGGGGACTGTCCCCGGGAAACGGGGACGTCTGGTAACCTTAAGCTATATGGCATGCATGCAGTAAGTGGGGAGATAAAAGTTGTTCATCCTTTCTCATAGCACTTTGTGGACATCCAATGAGGCTGAACTTTGGAAGGTTTAGGACAGATCAACGAAAGGGCACATTCAAACTATGGAAGTCACTCCCCCAGGAGGCAGTGAAGGCCACCAATTTGGGTGGCTTTAAAAGAGGATTAGACAAATTAATGCTTCTTGTGCTCCTGTTCTGCTCACTGGTTTCCCACCGACATCTCATTGGCCAGTGTGAGAACAGGATGCTTGACTACATGGGCCATTGGCCTGATCCAGCAGGCTATTGTTATGTTCCTTCAGGAGGCCCAGCTCCCAGTCCAGGTTCATATCATATTCTGTGTCGCAGCCCTAGCAGCAAGCAGTCTGGCTTAGTCTCCATGAACCAGTTGCCTCCTTCAGTATGTGGCAAATTAGCCAGCATGGACCACTGTCTTGTCAAAATGCATGGGTAATCCCCAAATACTGTGCCCAATTGGCTGTGCCAGATCGCATGCCTCCATATCCAAAGGTGATCACTGCGTATGGTCCTTCGGTGGTATAAATTTGGTGCCTTTCTGAAACAGTGCGTGATTGATTGGCTGTGCCTCTGCGCTGTGAATACAAACACAACTGGGGCCCATTGCACTGCACACACATTATGCTTTCAAAGCATATTCAAAGCACATTCTTTCCCTCAAATAATTCTGGGCACTGAAGTTTAAGGGTTCCTGGGAGTAGTATCTCAGAAGGATAAACTGCACTTTGCAGGGTCTTCAAAGGTCCAGTGTGCACTACAGCTTTGTGTTGCGCTGGGTTTCCTCCTGTTGAGTTCTTGGGTCTTTTCTTCATCTTCCAAACACGAAGAAGTTAGCTTACGGCTTTTTCAATTTTGCAGTCACCATTTTGCCAAACAGGAGTCTAAAACAATGGATATACTGTTGGGTACTTTCAAGCCATGCTGATTTTTTTGGTGAGCGTGCGCTTTAAATCACTCCCACTTGAACTCAGTGGGACTTCAGAGAGCTTAACTTTGTCCAGCTCATGCCCCAAATAAATGCACAATCAGTGCAACCGAATCAAAATTGCCATGCCTCTCGGCGCAAGTAGCTACTTTAATTTAGAAGAGGCAAAATGAAGCTTGACAACCCAAATAGAGGAATAAATGGGACTATTCTACCAAAAGCAACTGCCAATAATAATATAAAAAGCCCACTTCCTACCTGGAGTACAACTGCAGAAATGTACTCTTAAAAGCAGATAGAAGCCCATACTAAACTTCCACTTCCTTCCGACAGGTGATTGGAATGCTGACGGGAATCCTTTTTGGCTACGATGCCTACACCATCTTACCAACCCTCAGGAAGTCACATGCAGCAGCTCCCACTGGTAGGTCTTCTCTGTGCAAGGAAGAGTGTGATCCTGCGGCAATTGGCAGCTCTTAGATGGCTTTTGCTTGGTGTAGCAGTAATCAGCCAGCCAGCCAGACATAAGAGAACTTGCCAGCTAGTACGCACACACAGTTGAAGGGTTTGCATGCTGAACAAGCTCAACTCTGTTTCGTTTCATTTGCAAGCCCCAGCCTTCCTCACTCAAGGCCCCGGCTGAGTTACCATTCAAGTTCTAACTGCTCAGAAGCTGGGTGCCCTTTTCTGTTTACTCTGCATCCAATTCATTCCCATTGCCGGCGTGGTACGTTGTGAGTACCATAAACACTGTGCTTTGATATGTTTCCCTAGCAGGGGACCATGTAGAAGGGGCTGAGGGGGCCCCAAAATTTTCAAGCAGGTGACCAGGTCCCTTCAATATCCCACAGCCTACCCATGGCGGGTATGGGCCTCATCAGGCCTCCCCACACCTGGAGCTTCCCTTTTAAAATGCAGTGGTACCTTGGGTTACAGACGCTTCAGGTTACAGACTCCGCTAACCCAGAAAGAGTACCTCGGGTTAAGAACTTTGCTTCAGGATGAGAACAGAAATTGTGCAGCAGCAGTGGGAGGCCCCATTAGCCAAAGTGGTACCTCAGGTTAAGCACAGACCTCTGGAACAAATTAAGTTACCACTGTAGCAGTTTGACACCAGAGCAAATTTCTCTCCACTTTTACTGTGTGAGGTGATGTTCATGCTTGCAGACCTTCAAATGGTAGTTGTGATGGATTTGGGATTAGAACATGCAGTGAAACCAGATGATGGAGAAGCAGGATGGACAAGTCAGGTGAGGAAGGGAAGAGGGAACATTGGGAAACAGCAGCCAGGTCCTATTCAACAGTCCAGGAAAAAGGGGAGTTTTGCAAGTTGATCTTGTGATTTTGCAAGTCACACTGACTAATGTTTTTGCTGCGTACACCACTTGTCTAATCTCCCTTGTTGAAGGTTCACGGTTCCACTTGGGGGGCAGGAGCTATTTTTTTTGTATGGTATTACAGACATAGTGACTAAGCCCCTCTTCTGCACTGCAAGATGCAGTCATTTGTAGGTCGATTAATGCACCACTCACTTGACGGTGCCTTGTCTGTGTTTCTGCAATGGTTGTTCGTCTGTTGTTGACTCGCCCGGTCTACCAGATGTTTAACTGCTATATACAGCCTTAGAAATTAGCACATTTTGCACCTGGCTTTCAACCAAGTGAAGATGCCTGGATTCTAGGATGGTGTCTGACATCTCTACCACCTGGAGATGCATGCCTGGGGATCCTTAGATATGGGCTGTATTCACACACTAATAGCCCATCCTGTCAAATTCTATCAGTTATATTTTATCTGCCCAATCGGAATGGATTTCTAGAACCAAAATGCTTTTTCTGTGCAACCTGAGCAGGAGAAGTCACAGTTAAGAAAAAGAGGTCAGAATAGGCCAATATCTATGTGGACTGTCCCTGGATCAAGTGCCTTTTCTTCTTTAAGTTCTCAAAGCTCTTAACTGAGCTCAAGGTTGTCCTACTTAGATGTTTAACTGTGAACCAATCCCAGTCAGTCCCACCATTTGAAAAATAAGACTTTAAAGCTGTCTTGCCCCAAAATGGCAACTCGACATTCCGTTTTGGCGATTGTAACCTTGGTTTAGGGCAGGCATCCCCAAACTCGGCCCTCCAGATGTTTTGGGACTACAATTCCCATCCCTGACCACTGGTCCTGTTAGCTAGGGATGGTGGGAGTTGTAGTCCCAAAACATCTGGAGGGCTGAGTTTGGGGGTGCCTGGTTTAGGGAGACATTTGGCCCCTAGCTTATATATCTGAGTTTCTAACACTGGCTCATATACTAAAGTCATTCCCAGAAGAGCCCCATCTCCTTAAGTGTAACTAGATATACTCAAAGCACTTGACCAAATTGAATGGTCATTTGTGTTAAAGATACTGGAGGTACTGAGTGCGAAGAATCACTTTCTTCATGTAGCAACCATGCAAGTCAGTGGTGTGGTGTCTGCCTGTTTTGCCGTCCAAAGTGGGCTGCCATCTCCCTTCTTCTCAGTATTAGTGATAGAGCTATTTTATCTTATATTATTTTCTGCCGATTCTGTTGTTCCTTGTTCTTTATCATTACTTGTTACATTGAAAACATGATGATTTTGGCATTTCTCTGCTCCTTTACAGGTCCTTCAGATGGGATCTGAAGACACGCCGTTCTCTTGCTTCCACATCATGACTAGGCCCCAATCCTGGACCCATCACCTTTAGCTTCCTGCTGGATCTCCTGGTAGAAAACTACCCCAGTCTATAAATTTGACAGTGTCATCCCTCTCTTCTGGACATCTCAGTGAGGTTCACCAATTCTTGAGGAAGATAATTCCACTCTTATTTCCGCCAACACTCTCTCCTATTTCTGACTTACCGTAATTGTGGAAAACAAAGGTAGCTTCTGGCAACTTGACAAAAGAATTATTGGCCCCCATTAAATGGGATTATTGAGGGAGGACAGAGAGGGGAAGTTTCAAATCAGTTTAGGGGCTCAAGCAGTTTACACAGTGGGCTGAGGGGGAGGGGAAATGGGACCCCTGGATTCTATCTCCAGTTCTAGGAAATGTGGGGTGGAGAATGGAGTGGAAGAGAACTCCACACACTCATTTTAAGTGCCTTCCTTTTTCTGTGCCTCAGTTTCTCCTCATTTAAAATGGGGAGAGCGGACCAGAGGCTGGTGCTTGCATCTAGTTAGCTTATGCTCACTCTGGGGTCTCCAGCCTAAGAGATCACCATTTTTAAGAAACATAATAAAAAAGCTTAGGGTTTTTGATGACTCTAGAAGACAATGGACCTAGTTCCTTTGAATGTTGTTGAGAATTTATTAAACCACCTTGACTGCCAATTATAATGGAAGTGATTGCCTTTTTTGTTGTTGAACTAACACTCAAACTTCATCTCTCCCAGGCAGCCTTCAGCCAGCCTGCCCAATATGGATCTGTCTTTTCTCTCCTCCTTCTTCCCAGCACATTTTGCTAAAGATATTCTTTACCTTTCACCTTACACCCAGTTACCCTGGCAACTTTCTGTCTGCCCTGGCCCAAGATCCCTCTTAAATGGGCCATCAACACATTTCTGTCATGTTAGCGCCTCTATCCCAGATGAGGCCCTGGCTTGGAAAAAGATTAGCCACAATTTTTTCTCTGGACTGCAATCTTCCCTTCAATATTCCAAATGATCAAAATCCTACCATTTATTAATTTCCAGGGTTGAGGGGGGTCCGCCCCCAAAACTCACAACAATATAAATATATAAAGTCACTTCCCCACCACTCCTTGCACATCTCTGCTTCATGTGCTGCAATTCTGCATAAACAAAAATGTGGTTGCAAAGATGTTTTGGAGTTGGGTGGGTGACACCTGCTGAAATGTTATATTGAGGGGTCTGAGTCATATCTTGGGGGGTCAGAGTGTGGGGCTCCAATTCTCTGCTTACTTTTATTTCTCTTAGTTTATTGCATATGTAACCTGAAGCGTATGTAACGCGAGGTACCACTGTACATGCTGCACAGAGCACCCCAAAAGAAAAGTGGGAAGTGGAAGCATTAATGAAGGCCAGGCCAGCTCTCCAACCCCCGAACTACCTACACAGGGGCTATCGTCAAGCTCCATGTTCTTTGATGACACGGTACAGTGCTACCTTGGGTTACAAACGCTTCAGGTTACATACGCTTCAGGTTACAGACTCCGCTAACCCAGAAATAGTACCTCGTGGTTAAGAACTTTGCTTCAGGATGAGAACAGAAATTGTGCAGCAGCGAGAAGCCCCATTAGCTAAAGTGGTACCTCGGGTTAAGAACAGTTTCAGGTTAAGAACAGACCTCCAGAACAATTTAAGTTCTTAACCTGAGGTAGCACTGTACATGCAGAGAATCATAAAAAAGAAGGCAACTCACGGGGTGTGGGGAAACAGCAGCTACAGCACTGGAGTTTGGGCCGGATCCGTGTTCCACCATGAAGTTGGCAGAATAGCCTTGGTCATTCTTTGGGTTGTTTACTGGAAGATTAAATTGGCGTAATATCCTCATGTGTGCTCCTTTAGCAAACAGGAGACATATGAAGATGATAAAATGTGCTCAGATAGAATGTGGGGCAGAGGGATGTTGGTTCTAGCTGGGGCTATGAATCTGGCACAGGAGCATAAATAATAAACAAGGGGCTGCCCCCCGGAAGGAGGAAATTCTCCCTAGAGGACTAAGTCTAACTTAGCAGCACACTGTGGCTATATTGAGCTTAACTCTGCTGCCTGAATGACTGTGCTTTATTTTTATCCTTAAACGCGGATGCTTTGAGGGCCAGCTCACACACCCAAGTGCTGTGTACACAAAATCTCCACTAAATAAAGGAGTACAAGCCTCCATTGAGTTGTTTGGCACTTTCTCATTACTTAGTGTCCTTAGTCTACGGCAGGGGTGTCCAAACGTTTTTCAAAGAGGGCCAGATTTGATGAAGTGACCATGCGTGAGGGCTGAGCTTTTTTAGGATTGAAGTTGTTGAGGTTTTTTTTTGGAATTTTATCTCACAACATATACTGCCACGGGGGCCCGTTTAAATAGACCGGCGGGCCAGATTAGGTCCCTGAAATGGACTTTGGACATGCCTGATCTACGGTAATTAAAGCTGAGTGTAAAACAGAAGAGGTGACTATAAAGGAAGGATTTACTCCGCAGTAGCCTGCCGTACAGTTTTGGGGGACAGAGAAAATTGCCTTGTACAGTTTTACCTCTGGATGCGAACGGGATCCGTTGCGGAGCCCCGTTCGCATCCTGAAGTGAACACAACTCACGTCTGTGCGTGCGCGGGTTACAATTTGCCGCTTCCGCGCATGCTTGTGGCGTCATTTTGAGCGTCTGCGCATGCGCGAGCAGCGAAACCTGGAAGTAACGCACTCCGTTGCTTCTGGGTCGCTGCGGAGCACAACCTGAAAAGGCTTAACCTGAAGGGACTTCAGCCCCAGGTATGACTGTATGTTTAGGTTAGCTTCCAGGGGCTTCGTTATGAAACTAGTGAAGAGTGCACTGAAGTGTTTTGTTTTTTCTTCCTTGGTTCAAGACGGAGATGCAAGAAGTCACCATATCCCTTTTGCACAGAGGACCATTCTGAATGTTCGCCGCACAGCATCCTGCTTGCCCTGATTAAGGCCCAACATGCTGCGACAATCCACTGCAGCACACAAGTGTTTTCATATATTTTTATTTAAATTTCAATTAAATTAAATCCTCAATTAGAAAAAAAAACCCACCCAATTTTTAAAAATTGCAAACTCAAGAGATGCACAAAGTGCAAGAAGACAGGACAGGGAAGAGTAGTTTGAGGTGGATCGAGAAGATCTGTTGCAGGCTTTGCCCTATAGAGGACACCTGGTGTCCACCTTTGATTGGGTGCAAACCTGTACCAGATGTAGAAAGGAGTTCACCCCCCACAACATATACACACACCAAACACCTGATCTATAGAGAAAAAAGCACCCAGAGCTTGAAAGCAGGCAATTCATAATGGCAACTTGAAAGTCAATGATCAACAAGGGTTAACCCAGGAGAGGTGAGATAAGTTCAGAGGTCACAGTGGAAAGGTCAAAACCAAAGTTCAAGGGTTCTCAGGTAAGAGACTGGAGTTGGAAGTTCATAGGGCACAGTGCAGAGGTTCAAAAGACCATCACTCCAAAGGTTCGAGACAGAAGGGTTAATTCATGTTCAAAAGGTCACAGTTGAGAGGTCAAAAGGCCACAATGGAAAAGAAACACAACCAAAGTTCAAAGACCACCAGAGAGAGGAGATAAGGTTCTTCACAGAAGGGTCACATCTAAAGATCAAAGGTCACCATGGAAAAGAGAGCGCTCAAGGGTCCCTGAGGAAAGGTGAGGGGATTTCAACGGTTGCGATGGAGAGGTCACTTGAAGAGGATCCCTGGCGAGGGGTCGCGAGTCAAAGCAGTCATGGCGGACGGAGCAAAGGTCCGTGGTTCCAAGCCTAAATCCCGATTTCATACTTGGATTCTTGTGGCCAAAGTCCAGAAGGTGGAAGTCAGGTCTATGCAACGACGCAATTCTTGTCCCGGACCACACGCAGCCTTCGGCGCTGCCGCTTACGTATCGAGTCAGTGGGTGGCGTGGACTCTGTGGGGCTAGCCCCGCCTCGTAAATGGGGGGGCAGGGGTATCGGCTCCCCCAGAAAATACCCTTCCTCCTCCGAGGAAGAATCGGAGGAATCGGAAGAGCTGAAGTCCCATCCCCTGGGTGGGTAACGCCGGTGCCAGGCAGGAAAAGCCCCCTCGGAAGCGGAGTAGGAAAGGCTCGCTCCTCTGCCCTCCGCTGCGCCTTTCCTTGACGGCCGCCAGCCCTGGCTGCCCAGGTTGAGAGAGTTGTCCGAGGTGGAGCGAGGGTGTCCCCGGCTAACGCTTCCGTTCTGAAGCAGCTGGGCGTCGACGGAGGTCTGCTCGAGACCAGGAGCACTGGGCTCCCCCGAGACCAGGGGCTCCCGGAAGCTAACTCGGGGTGCCCCTCCCCGGGCAAAGCTGGCCATCCCCAGCTCAGGCCCCTCGCTGGGTCGCAGCTGGGCAGATGCTTGGAGTTTGGAAGCTGAGCTGCTGCTCCAGTCTGGGATCTTGGAAGGATGTATGCCCAGCTCCGGCATGGAATGGCGCAAGGGGGATGTGCGTTGGAAGCACGGTCGCCTCTCAGTCCCTGGGGGAGGGGAGAAACAAGACCGTTAGAGAAAGAGGCCCAGACTCCTAAGCAGAATGATAATAATAATAATAATAATAATAATAATAATAATAATAATAATAATTGTTATGTACTGAGTTGAATAGGATTCAGAATGCAGCAGTCTGATTGGTCCTAGAACAATAGTATTCAGAATGCAGCAGTCTGATTGGTCCTAGAACAATAGGACCCAGAATACAGCAGTCTGATTGGTCCACAGGAGCCACCCAATCCAGCTCCAGGTGGAAGTGAATCCGCAACCTGATTGGCCTACAGGAGAATCCCAGAATTAGCCAATCACGTGGGGCCCATTGTGTAAATAAAGTGTATAAAGCACACATTCTGGGGGAACTTCCATTCCTCCTCACCACTATGAGCTGAATATAGAGCATGAAAACCACTCTCGACTGAGTATATTTCAATAATAATAATAATAATAATAATTTATTTATATCCTGCCCTCCCCAGCTGAAGCCGGGCTCAGAGCGGCTAACAACAGTAAAAATCACACAGTTGACATAAAATCATAATCATTTAATTGAAATACATTCTAAAATCAATTCAGAGTCAAGTTAATGGCAACCATTGGGCTAGAGTTCTATGAGGATTACAAAAGTAGGGGGGTCAGACTGTGCCCTAGCCAAAGGCCTGGTGGAACAGCTCTGTCTTGCAGGCCCTGCGGAAAGATGTCAAGTCCCGCAGGGCCCTAGTCTCTTGTGACAGAGCATTCCACCAGATTGGGGCCACAGCCGAAAAAGCCCTGGCTCTGGTTGAGGCTAGCCTAACCTCCCTGTGGCCCGGGACCTCCAAGATGTTTTTATTTGAAGATCATAAGGTCCTCCGTGGGACATACCAGGAGAGGCGGTCCCGTAGGTACGAGGGTCCAAGGCCGTATAGGGCTTTAAAGGTTAAAACCAGCACCTTAAACCTGACCCTGTACTCCACCGGGAGCCAGTGCAACTGGTATAGCACCGGGTGAATGTGATCCCACGGCGAGGACCCCGTAAGGAGTCTCGCCGCAGCATTCTGCATCTGCTGGAGTTTCTGGGGCAGCCTCAAGGGAAGGCCTTCCCAAATAACATCCAGAAGTTTGTGGTGGTGACAGTGGCGTAGCGTGGGTTGTCAACACCCGGGGCAAGGCAAGTAATTTGCGCCCCCTAGCCCGGGGCAAGGCAAGTAATTTGCGCCCCCCCCTGCACTGTCCCTCCCCCAGATAGTCCCTCGCTCTCTCTCCGCACCGCACCGCACACCTGGCACCCACCCCTCCACAGTGGGCGGCGACCCGGCAGCTCGGATCGGATTCGCACAGCCAGCATTGCAGTGAGAGTGAGTGAGCCAGGTAGGGGCAGAGAGCTGCGAGTGTGAGCGCCCCCCCCCCAGATGTTGCGCCCGGTGCGGCCAGCCCCCCCTGCACCCCCCACGCTACGCCACTGGGTGGTGATAGGATTCCCCCCCAAAAAATCCACCAACACATTTGGTTCTGCCTCACCTGTTCCTGGCTCCTGCTCCATGGCTGGTGGTGGGCAAGTGGAAGTACCCCGAGATGTACATTTGACTGGCTCCTCGCAACTCTGGCTGCAGCCCGAGCCGTTGCTGTCTGGATCCGAGAGCTCCTCTGTTTCCGTCGGCACTTCTTCCCCTGCTCCAGATAAGCCACTCCAGCTCCTTCGGATCCTTGGGGCCGAACTAGCGGGTGCCGGCTGCCCTCCAAAGGAAATGGAGCGGGCGACGTGGGAGGAGGAGGGCGAGCGCTGGGCCTGAACCCGCCGTTGCTGCCAGCTGGCTCGCCGGGAGTCTTGGGAGCGGGCACTCTGGAAAGCCGAATCGCAGGAGTCCGAGCCGTTGGGGTCCTCGCCCAGGCTGCAGGCCCGAGAGCAGAAGATCTGGCCCTGCTTGGGCAGGAAGGGCTTCCCCAGCAGGGGCTGGTGGCAGCGGGAGCAGCTGAAGCAAGCATCTGTGGCATGCCAGTGCTGGCCCTCGTAGGTCATCTGGCCCTGGTCAATGCCTGCAGGGAAAGGAAAAGGCCAAACCAGGGGACAGGTCAGTGCTTCATTACTACACAAGCACACAATCAAAGATCTGGGGACAGGGTGGATAAAAATCAGTGATTTAAAAAAACAAAAACAAAATCAGATTTTTTTTATTTACATCAGTTTTTTTTTTAAAAAAAATCAGATTTTTAAAAATTTAAATTGTATTTTTAAAATAAAATGCTTTTGGAGGAAAAATCTTTCTAAAGAAAGTTTTCCATTTAAGTTACATTATAGTCCAAAGGCTATTCATCAGGAAAGAAGGATTTGTTTTAAGTTTTTTATGTTTTTTTTAAAAAACAACAACAAATGTTTAACCACATCAGTTAACAAACATAGATACATATGCTATAATGTTACTGTTTTAGTTAAATAAATTGTTATTAAGGAAATGATTATTCTTCTCCTTCCAATAAAGTACAGCAGAAAAGTTGTCTAAATATACACAGTTAACTTATTAAACCTCACAATAATTTCATAATTATCTATGTATTTCTAATAGTATAACCAAATCTGTAATTTTGGATATAACTGTAAAAACTACTCTGAAAATTTATTATTCCAAAAATGAAACCTTCATCAGGTTGTAAATATTAAGATTATACCAGCAAGAATGAATCTTTCTGTTAAAAAAAATGATTTAAATCAAGTCTTACTGCCTAATGATTTAAATTAAGTCTTACTGACTAATGATTTAAATTGTGATTTAAAATGTGATTTAAATTGAGATTTAAATTGATTTGATTTAAATCAAATCCGCCCTATCTGGGAATCATGTCATCTCTGGGCTGGGAGCAAAGGTGAGTTTCGGGGGAGTGCGACAGGTTTTTGCCTGCCCTGGGCACTGAGAGCTCACCACAACAATGACAAACATTGCAAGGTGAGTGGTGCCAAATTTTGGCATCTCACGGGGCGCTGCTGAAATTCTAAACCCCAAAGTCTGCCACTGCTGGGAGTTTTCCCCATTGCAGCTGTCTGTGGCTGCACCGCAGCCGTAACTGAGTTTTCCCAATGCTAAAGAAACACTCTGCAAACACAGTGTTCAAGTTGACTGAGTCCTGGCATGGAAACCATGTTCTGGAGACTTACCTTGCCTTCCTTCCCTGTAAAGCATAAAGGTAAAGGGAACCCTGACTGTTAGGTCCAGTCGTGGCCGACTCTGGGGTTGCGGCGCTCATCTCACTTTATCGGCCAAGGGAGCTGGCGTACAGCTTCCGGGTCACGTGGTCAGCATGACTAAGCTGCTTCTGGCGAACCAGAGCAGCGCATGGAAACGCCGTTTACCTTCCCACCGGAACGGTACCTATTTATCTACTTGCACTTTGACGTGCTTTTGAACTGCTAGGTTTGGCAGGAGCAGGGACCGAGCAACGGGAGCTCATCCCATCGCGGGGATTCGAACCGCCGACCTTCTGATCGGCAAACCCTAGGCTCTGTGGTTTAACCCACAGCACCACCCGCGTCCCACGTGAAGCATAGCCTGATCCAATTATCTGATAATTCATAAAAAGGAACCCACAAATGGCCCCCCAGGAGAACCCTCTTCCCAAACTCCCCCCTTGCCTAGTGCCCATCTCATCTATTGCCCCATTTCTTACAAAAAGTCCACCTGGAAACCTTAGTTCTGGAAGCCAAATAAACTGTGCAGAAAGCACCCGCCTATTCAAAATAGCTCTGGGCATCCATACCAATGTGCTCGCCACAGGCGTCACAGTACTCTGCGTAGAGGCTCTCATAGCAGCGGCAGCAGTAGGGGCGGCTCTGGCGCATGATGTACCGCTGCCCGCCCAGCGCCTCCTCGCACTCGAAGCAGCAGAAATGGCGCATGTGCCAGTGGCGGCCTTCAGCCTCTGTGCATTCGTCTGCAAAGATAATCTGTTGGGCAGGGCAAGAAAGGGAGCCACAAGTCAGAGGGGAGGGAAGTAAACAGAAGGCAGGCGCCTGCAGAAGTGAGTGTGGAATCCCACTCACATGCAACACAACAACTTCTTTTTTTTTTTTTTATTCTTTTTATTGAGTTTCTCTTAAGAAAGAAAAAAAGAAAAAGATCAAAGAGAAAAAGAAAAAACAAAACTAATCAACAGATTAATAAACAATATCCATACATAACGTAGGAATGACATTCATTACCATTTTTGTCCTTTTCCTTAAAGCATTATATTTTTAAATATTTAAACCTTTTCCCTACACCTCCCTTGACCTCCTACCCTCCCGTTTTCGGGTTTCTTAATAAGAAGTTCTTTCTTTTCTGCAGCTATTAATTGTTACTGGTTTGCGCGTCGTAGGACTTATATCAAACCTGCTATGGTTTTTAAGTCTCTGTAGTTACCTTCAATGTATACCATAAATTTTTTCCAATCATTAACAAACTTTGTATTTTTTTGGTTTCTAATTTTTTGTGTCATTTTCGCTGACTCAACATACTCATATAATTTTGCTTGCCAATCTCTGATTGTTGGGATATTTGGGCTCTTCCATTTTTGTGCAATTAATATCCTAGCAGCAGCCGTAGCATATTGGAAAAACGTCTTATCTTCTTTTTTGATTTCGTCCCCAATTGCAACACAACAACTTCGAGCAACTCAGACAAGTGAGCCAAGGGGCAAAGAGGAAATATTAATATAATAATAATAATTATTATTATTATTATTATTATTATTATTTATTATTTATACCCCACCCATCCGGCTGGGTTTCCCCAGCCACTCTGGGCGGCTTCCAAAAGAATATTAAAATACTGTGATACATCAAACATTAAAAGCTTCCCTAAATATGTGGGGGAGGGGAGCCCAACGGCATTAAGCCAACCAGAAAATCCCTTCTGGAACTCAAGGCACAGCAAACAGTTACCGCCTCTTCATGAAGTAACGACCCAGGAGAGCTATACCAAGTGCCCTTTCTGAACACGTAGAAATCTGCTCTGCCAGGGAGGTTTGGGAACCTGAAATACACACCTCTTTCCCTTTGGTTCCTCCCTGGAAGTGGTTTTACAATAATAAAAACAACAGGTATTTTTTAAAAAATCAGCATTACTAAAACCAAGAATGAAACAGTCATAGAAATAAAAATAGACTCCAAATTCCAATGACATGATTATGATCCATCAAGGAAACAAGGGCAAAAATGACTTGAGTCTTGAAGGCTTTCCCAAAACGCAAGGTTGCAGAAATGGGATGGCAGGTGTAGATACTAGATGAGTTAAGCCAAAAAGTCCCTTATTTTAAGATTAAGAAGAGTCCAGCTGGATCAGGCCAAAGGCCCACCCTGGCAGAACCCGAGCTCCGCGGCTCTATCCCAACTTGTAACTCTCAACTAATGGTATTCAGAGGCTGACTTCCTCTGATAATGGAGGTTTTATCCTCCATGAATTGGTCAAAACCCCTTTACAGCCAACACTGTAAAAGGCCATCACTACACTTTCTAGGGAGATGTAGTTCCGATTTCACGCTTTTGTGCTTTATATTTACATTGGTTTTCATTGTAAGCCACCCAGAAATGTTGTGGAGTGGCATAAAAATGCCATAAGTAAGCAAAAAAGTGTGTGGGTGTGGGTGTGTGTGGACACATATATATATATGGGTACAAAAATACCCAGGAGGACACTTGTTCCTCTTCGCCCTTTCTCAGCTTTCCCTTCCGTCATAATAACTAATGACATCCAGGGGTGGTGAACCAGTGCCCAATTTTTGCTTTTAAAACTAAAAACTAGTCATCACCCCCTTGTCCCACAGTCATATCTCCTAACATTCTGCGTTGGGTTAAATCATTTAAAACTGAAATAGAAATTTGCTTCTTGACTCAGCAAAACAAGGTCTGATCAACATCTGGCATAAAAGCATGCGACCTGGTGCACAATTTGGAGAAGAAATCTCAAAACGTGTGTGTGTGAGCGCGTGTGTGTATCAGGACTGCCATCTTTCAAAAAGTGAAAATCTGGACCGACATGGGTTGCCATACGTATGGATTTTCCTAGGCATTTTAGAATAGAATAGAACAGAATTTATTATTTATACCCTGCCCATCTGGCTGGGTTTCCCTAGCCACTCTGGGCGGCTTCCAACAGAGTATTAAAATACAGTGGTCTGTTAAACATTAAAAGCTTCCCTAAACAGGGCTGCCTTCAGATGTCTTTTAAAAGTCTGGTAGTTGTTCTTCTCTTTGACATCTGGTGGGAGGGCGTTCCACAGGGCGGGTGCCACTACCGAGAAGGCCCTCTTCCTGGTTCCCTGTAACTTGGCTTCTCGTAGCGAGGGAACCACCAGAAGGCCCTCGGCACTGGACCTCAGTGTCCGGGCTGGATGATGGGGGTGGAGACGCTCCTTCAGGTATACAGGACCGAGGCTGTTTAGGGCTTTAAAGGTCAGCACCAACACTTTTTTGTTTTTTGCTGATTTCTGCCCAGACACTGCTTCCGACTGCAGTATTCTGGGTATCTCTAGGAAATTCCAGATTTATGGCAACCCTAGTATCTATCTATCCATCCTCCACCCATCCATCCATCCAATATCCCCACCCTGTGGCCTTCGGAGTGTCTGCCACAAACCCTCACCTCATCGCAGGCCTCACATCGTGGTTTGAGGCGCTCGGCGTGGTGACGCCCACAGTAGATCTTGCCGCCCTGGTAGAAGTAGATGAGGTCAACGAGGAGCTCCCGGCAGGTGGTGCAAACAAAGCACTGTGGGTGCCAGCAGGCGCCATGCCCAGCCCGGCTGGCAAAGACCGCAATGTCCCCACCACATATCTGCTTCCCGCACTGCCAAGGGAAGAGAAACCAAGAGCACTTAAGACTTACATATCACTTTGCAAAGGGTTTGAAGCACCACACATACGTTACAGAAGCCACAGGTTCTCTATCTCTGCTTTAAACCCAAACTGTCCAAGGCAGTGGTCACCTTTCGAGACTTTTAATTCAAGGTGCTGCTTATTCGCCAGGGTGCCATAAATCAGACAAGGCTCTAACCATGCTACTGTTTTCTCCCATATAACCCTATGAGACTAGAGGCCTTCAGAGAGGGGCATTTCCTCTTCAGAAATAAGACTCCCCAAGGCTCACGGCAGGGCCTCCTCAGGGGTGGCACCACAACTGTCACCCTCCATTAGGAAGCCATGTTTCTTCCAGGGCTGCTCACAAAAACAGTTTGGTTTACACAGGAAGCTTTACGAGGGTGAGTGTGCTCTGAAATGACCTTGTTGCTGCTCTGTTGCTTTTGTGCACAGTTTGTGCTTCTAAACATTTCTTGTTTCATTTGAGAATTTTCGCTGAAAGGCAATCAACAAGATTTAAATAAAAAAGAGAAGAACAGAGCCGAGGGGTTGGGATTTTTGTGTGTATTAAAAGAGCCAAGTACCTCATCTGAACACTAGATGTTGCTGTTGCTCCTCCAATGTATTTTAACTCTCCTCTTGTACCAGGAGCCAAAATTCAAAATTTCCATGTGGGAGGTGCAACTCACAGCCCACATATTTCCTCTTCCAAATTTTTTAGAGACCAACCCTTCCTGTGTATCACAGAATGCAAATACAGTGGAACAGAGCTACCTTCATAACTTTCTTGGGCAATTGCCATGTGTGTGTGTGTGTCTGTGTGTGTGTGTGTGTGTGTGTGTGTGTGTGCGCGTGCGCGCGCACGTGCACACACACACACACACAGAATCCAGGAGCCATAACACACTGCCTACTGCAGCGTCTGCCAGCGTGGTGCCCTCCAGTTGCTTGGGGGGCTGTAACTCCCCCCTGCAACCATGCTCACTGGGACCGATGGGAACTGTCCCCCACCAACATGAGAGGGCGAGGAAGGAGGCATGTGGCAGCAACACAAACAGAAGGCTGGAAGGAGGCTCTCACCAGCGGACTGTAGTAGCTGTCAGAAATCCCAGCTGCTACAATAGTCCAGGTTCACAACAAGGAGTGAATCAGAGCCATGCCAACAATTCTTATCTCCGACATGCAGAGATGGGTGGAGAATGGAGCGCTTTACCAACACACAATGGCCCAGGAATGACCCGGAATAGAAGCAAGGGTGTGTTCTGGGATCACCCTGGAATTTGCTGCCCTTGCCAACAGATCACAACCCTGATTCAACTTCCAGTGAAGCAACCTCAGCATCGAAAGAGCAACTTATGCAAGCCCCACTCGCGTAGAATTCCCTAGAGCACCAGCACTACTGGCATGGGAAGGAACAGCATGAATCAAGAGACCAGCCTAAGTAGCGCTTGCACGCATGAACACAGAGATGCTGGCCCTGAGCACCAGGAAAGACCATTCACACCACACAAATTGGGCCTAAGTATGCACGTGGGTGGCGCTGTGGTCTAAACCACTGAGCCTTGGGCTTGCCGATCAGAAGGTCGGCGATTCGAATCCCCAAAACGGGGTGAGCTCCCATTGCTCGGCCCCAGCTCCTGCCAACCAGCAGTTCAAAAGCACGTCAAAGTGCAAGTAGATAAATAGGTACCGCTCTGGCGGGAGGGTAAACGGTTTTTCCGTGTGCTGCTCTGGTTCGCCAGAAGCGGCTTAGTCATGATGGCCACACGACCCGGAAAAACTGTCTGTGGACAAATGTCGGCTTCCTCGGCCAGTAAAGCGAGATGAGCGCCACAACCCCACAGTCATTCGCAACCGGACTTAACTGTCAGGGGTCCTTTACCTTTTTATCTTTATGAATCTAATTATGAAGCCCAACTGATAAGATCTGAACTTCTGGATTCAGGTTCAGCCACAGTGGATTTAACAAGCCACCAGAGGTTTGTAATGGCTTCTACACATTGAGCTGAACTCTGAGAATCTGCTGTTGCGAGTGCTAAACTAGACATTGGATGGAATATTTTTGTTTAGTTAACATGTCTCCCTCTAAAAAACAATATGGGGCGGAAGCAAGAAGAAATCCCGACGAAAGAAGAATGGCGGACAAAATTAATGGACTACGCAGAATTAGATAAAATGACAGGAAGGATTCGAAACCTGCAGGATGAGAGATTTGCAGAAGATTGGAAAAAATATAGGAACTATTTGAAGAGCAATTGTAATCAACAAATTACGCTAATAGGACTACAAGAAGTTTTGTAAGGAAAAATATATGAAATATTGCAAAATAGAGGAAGAAGAGAAATTAGTCATAAGATTTAAAGGTAATAGTGAAATTAAGAAATGTATATTAAGTGATTAGATTGGAAAATTTTCAGATGTGACTGATGGAAGTCCAAAAAAATTGTGTAAGATGTAAAAGTATGTTTAATTACTGTTGAAAATGATATGTTAAAACTAATAAAAAAATTATTAAAAAAGAAAAAAGAAACTAGTATGGGGCAGAGGAGGAGGCCACAATTTGAAGGGAAAGGGTGACCGCTTCTGCCTGCTTTCCTCCCCTCAGTCTGAGTACGCCATGTCTGGAGACGCCAGCTGGGCAAAGTTGACCCAGGGAGTGTGGAACACATGGTGAGAAGTGGCAAGCAGAAAAAGGGCTAAGCAAGTTTCTCCCACCTTCTACTTCCCCTCTCCAAAATCCCAGACCCTCTCTGCTGCTGCTGCTGCTTTCTCGATGTTCAGCAGTGGACTGGGCTGCCAGCCCCACTGGTCTTCTGCCAGATACCTAGCTTGGCTCTGAAGACTTCTCTGTGTTCAGTCTCCCAACCATTCTTCAACCCTGCCCTGGTTCTCAAACTGTGTTGACACTGGCAGTGCCAGAGTGAGGCCCAATACCTGCTCACAAATGGCTCCGGTTATGGTGACGGGGAAGAGGCGGACAGTCCCACGTCCCAGGTTCTCTCGCTTTCGTTGCTGTGAGAATAACTTCAGTTCTTTCGCTTCTTCCTCTTCCAGAGAGCTGCAATACTGAGCCTGTGCAGAGATTTTTTGGGGAGAGGGGAGAGAAGAGTTAGTCAATGAGGGCCCAAAGCAATACTGTCAAGATGTCTTCTCGTCTTTGGGGCAGGGTGTCTGCTGCTGTTCCAGAGGCGCTTTGCCTATGTCCCCAAAGGGAGCCCCCAAAGAAAAAGACATGTTGTAATTAAAACCAAGACCAAAAAAAAGAGGACTCAGCTGCTTAGCTCTCACTCTGGTTCCAGGCCTGGGGCACAAAGATCAAAGGCAGCAGCAACAAGTAGAGCCACACAGCCCTGCAGCCAGGCAGTGACCCGAGGGAAGGTGAAACTTTATAAGAAGGAAAATAAATAAAATGTTTGCCCTGCAAGGATGAAACCGCACAGCACGTCAAAGCGGGAAAGAGATGTCAGTGCATATCTGAAGGTCTTTTTCCAGACTACGTCTTAACACAGAGAATTCACCGTGGTTACCCATACAATCTGCAAATGGAGGTGGGTGGGATTCAGATAGTGTGGCCTCCACCATCAAAACTGTCCCTGGAAAATCGTATTTTTCCTGCACTGAAGCTGCAAATTGCTAAGAAAACACAATTCGCCCCTTTTGGAATGATGCTGTTATTATTTACAAAGCACCACCGACGTAACACGGCGATTTACAGAGTTAACATTAAGAAGCAAGGCAGGGCTCTGCCCCGATGGGCTTGCCATCTTAACTACTGTACAGCATCTAATGGTGTCTGTGACACAGCAGCAGGGGAATGGTGCAAGTCAATCCCTACTCTCTCAGCGCCATTTTGAAATGTCTGTCTTCTTTCCCATTCCCAAGTGCAGACTGTGATAGAGTTCACCTTCAGCTTTTGACAATGACAGGGGGGTTTTTTTGAGGGGGGCGGGAGAGATTCTGAACTTGACTCTTAGCTTGTGTCCCCCTAACAGCCATCGCCTCAATCACAGGTTGTGTCTTACTTTTTGAAACCCAAACTTGGTTTTTAGTCCCCGTTTAAAAATGTGGTGAGATTCAAACTGGGAACTCTAGGCCAGGTCCTGGAGGTAAATAAACTACAGAGGCCACCTTAACCCTCCCTCCCTCCCTCCCTCCATTCCTTCCATCCTGATTGGCTACCAATGGACGGACGTGGGACAACGCCTATAGAATCCTCTTGGGTTGCACAGTGTTGCAGTTCCCATCAAATGCTGGCCTACCTGTCTCGTCCTTGCCCCACCCTCCTTCCCCACCTGGGGGAACCCACCAGATACTCAGCCTTGGGCTCCAGCCAACCAAGGCACATCCTTGGAATGGCAGCCAAGCTTTGTTAACCTGGCACCTGTGGGATGAGGACTGTGGGATGAGGACTTGCCTGGCACTAGCCGGCCTTCCCAAAATCCCTTGGCAAAGGGCCATGTTGTTTTATAGCTCCCTGAATGAGGAAATCACTACTGTACCCTTGTTTCCAGAATGCTGAATGGCATCATCGGGCGTCTTCCAGCCCTCTCATTACAAGGAAGGATAAACCGCAGTCCCCACAGCTGGTTTCTCTAATACTAATCAGGATCTTTATCTGATCCTTTCCCCCCTCCCCATCATCATCATCTTGGGAAGGTTCGAGAGCCCTAATCTTTTTCAATCTCTCCGTGTGCAGAAACTCTTCCAGTTCCCTCATCTCCCTGTGTTTGCCAGCCTTGCTCCTTTGGTTTCAGAGAAAAGGACCCACAAAGAAAGCAAAAGCGAGGTCTATACAGGGTGGAGAGGGCACAGGCCTCCAAAGACGCCATTTCTGTAGGAGTCAGGTCACTCTTTGCTGTGAAATAATCCCAGCGCCACCCTTATCAGAACTTCCAATATGAACGAGAAGTGGTTTTCTAGCGTAACACCAAATACAGAGGATTTTCACCTCAGAGTCGCCAAGGGATAGCGATGCCACTCCACGCCCGTAGGAATCATGGCCAGTGACAGCTTTCTTACCAGAAGTTCAGGTGCCAACGTTTTCCTCTTACCTCTACAAATCTCACAGAGTGCTAAAGATTAAGGTATTTCTGTGTTTGTGTGTCTACACCAGGGATGGGGAACCTGAAATCCTCCAGATTTTGTTGGATTACAACAGGGGTCGGCAAGGTTTACCTTGCCTGGACCGGTTCACTCCAGTGGAGATCCCTCTGTGGGCCGGATTGCGTGTGTGTGAGCGCGCGCCCGCAATTTCCGGCGTCTGCATCTGCGCAGACACAATTTCCTGCGTCTGCACATGCGCAAATGAGATTTCTGGCACCACAGAAGCGAGTCCCCATGCCATGCTGGTTTAGCACAGCGCATGGGGTCTTACCGAGCGGGTGGCTCGTGGGCCGGTTAAACAACCGCCATGGGCCTGAGGTTACCTACCCCTGGGCTACAACCACCATCATCCCTGGCTATCGGCGATGCTGGTTGGGGTTGATGGAGGCCACTACAAATTCCTCACCACCGACGTAAATGGAGAACCATCCACTCACAAGGTGAAGCCAGGTCAACACCACCTGGCAGCCTATCAAATCCAGACAACTAACGGACAGAGCACCAGTTCCTGGTAACAAGCAAGTATAAAGAGAGCCCAAGCCTGGTGGTTTGAATACAAGCACAATGGAGAAAAGAAGAGCACCCTCCAATATCTAAAGGGCTGCCACATGGAAGATGCAGCAAGCTTGTTTTCTGCTGCTCTGGAGGTCAGGACTCAAACTCATGGCTTCAAGTCACAAGAAAAGAGATTCTGGCTAAAAAATCAGGATAAACTTTCTGACGGTAAGAGTTGTTTGACAGTGGAACGGACTCCCATGAAAGGTGGCAGACTCTCCTTCCTTGGAGATTTTTAAGCAGAGGTTGGATGGCCACCTGTCGTGGATGTTTTAGCTGAGATTCCTGTATTGCAGGGGGTTAGACTAGATGACCTTTGGGGGTCCTTGCCACTCTACAATTCACCCAAGCAACCCAGCACACGTGTGCCCGTAATATCACAAAAACAGCCAGGTTAAGACCCCAGGCTCCTAGCAAGCGAAAAGAGAGGATACAAATAAAATAAAAACAAAAGCCTGCGCAAACAGCATTTTACATTTCCAGTCAGTAAATGGTCACTACACACCATCTGTCTGCGTCCCCATCATAAGCCAGCCCTTCCCCACGACTGTGGGGAAAGTGTTTTGCTGGTGACGTCCTTAGCCGTCCATTGTGCAGACCTGGCCTAGCAATTTCGAGCAGCGAGGCTGCGAAATGGCATTGTGCTGCTCCTCTCCTTTGGAGAGCACTTAGCCTAATCATTAATCCAGCCCCCTGGGAGCAACAGACAAGAGCCTTGTGAATGGGAAGGGCAAAGGTATTTAGCACAGCAACCTTCATCCGATTACAATCTGAAGTGGAGGAGACCCTCCAGGCCACAGATCTCCCCCCTTCACTCTTTCCCCCGCATACATACAATCAGCGCTGGGAATGCTCAGCAGCCCTGTTCAAGTGTGGAAACTGTTTCCCCTCCTAAGACATGGGAAGGCAAACTAAGGCCCGGGGGCCGGATCCGGCCCAATCGCCTTCTAAAGCAGGCCCGCGGACGGTCTGGGAATCAGCGTGTTTTTACATGAGTAGAATGTGTGCTTTTATTTAAAATGCATCTCTGGGTTATTTATGGGGCAAAGGAATTCATTCATATATATTTTTCAAAATATAGTCCAGCCCCCCCACAAGGTCTGAGGGACAGTGGGCCAGCCCCCTGCTGAAAAGGTTTGCTGACCCCTGAAGACCTCTAGTTTTCATTAAACATTTCTAGCCCTTATTGAGACGTAGTATGTGAACCACGCTTCGTGAAAAGTGTCCAAAGTGAGGGCGCTGGGGAGGGAACACATCTGTGTGACTTGCAATGGTTTTTACATTCTGAAAAATGAAAATCCCCCTTGATGAAAGATCTGGATTACCTTGGTGAATAATTTTTAAAAAGGAAAGCGGTGGGGAAACAGACTACATGAAGTGCTGTGCATTAATTAGCAGAACACACAGGACCCATTTGGAGAAGAATGCCTGCTTTTTTCCACCCTGATTATCAGCCTGCCACACACACACAGATTAATCCCAGTAGTGCAGATCGCAAACAGAGAGCGAGAACACACTGCCTGCAGAGCAGATACCTGCTGATGACTGAAAGCAAGAGAACAAAAGCCACACACAGAAAGTGAGAAGGCAAAAAATATATAAAAAATAAAAATCCCCACCTCAAGCAAGCAAGCAAAACAAACACACCCACCCTGGGGAAATTCCTTTCCAATTCTATAGCTGGCAATTGTTAAACCTGCTGCCCTCCAGATATCTTAAAGGTAAAGGTAAAGGTACCCCTGCCCGTACGGGCCAGTCTTGACAGACTCTAGGGTTGTGCGCCCATCTCACTCAAGAGGCCGGGGGCCAGCACTGTCCGCAGACACTTCCAGGTCACGTGGCCAGCATGACATCGCTGCTCTGGCGAGCCAGAGCCGCACACGGAAACGCCATTTACCTTCCCGCTAGTAAGCGGTCCCTATTTATCTACTTGCACCCGAGAGTGCTTTCGAACTGCTAGGTTGGCAGGCGCTGGGACCGAACAACGGGAGCGCACCCCGCCGCGGGGATTCGAACCGCCGACCTTTCGATCGGCAAGCCCTAGGTGCTGAGGCTTTAACCCACAGCGCCACCCGCGTCCCAGATATCTTGCTGGACTCCAATTCCTATCAGCCCAGGCCAGTATAGCCAGTGGTCCAGGGATGATGGGAATTGTAGTCTAGCAACATACAGAAGGTAACTAGTTTCCCACCTCTGTGGGCCCTTGGTTTGCATGAAAGGATCTATAAACTCCCCCCTGCCAAACGGATGGCAAGCCCAAGTTGGGGAGAGGAGGGCGGGGGGAGATCTCTAAAAATGAAGTTTGGAAAGGGAAGTAGGACTGTTTATCATCATCATCATCATTTATTTCATAAAATTTATATACCATTTGATTGTAAAAAATCAACATACCACCCCCAAAGCATTTTATAAAAAGATAAAAGCAAGGAAAAATTACAACAATACTTTAAAAACATACCATAGGTTAAAATTCTAAAATATGTTAAAATTCACATCAGCATTTCAAAGCAGCTGGTAAAAAGGTAAAGGACCCCTGACAGTTAAGTCCAGTCGCGAACGACTCTGGGGTTGCGGCGCTCATCTGGCTTTAGTGGCCGAGGGAGCTGGTGTTTGTCCGCAGACAGTTTTTCCAGGTCATGTGGCCAGCATGACTAAGCCGCTTCTGGCGCAATGGAACACTGAAACCAGAGGAGCACATGGAAACACCATTTTCCTTCCCGCCGGAGCGGCACCTATTTATCTACTTGCACTTTGAGGTGCTTTCGAACTGCTAGGTTGGCAGGAGCAGGGACCGAGCAACGAGAGCTCACCCCGTCGTGGGGATTCGAACCGCCGACCTTCTGATCGGCAAGTCCAAGAGGCTCAGTGCCACCTTGCGTAGGCTTGCCTAAATAAGGATGTTTTTAGCAGGTGCCGCCACACTAAAAAGATCAAATTCTCACAAATACGGAACGGGTATTAATGTGGCACCTGTAGGATAAGAAGTTCAAAAGCAATAGGTGTGGGGAGACAAGCACCCCCACATGCATTCCTTAACATGTGAGGGAGAAGTGTGCCAAACCCCTAGACTAGCCCAGCCTGCAGCCCCCACCTATCCAGCAGTCCCACATACAACATTATGGTCCAGTATACCTGAAGGAGCGTCTCCACCCCCATCGTTCTACCCGGACACTGAGGTCCAGTGCTGAGGGCCTTCTGGTGGTTCCATCACTGCGAGAAGCCAAGTTACAGGGAACCAGGCAGAGGGCCTTCTCGGTAGTGGCGCCCTCCCTGTGGAACGCCCTCCCACCAGATGTCAAAGAGAACAACTGCCAGACTTTTAAAAGACATCTGAAGGCAGCCCTGTTTAGGGAAGCTTTTAATGTTTGATGTATCACAGTATTTTAATATTCGTTTGGTAGTCGTCCAGAGTGGCTGGGGAAACCCAGCCAGATGGGCAGGGTATAAATAATAATAAATAATAATAATAATAATAATAATAATAATAATAATAATAATAATAAAGGACGGTACGTGTAGAAGCCTCTTCCTTGCGATTAGGAACCCTGGGCTGCTAATGGAAGCATTTTGCAAAGTTGCTCTATAAAGTCTTAAGGTTTGGACTTGAAACAGCCCCTAGGGGGATTTTCTACAGCCGTGGGGCAGCCACCAAGGGCGCCTCTGTACACGCCCTTGCTGTTCAAACACAGTGCCTGGATTGTGACAGTCACAAAGGTGCTCTCAGTAGATCTGAAAAGGCAAAGATGAAAAGCAGAGAAAGCAGTTTCTGAGGTATGCAGGCCTGAAGGCCGTAAGGGCTTTATAAATCAAAAGACGCATACAGAATTGAGTCCTGAAAGTCATGTGAAGCCGATGAAGACATTGAGCCCTAACTGATGTGCTCCCAGCCATTTGCCCCGGCCAGGACTTTGCACGGAGACCTCCAGGCAGTCATCAAGGGCAGCCCCACATAATAGGAGGGCACTGCCGCCTTTGAATGAATGAATGAATAATAATAATAATAATAATAATAATAATAAATTTTATTTATATCCCGCCCTCCCCAGCCGAAGCCGGGCTCAGGGTGGCTAACAACAATAAAACAGTACAAAAGTACAGCACAAACAACACTCTAAAATCATTCAATTATAAAAGTAATTAATTAATTCAATTATAAAATTAATTAATTAATTAAACCTAATTAAACAAACGAACAAAGGAATGAATGAGAGTTGCCAGCTCCTAGTCGAAGAAAATGAATGTTAATTTTCTACTGTATGGGGAAGTTTTTAACATTCTTTTATGTTTTTGTATATGCTGGAAGCCGCCCAGAGTGGCTGGGGCGACCCAGTCAGGTGGGCGGAGTACAAATAATAAAATGATTACTAAAAAATATATCATTATCAATGCACTCAAAGCAATTAATAAACACACTAAACCAGCAATAAGGAAACAGCAGACACAGAGAGAAAATCTGCAACAAATACGTGTCTGAAGAAAACTTTCCAAAACCCACTTCTCAAACAGAAAGAAAGATCTCTCCAGGGAGGAAATTCCATAAATGTGAGGCAAAAACACCAAAAAGGCCCTGTCCCTAGCGCCTGCCAGCTGTATTTCTAAAAGTAGTGGACTAACAGCAGGGCCTCAGTTGCAGCCTTCAATGACGGAGCTTGCAAAACGTACATCTGGTCACCACCCACAGGGTTACCCGTCATCAACCTGTTGGCCTAGAGATGTTGTTTGACTACAATGCCCATCATCCCCAGCCAGCACTGGATGGGACTGATGAGAGTTGTCGTTTGACCCCAGTTTACAGCATCCTTTTGAATTCTGCTGCAAAATCCGTACAGTGGTACCTCAGGTTACAGACGCTTCAGGTTACAGATTCTGCTAACCCAGAAATAGTACCTCAGGTTAAGAACTTTGCTTCAGGATGAGAACAGAAATTGTATGGCGGTGGCACAGTGGCAGCAGGAGGCCCCATTAGCTAAAGTGGTGCTTCAGGTTAAGAACATCCTGAAGGTCCCAGGCCTCAGAGAGGTTAGGCTGGCCTCAACTAGAGCCAGGGCTTTCTCAGCTGCGGCTCCGATCTGGTGGAACGCTCTGTCCCAAGAGACTAGGGCCCTGCGGGACCTGACATCTTTCCGCAGGGCCTGCAAGACAGAGTTGTTCCACCAGGCCTTTGGTCAGGGCCCAGCCTGACTCCCTCCTCTGGCAACCTGCACAGAATTTTGCTTAACGGTTGCCATTAATTTGATTTTAATTAATTTTTATAATGAAATGTTTTTAGAATGTTGGATTATTTGATTATTTGATTGTTGTTAGCCACCCTGAGCCCGGCTTCGGCTGGGGAGGGTGGGATATAAATAAACATTATTATTATTATTATTATTATTATTATTAAGAACAAACCTCCAGAACAAATTAAGTTCTTAACCCGAGGTACTGCCAATACGACCCCTCTGAGCTCGCAGGCACACCCATTCCCTCTTAAATCATCCTGTTCCTTCTCAGTGTGGAATAATAAAATGCCCTTCTCACCTCGCTGTCATGGGGGGGAAGCTGGTGGAGCAGCTGGCGAATGCGGTACCTTTCCCCAGGGCTGTTGACGTAGGGGACTTTGTCCTCTGGGAGGCAGCTGAAGAACTGATAGACCTGGAGGTAAAGAGTGGGTCAAAGAGGGGAGACCAGAAGTGAGGCTCACAAGGGCTAGAGTCCTGCTGCCCAGCAGCCCAAGCAGAGGCCTTCTGCTCCGTCTCCAAGTTTTCCAGGAGTCCAAGGAAGGCAAGTTCTTTACAGGAATGTTCAGAATGTGGAAGCGAATTTGGATTGACGCGGTGATCTCCTTCAGGCTACATCAGGCATGGCCAAACTTGGCCCTCCAGCTGTTTTGGAACTACAACGTCCATCATCCCTAGCTAATAGGACCAGTAGTCAGGGATGATGGGAACTGTAGTCCCAAAACAGCTGGAGGGCCAAGTTTGGCCATGCTTGGGCTACATTCATATCACATGTTTAAAGCAAAATGATGCCCCTTTAAACAGCCATGGCTTCCCCCCAAAGGATCCTGGGAAGTGTAGTTTGCTAAGGGTACTGAGAGTTGTTAGAAGATGCCCTATTGCCCTCACAGAAGCACAGTTCCAGGAGTGGTTTAACTATCGGTCCTTCTTCACAGGGAACTCTGAGAATTGTAGCTCTATAAGGAGAACGGGACTCCTAGCAACTCTCCAAACAGTGCGCAGGGAGAGCTACTCAGGTGCAGGGGATAGAGACCACTCTGAGCTCATAAGCTCAGCGCATGGCCTCAGAAAAAGCACTCTCTCTTAGTCAACATACCCCATGGGTTCTCCTGATAATCAACAAGATAAGCAGGGTAAACACCTTATACAATGAAAGCAATGGAAAGTCTTAAAGAAATGTTTCTCAGTAATCAGCTTAAAACAAGAGCTGTGCTAATCAGATTACAGCCTGGCCTTGCTGAAGTGATCAGATTTCACAGCACACCCCCTACAAAAAAGGCAGCAACTGGTTTGTAATTAAATTGACACCGCCTCTTTTTAAAAACTTCCTACCATTTTGTCCTGAACAATCCTCAACTTTATTAAGGTAAAGATCAGGCCAAACGACTTCCTTTAAAATAAAAAGTGCACCGATTATCCTAGCCTGAAAATTTTAGAACATCAGTTGACCCAGTAAATTGCTTCTGAAATTTAGAATATCACTTGATCCACTGATTTCAATGGGACCTAAGTACAACTAAATGAATCTGCAATTCTGTGCTCAATGGGGCACACTTCTGAATACACTCCTATGGGGTTGCACTGCTAGTCTGGATCCAACCCAATGTCATCTTTGCTCTGGGGATGAGTGGAGGGACTGAATTTGCATCTTACAGAAGTAGTTTTTCTCCTCACTAGAAATGTGTCCCTGAATGCATTCTATTAGTCCCCCTTCTCAATACACACAAAAAATTGCTGCCCTACACAATTATGGGTTAGTCAGAGAAGGAAAACACTTGCGACAAAAGGAAAAAACAACCCTTCATACGTTCATTTGGAACATTTATACACTGCTTTTCAACAATGAGCTCTCAGTGAAAAATTCTTACCCTTTGCAAGATAGAGGCTTGTATCCAATGTAGCCATCCTTCCAGTGCAACAGGACTTCACTCCCACTGTGAGCCCCCTAAATCTCTTCTGGGGGTTCCCCTCCAGCCCCCCAGAGCAGATTTGAGGAGGGTCCAGGGTGTGTGTGGTGGGAGAAGAAGTGGGGAAAGTCTCGTTGCACTAGTGGGAATCCTCGCACTGACAGGTCAAGGGATTTTGATCCCACACACAGCCCATCATAGTTTGCACGTCACAGTAAGCCAGGAATAATCCATGGCTTGTTGTCTAAGTGAATCGCACCTGCCTTTCTCCTTACTGCTTGTGATGGAAGGAAACTGTCAGGGAACTGCCATCGGAGCCAGAAGGAGAGGGAGGGCTCCAGAGGGATTCCGGAGAGCGTCCCGGGAGGGAGAGAAGCAGCACATCTTCTGGGGAAGGAAATCAGCGTAGCACCACTGGAGGAGGGGGGCAGATGGGGGAATCGGCGAGGTGGCTCCAAGACTCCTCGCCGGGGACCAGCGGGGAGAGCACGGGTCCTCCGATGCCCACACCCTCCCTGCGCAGAAGGCTTCCGCGCAGGGAGAGTAGGCGGAGACTTGGCGTCAAAGAACTTCTATGCTGGAAGAAGTTCAAGAAACGACCACTGACGGATTCTGCCAGCGATTGAGGCAGCCACGGGCGAGTGGCTGTCCAGACAGAAAGGGTTCACTCAGGCAACCCACCCAGGTGTGGCGCCGATTTACGCACGAGCGACCCCTAGAACCATTACAGAAACAAACCAAGATCCCTGGCTTAGCAGTACATCTGAACTAGAAATTGTGGTTTGCTTTGTCCCAACGAACTATGATCTGCACTGAAGATTTGCTCCAGTTTATTGATTGTCGTTTGTTGATATGAAACAGACCACAATCCTTGGTTGGGCTTAATTGTTTTCTCTGGATGCGAGCAAAGAAGAGATAAACAGTCCAGGTAGGTGCATTACAGTAAACCATTCACTGATTTACCATGACGTGTGAACATGTTCATAATGATTAGTATTTGCTAGTTATTAATGGCCCTAACTTACTAATGTCTGTTCATTTCAGTGGGTCTATGCTGAGCAGAACCTCCTCGGTTCCATTCCCCACGCAGTCAAAAAAATGCACTGGTTGACTATAGGTCTTAACCTATAGTATATTATCGTGGTATGGAAGCAGCTCTGAAACGGATAAAAAAGCTTTACTGAGAATAACAAAAATTGCCCAGAATGTTATAGGGCTCCAGCTACCAACCCTGGATGAGATCTTCACGTCTCGCACTTTGAAGAAGTCACACAATATCCTGAGAGATCCCACCCATCCTGCTCACAACTTCTTTGAACTGTTGCCTTCGGGCAGAAGATATAGGACAATGAAAACACGAACCACACGCCTTCTGAATAGTTTCTATCCAAGAGCTCTGATTGCACTAAATAATGATCTCAGGGCCAGTTGTAAGAAATAGCAAGTAGGGAGTAGGAAGGAATGAGATAGGGTTTAGGTCATGTTATGCTTTTAATAGGTCATGTTATATTCTGGATTATGTATGTTTTACAGATTATGTCTGAATGGGATGAGAGTGTTGGAGGTACGTGCAAATGTGTATGTGAAGCCGGTCTTTGGGTGGGTGTTTGATTTTCGTTGTTGTGTATACTGTGTATATACGGACAATGACAAATAAATTTCTATTCTATTCTATTCTATTCTATTCTATTTAAGGAGATTAGGCAAGTTGGATGTTATTACGGAGTACAGTGGTACCTCGGGATGCGAATGGGATCCGTTCTGGAGCCCCGTTCACATCCTGAAGCGAACGCAACCCGCGTCTGCACATCTGTGGGTCGCGTTTCACCGCTTCCGTGCATGCACATGACGTCATTTTGATCATCTGCACATGCACACGCGGCGAAACTCGGAAGTAGCGCGCTCCGTTATTTCCAGGTCGCCGCGGAGCACAACCCAAAAATACTTAACTTGAAGCACATTTATCCCGAGGTATGACTGTAAGAGTTTTAAATAACTTTTTTAAGCTGATAGACGGAGAATGGGAAGTCTGTTCTTTTTCTTTCTTTTAGTTTTTCTATTAAAACATGCTTGATATTTGATGTTATTTCTGTATATTGCTTTTTCTTTGTTTTTCGAGCTTTAATAAGAAATAGCTTTTGGGGGGGAAAGTTCTCTGGGTGACTTTGGGCCAGTCATCATCTCTCAGCCTAGCCTACCTAACAGGGTTATTGTGAGGGTGAACTTGAGGGTAAGCATTTATGCTGCCGAAGGTAGGCGATAAATATATAACGAATGTTCTTCCCAAGTGCTTTCCTGACTGCACTTTCCATTTCACCTGTTCCTAAGGGAAGGGGGTTCTCCCTCCGTTCAGTTATATGAAATGAGGGGAAAGGGCTGGGGCGATTCCCCCTCCCTCTCCAGACCAAATGACCCTGAAATGTCTTGAGTGGGTGGGCAGAGGACTGGGCTCTCCCTAGAAGATTTTCCTGGTTAACCTGGAGCCTGTGGAATTCTACCCTCCAGGGCAGCTGCCTGCACTCCCTCCCAGGTCGAATTGGCTCCTGTCTGGCGGTGGATCTAATTTAACTCCTTAAGGAGAACGGGAATCCTGGATCCCAAAGGCCAGCGTTTGTGTCTCGGTGTGGTTATTTACTATAGTCACCAGCCTCTGCTTTTCCCTCCCCCTTCTAACAACCAGCCTTAATAACACAAAGAGAACAGCTTGTAGTTTAAAGGGTATTATTATAATCTTAGATTATCATGACGTGGCCAAGGGTGTAGCAAGGCTTCTGGGTCAGAAAGGCCCAGAGGGGTTCATAAGAACTGCCTCCTCTTGACTTAGCAGGGCTCCAACAGCACAGAGCATATATTTTTCTCCTTCTGAAATTTACCAATTACTTCCTCACTTATCTCCGTGACCTCCTTCAAAGAGAAAAGCCATGTGACATGAAACCGCAGCTTTGAAGGCCTCCAATTTACACTACAGACTTAAACTAGCTTTGGAAGTCATTCCCTCCTCTTCCTGGGAACTCTGGGAACTGTAGTTCCAAGTTGGATGGGAAGGCAAAGGCACTCAGGACACTCACCAAACTATGGCCCCCTACCTGTGGATAGTGTGTGTGTGTTGGGGGAGCCATGACAGCCACACTGGGACAAAACTGAGACCAAAGTAGACAGTTTTGCATTTGAGGACACAAAACCCTAAGATATAAACATGACAATAAAATTACCATAATTTTCCATCTATAAGACGCCCCCGTATATAACACGCCCCCTATTTTGGGGGACTCAAATTTAAGAAAATGGGGGAGATGGCACAGAGTTGTTCAGCTTTTTTTGCGGAGGATTGCCCAGGGATGTTGAGCTTTTTTTAGGGGGGATCACCAGCACGTGTTGCAAAATCCACCTTCCGTCTGTCCCATCACCAGAAGAAGCTGCCAATCACCTGCCCAACTGCCAGAGCATCAGCCAATCAACAACACCTTTGATGCAGCAACCAATAACACACACAGTAGCCACTGAAAGCTGCAGCAGCAACCAATCAAACGTCCACCCTATGCACTACCAATGTATAAGATGACCCCCACTTTTTAGCATGATTTTAAAATAAAAAACCGTAGTCTTATACACAGAAAAGTACGGTGATTCAATAATAAGCCTATTATTTGTTTGCAAATAATTTTAAAGATACAGTCATACCTTGGGTTACAGATGCTTCAGGTTGCATTTTTTCAGGTTACGGACCACCGAAACCCGGAAGTACCAGAACGGGTTACTTCCGGGTTTCAGCAGTCGCACATGCGCAGAAGTGCTAAATCATGCTTGTGCATGCGCAGAAGCGCCGAATCGCAACCCACGTGTGCGCAGACACGCCGCTGCGAGTTGCAAACGTGCATCCCGCACGGATCACGTTCGCAACCCGAGCGTCCACTGTACAGAGGTTCCAATCCTGGATCCCAAACAGACCCGGGTGCAGATGATGCTCTAGGGTTACCTGCTCAGGCTTGAGTCCTGGCGGCACCCAGGCGTACTCCTCAGAGGCACAGCCAGAGTCGTCGTCTGAGATCGAGTGGCGCTGGAAGTCAGAGATGAGGCGGCACATCATCCTCTCCAGGTCGACAGGCACCATGCGCACCGCATGCTCCTCCCTTGGGCACTTGCAGTGTTGGCAGATCTTCCTGCAGAGGAAGGGAAACGTAATGTTTCCAGGGATACAGTCCCTGAACACCAACTAGACCCTGAGACAACCAAGCTGCCCAGCAAAGCTCTACTGCTGCCTCAAGATCCTCAACGCTTTGCCATAAATCGCCCGCCTGTTGAGCCCTAAGAGAGACAACCCTGACAAATATAAAAGGTGCACCAAGTCTACACGGAGGCAGAGACCTCAAATGTCGCTGTGACCACCAGTTATAAGGGAAAACAGGATGTTTGAGTAGCCGAATAACAAGATAGGTTCAAACTTGATGGTGTGAAGAAAGCAGGGTGGTGGTGGGGGGGACCACTGTGCTAATTCATCCTTAAAGGTAAAGGGACCCCTGACTGTTAAGTCCAGTTGTGGCCGACTCTGGGGTTGCGGCGCTCATCTGGCTTTACTGGCCGAGGGAGCCGGCATACAGCTTCCGGGTCGTGTGGCCAGCATGACTAAGCCACTTCTGGCGAACCAGAGCAGCGCATGGAAACGCCGTTTACCTTCCTGCCAGAGTGGTACCTATTTTACTTTGACGTGCTTTCGAACTGCTATGTTGGCAGGAGCTGGGACAGAGCAATGGGAGCTCACCCCGTCGCGGGGATTCGAACTGTCGACCTTCTGATCGGCAAGTCCTAGGCCCTGTGGTTTAACCTGCCCCACTCCTTCATGCAAATCCCCCAAGGGTGGCTTCCAGTGCAAGTTCCCACGTTTGTGTTTTACCACGGCCCCTGCAATGCAAATGACACAGACCACACTTACTTCCCACGAATCGCCCACCCCCAATCGCACTGTTAAGCACAAGTTCATCAGGAGAATTTCTCCAGCCCCACAAAACGGGAAGGCAGGAGTGGGGCGAAAGGGCCCCAACGGCAGGCTGTGCTATTCCTGCAAAACGGGGCCATCAGCTCATTAAAGAGAGAGGAAGGGGAGAGAGTCCTGGCTTGCCGTGTCTTACAGTCTCTGCGGGCAGCAAGACCACAGCGAGGCAACTGCGTGACAAGTGCCTGGAAATGAGCGAGGACAATGAAAGATGTGGGATGGGGGCTACGCCAGGGCGGGGGGCAGGGGGAAATGAAGTGAGTGATGGAAAGAGACAGAAAGGAAAGGCTCTTCCACTCCACTGCATTCCTGCTGCAATTCAATTTTTTGTGGGGAGGGGGGGAGGCTGGATGTGAAAGAAAGAGAGAAATGAGTCTGGAGTGATGTGTCTGCAAGAGGAAGACATGAATGCGAACAGAGAGGCAAGGGACAAATTAGAGCTACGAATAAGGATGTGGAATAAGGAGAATCCATAGTGACAGGAAAGGGGGGAAGGTTTTAACTTGCTTATCTAGATTTCTGTTCAGGAAGGCTTGAGGGGCAGCAGGCAGGGCGCTAAGTACAAGACGGGAGGAACGAAAGGCATGCAAGACAGAGCGAATCAAATCAGCCGGGTAGAAAAGGAGGAAAGAGATGTACACCCTGCAGTTTCTCTTCTTGCTCAGAAATCCATCCTGCCGTGTTCAATGGGACTTACTCCCTAGGAAGGAGATGGCAGCCTGAAAGGCTGTGGATCCACAGGGGTTTGGATCCAACTGTGTTTCTCTGCCCTCTTGAATCCAGCGGAGGCTTCCCTGGACAGCTGAGGGAGAGGCCATTTCTTGCTTATTCCCCCCTTTCCTTCTGCAGCCCACCTCCCCATATGTGCTCCAGGGGGTTGGGGAGCCTTTGAAGCAGCATGGGAGGTGTCAAGTGATAGAAGGGACCCAGTTAGATACAACCCATGGCATAGGAGGGCAACACAGCACAAATAATCCCTAGAGGTCCAATAAACAGAGAGACAGTTGGGGAGGGGGAGATCTCACAGAGGATGGAGGGAGATTTGATGGAGGGAGGGAGGGACAGCACATTCTCCTACCTCCATCCATGCACTAGGAAGCCTGGGCACTGCTCTCCGCACCTCTGACACGGTTGGCCCCGGTCAGGGTCCTCCACCTCAGGCAGCTGTTGTGGGACAGAGGGACAAGAGGTTAGCAGCAGAAGCATCAGTAGCACCAACATCCACCAGTATCACCAGATAATACCCTATACAGCCCTGTATCGGGAAGTTTTTAATGCTCAATATTTGACTATGTTTATATAGATGCTGTAAGCCGCCCAGAGTGGCTGGGGGAACCCAACCAGATAGGAGGGGCATAAATAATAAAATTGTTAGTATTATTGTGACAGTACACATTCACACCCGGAAGTCAGCATCTACCCATCTCAACAATACAAACACAAAACGTAGGCTCATAGTTAGTAGAGACTATAGAATAGAATAATGATATCATTCAAATTATAGGAATAAGCCAATCAAAGTTCATATGTGCAATATAACAGAGTGGTAACTGTGTTCAAAACAGATGTCTAAAGACAGTCTCACAATAGTCTTTCAAAAGTTTCAACAGAAGACGTCTCAAAGGTTTCAAAAGCACAGTGTCTCCAGAATGATACTACTGTTTTGTAATAGTCTTCATCAGCTGGAAATAAGATACAAGGCATACTACCGATAAATGATAACAAAACTGAGCTACCTCAGTAGTATTGGCTTATTCCTATAATTTGAATGAAATCATTATTCTATTATATATTCTCTACTAACTATTAGCCTACAACTCGGGCTTTTAGAGGATCTCCTGGGCGCTGTGGCTTTCCCAGTCGCCAAGACCATGTGAAAAACTAGGCTGTGGGACATAGATCGCCAGGAACTAATCTCAGCTGCGGAAAAAAACATGCTCCCCTCTTTATTTTCGACTCTCTTGGGTGCAGGAATTTAATCTTAATTATTTACAATTTTTGTTTAACCCGCAAGAAAGAAGGGCCTTTTCACTGGCCAGGTTCAATTCTAATCCTTCTAACCTCCTTTGGGGCAGGTTTGTGGCTTTGGCAGAAGGAGATAGGATCTGCCCATGCGATGCCCACCTGGTGGAAACTCTAGCTCACATGGCCCTTAACTGTAAAATGTATGATGATCTCCGCCAACAATTTCTAGACCATCTATGTATTCCAACATGGAAACCAGAGACGGAGGTTATGCGCTTCTTATTACAGGGGAGAGACCAGGAGCTCACCTAGACAGCAACTAAGTTCCTCTATTTGATTTTTTGTCGCCGAAGTATGCTACAGGATCCTGCCCTTGCTGGAAACCCTCAGAGATGAGGCGGATTGCTCGCCTCTTCTGCCCTTTGGCGGGTGACTGCGCTGTTGGGGTGGCGACGAGACCGCACTGGCCTAGCTATTTTAAATGTATTCTGAATGTTCTTATGTGATGCCAATAAAGGTTACTTGACTTGACTATTAGCCTATGTGTTGTGTTTGTATTGTTGGGCTTGGTTCTTATTGCAACACAGGGGTTTGTTTTTGGTTCAGCATCTACCCATCAGCAGAACCGCTACCCATTCACCAGGTGTGTCACCAGCTCTGCCAATCTCGCCAGAACACCCTCATCGCTATGGTTTGCACCCGTTGATTGCCATCAATGTGCAACCCCCATTTCCACCAGTATTGACACCAGCCCTGTCCATCTGCTCCCATCGGTCAGGAATCCTGAATAACCAGGAATCGGCAACCACACACAGGTTCCCTTCTGACACCAGCTGTCCACGCCTTTGTGACTGTCCCCATCTTCGATATTTTGGTAACTTGCTATGCATTTGGACGGACAGTGGCTAAGAAAGCGTTAACTAAATTTTACATGATGGTTCCTGAGATCAAGAAACTCTGGTTTAAAACACAGATTTCAAAACTGCACTGATTTTTGGGGGGAGGGGGGTTTCTTAGAATTCCCAGGCAATGCCGGGTACAAGGCACCTAGGAGAAGATATTTAGCATTTATTTGTTAATTACTGCGTTTATATCAGCATCATTTCTCCGTGGAGCAAAAGTTGGTGCCCATGGCCCTGCGCCTCCTCATTTTATTCTCACAACAACCCTGTGAGCTAGGCCGGGCTAAAAGACACTGACTGGCCCAAGGTAACCCAGTGAGCTTCATGGCAGAACCCGCTCTGTGGCTGCTACGCTGTCTCTTGGAAAAAGGGTATGCCGTTGCAAAGCAGATCGCCTGAAGCCTGCTCCTCAAACCTTCAGGCAGCAGCATTTTAAACTTAAGAGACATTTCTACAAGGTCCCCTGACTGCGGCCCCAGTGACAGGGGCCTGTACCGACATGGGCAGGTGCTTCCAAAATCAGGATGCCTGCACACGTTTGTTAATGGCAATCTATTCCCTCACACTGGCCCTGTTCAGAAAGTGGCAGTGGGGGATGAGTTTCAGACCCCTGGGCTCTCACTTGTGGGGTGCCTCAGGGTTCTGTCCTCCCCCATGCCTTTCAACATCTACATGAAGCCTCTGGGAGAGATCATCAGGGGGTTTGGGCTGGGTGTTCATCAGTATGCGGATGATACCCAGCTCTACCTCTCCTTTAAATCAGAACCAGTGAAGGCAGTGTAGGTCCTGTGTGAGTGCCTGGAGGCAGCTGGAGGATGGATGGCGGCTAACAGATTGAGGTTGAATCCTGACAAAACAGAAGTACTGTTTTTGGGGGACAGGAGGCGGGCAGGTATGGCGGATTCCCTGGTCCTGAGTGGGGTAACTGTGCTCCTGAAGGACCAGGTGCGCAGTCTGGGAGTCATGTTGGACTCGCAGCTGTCCATGGAGGCACAGGTCAATTCTGTGCCCATGGCAGCTCTCTACCAGCTCCATCTGGTATGCAGGCTGAGACCCTGCCTGCCTGTGGACTGTCTCGCCAGAGTGGTGCATGCTCCAGTTATCTCTCGCTTGGACTACTGCAATGCACTCTATGTGGGGCTACCTTTGAAGGTGACCCGGAAACTACAACTAATCCAGAATGCAGCAGCTAGACTGGTGACGGGGAGCGGCCGCCTTGACCACATAACACCGGTCTTGAAAGACCTACATTGGCTCCCAGTATGTTTCCAAGCACAGTTCAAAGTGTTGGTGCTGACCTTTAAAGCCCTGAACGGCCTCAGTCCAGTATACCTGAAGGAGCGTCTCCACCCCCATTGTTCTGCCCAGACACTGAGGTCCAGCTCCGAGGGCCTTCTGGCGGTTCCCTTGCTGTGAGAAGCCAAGTTACAGGGAACCAGGCAGAGGGCCTTCTCGGTAGTGGCGCCCTCCCTGTGGAACACCCTCCCACCAGATGTCAAAGAGAACAACAACTACCAGACTTTTAGAAGACATCTGAAGGCAGCCCTGTTTAGGGAAGCTTTTAATGTTTAACAGACTATTGTATTTTAACATTTTGTTGGAAGTCGCCCAGAGTGGCTGGGGAAACCTAGCCAGATGGGCGGGGTATAAATAAATTATTATTATTATTATTATTATTATTATTATTATTATTATTCACTCCTGACTGTTAACCGCAGCAGCCGGAGTCTCATGGGTGAAATCCTGTCTGCACTTTGGCCTAAAGAAGGATTTGTAAGGAAGCTAATTCCCGTCTGAGAGCAGCAAGGCACTGTGGGAGAAGCATAACTTCATTTGGGTGCCGGAAGCCACCCACAGGCCAGGACCTGCCTCAGCTCAGTTCAGCAAGACATAAACAGGCCAGATGTTGGCTTCCTGCCACCGCAGGTGGCTGAGAAAGTGGGCAGCAAAGTGCCTCAAAAAATAATAATTGGGGGGCGAAACAGGGTAAAAGTGGAAAGGCCTCGATGCGGAACAAGAACTTCCCTAACTCTCCCTTCCTGCCACTTTTCATCCGTCTTGCCTCTTTGGTGTGGGTTTCCTCGCGCCAATGAACAGCTAAGATGACACACCAGGAAAGGGGGGGGGGGGAGAAGGTGCCAGGAGCCGCTCCCACTTCCCCCAAGGCAAGAATCGCTGAAGCAGTGCCTGGAAACTGGGCAGGAAAAAAATCCCTTTGGAAAAAAAGGGTGAACCAAGCACAACAGAATCAAGATGGAGGCAGTAGAAAAGGCTAGCTCTGGCGCCTCAGTGAAGCATTCCCGGCACCCCTAGACACCCCCCCCCCGCCCCAAAGTCTGAAGTTTCACTTCTAACTACCTGCTGTCAACTCTATATATTGTTCTCATTTTTAAAATATATATATATATGTGACCCATCTCAAGCTGGCAGCATGAAACTTTTAAAAATAAGGAAAAGCAAACTAGGGAACCATGATCTCTACCTGGCCAGACTTTTTACCCATCTACCAGAATTTCAGTCTTCAACTCTGTTGCCACAGCATAAAGATATAAAGCAAATGATCGTTTGTGTGTTAAACGCATGTGTTGTTATGAACCTGTTCTCAACAGAAGAGTGTGCCCTTCGGTTTTGGGAAACACTCTGCATATGCTCAAAGGCTCTGCCGTTGCAGCAACTTTAAAAATGAGCTTGCCATCGGAAACGAATAGAGAAACGAATGTGACCCTTTGATTCATATATAGCTATAGATGATATAGATATATCTGCTCAGAAAAGGCTCCCTTACCCATGCCCACAGAGGTAAGGTTTTTGGAACGAAAAGATGACAGCCACCACCAGGAACAAGCAGAACTGTAACCAAAACTTATTCCGTGGTGCTGGAGAGATTGCACAGTATCCACAAGCAAGATGATTCTTTCCCCCTCACATCTGCCAACTGCTGCCGCTACCCATCCTCCTGCAGCTTAGAAGGGATTTCAAGGAAGGCGGAGATCTATTTCATCAGATGAAGCTTTGGGAAATCAAATCTGCCAGGGCTGACGTAATAAGCAATCTCCCCCCACCCCACCCCCCAAATCCCAGATTTAGGGGAACATCGTATACGACCCCTATGCTTTCTCCCACACAACAGTTGCTCCCTGTTCAAGAACCCCTTCACCCACGCCACCCCCACCAGCCCTCTACCCACCCCATGGCCCAGCATGACCCCAAAATGCCTTAAATAATCCCAACGCTAACTGAAAGGGAAAGACCTCTCCTGATCCGTTATGGCAGGATTTGGGTCTGTGGCGCTCCCAGCTGCAGCGTTGCACCGAATTACCAATTGTAAAGACAGAGAACCCTATTGAACTCGTGCTCCTACACAATCTCTCTATCCTTTTCTCTTGCTCAATCTCAACCCGCCCACCAGCCCCATTCGACACCTACACACACAATTTTGTGAGTCTCTGGGCCCAATTTCAACTTTGGATCTCCGCCCGCTGCCAATATCTTGCTCCAAAACCCACAACTACGTTCCAAGAAAAATAGATGGAAAACAGAGAGGAGGAGCGGCACAGTCGGCAGGTAGCCTGTTGGGGAGGCAATCATGTGGGGTTGAGCTTTATGCACCCACAAAAGGTGTCCACTGCAGCTGCCGAACTGCACCTGTCAGCCCCAAGCCCTCAGAACCAAACAAGAGGTGTGGACCTAACCTGGATTGCTCTTGAACCAGGAAACCAGGTCAGCCAGGAGGCCAGTCAGAGAGTTAACAACCTGGTCCCCATCCACCCCAAGGCAAAGGCAAGGCAGGAAAACAACAGAAACCTCCACTCCCATGGACACCCCAACACTGGGACATGAGCACAACAAATTAAGGGCTACAGGTGAGCATTCAACTAAGTCTTAATTAGTGTAGACCCACTGAAATTAAGACACATTAATTGCAAAGGGGCTGCTCTGAGTAAAACTTAGCCCTAGCTCTCCTGCTAAAGGTCTGCAATAAGTCCACCTGAAGAAGGCCCTGAGATGACAGCATCTCCACATCTGTTGCCATGGCTACAGGGGAGCCTTCTCTTGTCCAACACAACCTTCCTATTTCTTACTGCTGGTGCATCATCTCCTTCTAGGCAGCTCCAGCGTAGGAACCTTTGCTGTATAATTGCCTCGGTTGTCTTCTCCTGGAGCAGCACAGAGTCCCCATCACCCCAAACCCAACCTTCACAGGCTTGATTTCTCATTTCCCACCTTATTTCCCTGCCTTTGCGTCCGGAGAGATCCCTGCCAGCTGCGATCTTCACTCCTTCAACTCCATGACTTTGGGGTTAGCTGCCGAAAAGTCACCTGCTCTCTTAAACACCTCCGCCCCTCCTCTCTTTGCCCCTTAGGCCTTGGTTGGAGAACGCCCTCCCTCTCAAAACACAACCCGCCACCTTTCTACCTCTTCTGTCAAACCCCACCTCTTCCATTAAGCCTTTGGTTTAACTCCTTAGTCCTCATCTCCAGACTCCAGCTGAAGAGAAGTTAATGGCACCACTGGGAATTCCACTCCCCCCACAAGCTTTGCAGTCATTGGGGTGGGGATAGGAGGGAGTTTGCAGCTGGAGCAGGAAGAGATTAAATCGTTTCTTCCTGTGATGCAGACCCCAACAACAGGGCAGGGTCGGATGTCTGTAATGAATTGCACACAGAGACAGCTTTAAACGTTACTTTGCCTGTTAACTCATTTAGTGTCAAGAGCGTCATGGCACTTGACTAAGGGGATACAAAATGCTGTAAGAACAACACAATCCATTATTGGGAAAACTCAGTGTCAGCCATAGCGGCAAGAATTAGGGACAGATGTATATCCTCTGCAAAATATGAATTGAAGAGACGAAATCCTATAATTTTTGTAGAAGCTCCAGTAGCTCAGAGACCCACAGAATCCCTCGTGAGCCCTGGAAAAGAGCCCAAAGCATTTTGGATCTGTTGGCAATGTGATTCCACAGCTACCAGCACATACACACAATCAATTTTTTCTGTTCAGGCCTTGGAGAGCCGCCGTCAATCAGTGCAGACAATACGGGCCTAGATGGGCCAGTGGCCTGATCCAGTAGAAGGAAAGTTCCTATGTACCTTGCCTATAACGTCTCAGATTTCAGAGCACTGATATATCAAGACTATGGTTATATGCTAGATATAAAACAACTAAAGGCAGTATTTCATAGGAATGTGCAGCATATGTAAATGTATTAAAATAAACACTTTCCTATTCCCAGCCACCAACTGCTTCCCCACCTGCCCACAAAAACAAAAGGTTAGCATTGTCTCTGGTGAGGTCTTCAAGAAGGAAGTGGCCCCATGCAATAATCTATCCACATGCTATTGCTGCTCAAATTTAGGACAGGGGTGGTATGTGCAAGCGGACGCTCTTGGTTATTGGCCATGATGGAACATAGGTGTGGAGGTTGTGCTTTAGAGGTATGCAGGGACCAAACCATTTACACTGAAGTAAATTTGCTGCAGTCCTCAAGTAAGCTGACTTTACTCTTGCATGGCCCACTCCAGAAATTTCTTTTAAAGCCATAAGAATGCACACCCAGGACCTCTTAACAGTAAAGGCAGCGGTAGGCAACATGGTAACCTACAGAAGTTGTTGAACTACAACCATGATGGCCAGGGCTGATGTGCACTGTAGTCCAGCAAAATCTGGAGGGTTACTCCAGAGATCAGGAATAGCTAGTCTGGTCCTTAAAATATGCTTTTGTTTAGGAACAGTCTTCCTTGATGAAACCAAAGCCTCTCTATAACATTCTTTGCAAGAATCCCAATATCTAGCAAGCACTGTCCAAGTGCCTCATGAACACTATTTGAGGACTCTGCAACACAGTACCCCATAGCACCTCATTAGGGCCTCAGAAGGCCCTGGCACCCCAGAGTAAGCCATTATAATCACCTTGGGTAACAGCTACAACAATTCTGATCAGAATTCCCTCAAGTCATCAACCACAGCTTAGTTTCTATAGGGTGTGCAAGGTCACACACACACCACCAAACCAAGGAGCACAGGAACCGACAGCGTTTTCTGCAGCAGCAGTCCTTCCATGAGCTGGGCAACACATTATCCCACAAGGCTCCATACTGCTCTAGAGAATGTTTCTAGGCCTCAACCTTTCTCAGCATCTTCTCTGGTCCTTAGAACGGAGAGGGGAAGCAAACCTGGTGCCATATAACTCCTCTGAAATGCCTTGGGATGCCAGTGCAATGGCACAACACAGGGGCCCACTGAACCCTATATTGCCCAGAGTCCCGACATCTGTAGCAACCCTTTAATAACTCTTACAACACATACTCCCCATACCTCGGTGTGGGGATCAGCAAACTTTTTCAGCAGGGGGCCAGTCCACTGACCCTCAGACCTTGTGGGGGGCCAGATTATATTTTTGGGGGGAGGGATGAACGAATTCCTATGCCCCACAAATAACCCAGAGATGCATTTTAAATAAAAACGATTCCTGGACCATCTGTGGGCTGGATTTAGAAAGCAATTGGGCCGGATCTGGCCCCCAGATGTTCGTTTGTCTACCCATGATCTAACCTATATTGCTTTCACAGCCATCTCCTGCAACACAGTACCCCATAGCATCTTCTGAGCACAGGAAAGGGAGGCCCTTGCACCACATAGGTAAAGGGACCCCTGACCATTAGGTCCAGTCGTGGCCGACTCTGGGGTTGTGGCGCTCATCTCGCTTTATTGGCTGAGGGACGTACAGCTTCCGGGTCATGTGGCCAGCATGACTAAGCCGCTTATGGCGAACCAGAGCAGCACACGGAAACGCCGTTTACCTTCCCGCTGGAGCGGTACCTATTTCTCTACTTGCACTTTGACGTGCTTTCGAACTGCTAGGTTGGCAGAGCAGGGACAGAGTGACAGGAGCTCACCCTGTTGCAGGGATTCTAACTGCCGACCTTCCGATCGGCAAGCCCTAGGCTCAGTCTTTTACACCACAGCACCACCTGTGTCCCCAAGTAGCTCCATAGAAAGCCTTATTTATGGTACAACAGTCCTTTTAAAACTCTCACAATATGTCAGTGCAAAATATGCCTATGCCTGAAGTGGCTTTTTTAGCAAGGCTGTGGTGACAGAGGTGAACTTTATTAACAAATTAAAAATTAGCACAATGCTGAGCCCAGGTGGTATCCACCTAAAAGTTCTTGAAGAACTCAAATATGAAATTGCTGGTCTTTAACAAAAACATGCAACTTCTCCCTAGAATTGACCTCTGTACCTGAGGACTGGAAGGTGGCAAATATAAAACTATTTAAATAATAATAATTGGGGGAATCTAGGAAATTACAAGCAGATTAGCTTAACATCTGTTCTGGGTAAATTGGTGGAAATTATTAAAGATAAGATTATCAAGCATATAGAAGAACAAGCCTTTCTGAAGAATCAGCATGGCTTCTGCAAAGGCAAATCCTGTCTCATTATCCTCCTAGAGTTCTTTAAAGGTGCCAACAAATCTTTGCAGAAGCTGTGTACTTGGGTTTTTATACGGTTTTCACACAGTTTCTCACAAAATCCTAATTGCACTTAAACCTTATCGGGATCTGAACTAGTGATGGCAGACCACCAAAGAGGCTGTAAGGTTGTGAAGGACAGGTCAGTGAAAATGCTGTCTTGACATGTGGCAGCTGTGAAAAGGATGAATTCCACCTTAGGGAATCGCAAGGAAAGAAATTGAAAATAAAACTGTCAATACTGAAATGCCCTTATACAAGCCTATGGTAGAACTACACTGGCAATATGGTGTATAATTCAGGTTGCAAAAACTCAAAAGGATATTGTGGGGCTAGAAAGGATGCAGAAAAGTGCAATCCAAATGATCAGAGGACTGGAGGGCAGTGTTTGGGGGTTGGAAAAAAAGGTGAGTAAGGGGTGGGGATATAACACAGGTATATAAAATTACACCTAGCATCGAGTCAGTGTATAGAAACAAGCTTTTCTCCCTCTGTTATAAAATGAAGGGAGGGAGATTCGCGACAGACGAAATTCTGCTTCCCACCCTGGAATGCCACAACACGTGGTAGCGACCACCTAGGTGGCTTTTAAAAAAAGATCAGACAAATGCATGGAGAATAAATCGACCCCCGGCCCCCGGCCACGACGGAGATCAGAAGCAGCCCCGGGGAACAGCAGGCGCTGGAGGGGCCGGCTGCGCTCCGGTCCGGCTTGGGGGTCGCCTCCTGTATGGAACAGGATGCCGGGCGAGACAGGCCTCGGGTCCGATCCGGCACAGAGGTCCCGATTCCCTCGGAGACAATTAGCCCTTGGAGAGAGGAAATGGGGGGAGCAACGCCCCTTGGAGACCCCCCCTCTCCGCCCTCCGAAACCCCCTTCCCCCGATCTCGGGGTGCCTTTGGCCCGCCCGCCCCTTCCTGGCCAGGGAGCGCAGCACCGGCGCGGGCCTCGTCGGCGTCCCGGCAGGCTGGCTCCCCGCCTCGCCTTCCCCGCCGCCTCCGCAGGGAGAAAGACTCACGGCTCGGGTGGATCGGCGGCGCCGCGACCCGCGCTGAAACATGGCCCCGATCCCGCCGTCTCCAGCGCCCGGGCGACGCGCCCACCTCCAGGCTCCCGCTTTGCGCCCGGGCGCTGCTGCTGCGGCGGCGGCGGCGTTGCTCTTCCCTCCCCAGGGGAGGAGGTGCTGCGTGCCGATCCCTCCCCGCCGCCCGACACCCGGGCCCGCCCCTTCGCCTGCCCAGCGACGCGCAAGGCTCCCGTCCCTCCTCCCCGCAGGATCGCCCTCTCCCTCTCCGCGCGCCGCTCTCCTCCTACCGGCTTCTCCAGTTTGGTGCTGGAGGCGCGCAATGGCGAGGCTCTGCAGCCGAACAAGAGCGCAAAAGGATCCGGCGAGCGATCCTCTGCGCGCGCGGTGGGGCGGCCACCCGGGAAGAGGTCAGGGACCACCCGCCAGGCAGGATTGAACCCCCGAGGAGCAGGTGGCTTTGCATTGCGCCACCAAGCTAGCCGGGGCTCTTCCAGCCCCGTCCTCGCCGGTCCTTTCCCGCTGTCACCTCCCATCCATCACCCTCCTTCGACCCCTTCCCCGCACCCTTTCTGTGCCCGCTGCTGTCGCTTCCTATCAGCGCGATCCGTTTTCCCTTCCTCTGGCCTCGCTGTCACATTCTTCCTTTCCAGAACCCCAGCCACTCCTTCACCCGCCACCTAAGAACAAGCCACCTGCCCTCTTACATCCATGCGTTTTTACCGGCCTCCTCGGCTCTTACCTACAGAATATTAAGACGTTTCGTTCAGTTTGATTGCTTTAGCCACTGGCCCCTAACAACATGCCATGCGGCACGAACGAATCGCTTATTTAAAACGCTGCTTTTCTCCTGCTTCATTTGCAACATGATGGTAAACAAATTCGGAGTCAAATTTTGCTATAAAACACACACACACAAAAAACAGATAAAGGCACTTTAGAAGATATCCCACTGTTTACCTAGCAAATTTCAATATATAGACCAGTAATTGATTTTTAGTGTACCTGGGAGAGAGCTTCTTCTCCACCTCTGTGACTGTGGACTCTAATAAACAAAGAGCGAGGAAGATCTAAGACAATTACTATCGCAGTAGCGCAAGTGAGACTTTTATGGAATCCTACCAAGTCTGGGCTGTTACCAAAGATGGCATCATTTGGAGACTTGCCAGTGTAAACTCTCTCCTGAAGCAATGTTTAAGTATATACTTCTAGCCCATATTTGTACTTGAGCATATTAAAACAAGGGAGCGAGCAAGCCTAGATTTGCTAATGGATGCCATTATAATTGTGAATAAAAACATCTTGGGAGTATAATTTTAAATTCCATCTTTGCAGCCTGCAGGTTACACTGGAGAAGATGGCAAATCCCTTCCTCTGCAGGAGATAATTCATATTTTGGTATCACCTACTACTGTCATCACCAGCAGATTCGTTGGGCAGTATAATAGGTGGAACATTAGATTTGGATGGACGAAGGGAGACTTGGGTCCAAATCTCCACTGGGTGAACTTGGCCCGGTGAGCTTAGCCCATTACACTGTGAAAGCTGCAAGAAAAACCCTGAACTCCAGGAGGAGTAGCAGGATATAGGTTGCATGCACACCATACAATTAAAACACCTCTCAAACAAGAATCCTGGGAGCTGAAGTTTGTTAAGGATGCTGGGAATTGTTTCTCTGTTAGAGGTAAACTGAGGTGCCCAGAATTCTTTTGGGGGAGATGTGCCTTAAATGGGCTTTAAATGTACTGCATGTAAAAATACGTACATACAAACATACATACAACAAACTGGTGGACTCAATCTAACAGAGAATTAAGCATGCTGTTTCAGACTAGCAGCCAATTAAGAGTGTAAAACACTATAAGGGACCAATGCTCATAAGTGCAATGTCAGTTCACAAAACGAACTGACCCTGTATAGATGTTCTAGCTCCTTCCCACTTCTCCCTTCCCTCTATGCACAAATCACACATTTTCCAGAGCTTGAAGGCAGGGATGCTAATCCACAGGAGAGTAATGGTAGTTATATTTGCGTACTCCTAATACCTCACCTTTATTCAGCACCTTTTTTACATGGCAGTTGGAAGTACTGTCTATAGTAGTTCACGTACATCCTATGTTCTCATAGCAAACTCAGTCCTCCGACTGTGGATCATTGTGTATCTGTCATGGCACCATCCACTTATTAGAGGGAGGCATTCCTAGGCTTGGATAAACCCAGAAGTCTGCAGAAGTACCAAAAAAAAACCCTTCAGGAAAAAAGTTCTAAGTGGAGTGGGAGCCATCCCAAAACAGTCCAGTAGGGACTGAGCATGCTCAATGGCCCTGAACAGGGCTGCCTTCAGATGTCTTCTATGTATCAGGTAGTTGTTTATCTCTTTGACATCTGGTGGGAGGGCGTTCTACAGGGCGGGTGCCACTACCAAGAAGGCCCACTGCCTGGTTCCCTGTAGCTTTGCTTCTCGTAGTGAAGGAACAACCAGAAGGCCCTCAGAGCTGGACCTCAGCGTCCGGGCAGAACGATGGGTTTGGAGACGCTTCTTCAGGTATACTGGGCCGAAGCCATTTAGGGCTTTAAAGATCAACACCAACACTTTGAATTGTGCTTGGAAACGTACTGGGAGCCAATTTAGGTCTTTCAAGGCCGGTGTTATGTGGTCTCGGCAGGCGCCCCCAGAATGGTGTATTCTGGAAAAGGGCATGGCTGGCTTTTGTTTGCAGTAAGCGGCAAATAAATAGAACAACAGTAACTGCATCTATGAATACAAGCAAATTTAGAAGAAGAAAAATCCAGTGTCAAGGAAGACTGGGGCTGAAAAGGGGAACCTGAAGCAGCTAGAGGAGGCACAGCAGGACAGTGTCATCAGGCTCTGCTCTGCTATTAGGCAGAGTGGGGCCACTGTCTCAGGAAATGGATGCATTTCCTAGTGAACTGCTCCATATCACGCAATGTATGCCTTCATCCCTTGGGAACCCCCAAGCAGGGGCAAAACTAGATTTTGCTTTGGCACCCCACAATTCACATTTGCACGCGCGCACACACACATCCGCAGGCTGGGAGCCTCTGGAGGCTTCGCCCAGTATAAAAAACCCCGGCTAGCCCTCCTGTAGCTACGGCTCTGCCGCCAAGCACTTGGGGACCAGCACAGGCATCACAGAAGCCCCACCAATCCAACTTGACCCCTTTTGGAAGAGGAAATTTCCCCAGTGGGATTGCCTAGTTCTGAATGGGGGTGGGGAGCAGAGAAGGCCCTTTTCAAGCATGCGCTATTGCTAATTGGATCACTGCAGCAACTTCAAGCAGCAACTTCCAAGAGCAAATGAGTCACCGCCATAGATTAAATCATCACAGGTAATAATAAAAAATATGTCAGCTGAATAATAGTTTGGGGAGGCCCTGGCTGAGAGGGGGAGCTTCTCTGATAACCTACTTCCACCATGTGTTGGAAAGTGGAACTGCAAGCATATTAGTATGGCAGCCCACCAGGGTCTGGTTCACCCCTTTGGACCGTATAAAGTGACATCAGCCAGGATAACAGATTAATAATCACAGATAGAACTTGCTTGTCACCTGATGCAAACACAAAACACTGTTTCCAAATTTACAGCAGGTGCTGGAATGGGCTGACTGCAGGAGGATGAGATCCACAACTTTGAATGCTTTGAGTTGTTGTCGTTGTTGTTGTTAACTCCACATAGAGAAGCAGCAAATAAGTCAATGGTCTAGGTGACCAAATCTTTGTCCTTGATGATGTGTTAGATTTCTCTTTCTCTTTGTGGGTTTTTGTTGTTGTTGTTGTTGTTTCTGTGTGTGTGTTTACACCCCTAAGCTGTAGTCTGAAGTGGTCCAGTTCATTCTTCTAGGAAGTGACGGCAGTGGTGGGGAGATTCACCCTCTTCCCTCTCCATTCCTTTTTGCTTCTGCATGGTGTTGATTAGATTGTGAGCCTGCAGGCAGAGAGACCGTCTCATCTTTTAATATAATATACATCTTTTAAAGGTAAAGGGACCCCTGACCATTAGGTCCAGTCGTGACGGACTCTGAGGTTGTGGCGCTCATCTCGCTTTATTGGCCGAGGGAGCCGGCGGACAGCTTCCGGGTCATGTGGCCAGCAGCGAACCAGAGCAGCACACGGAAACGCCATTTACCTTCCCGCCAGATTGGTACCTGTTTATCTACTTGCACTTTGACATGCTTTCGAACTGCTAGGTTGGCAGGAGCAGGGACCGAGCAACGGGAGCTCACCCCGTCACGGGGATTCAAACTGCCGACCTTCTGATTGGCAAGCCCTAGGCTCTGTGGTTTAACCCACAGCACCACCCGTGTCTCTATACATCTTTTAACATGCAATAATATAGTTGTAAGCATTTTCTAAGGCTGCATACACACAGTACCTTTAAAGCATATCTTTCCCCCACCCAAGAACCCTGGGAATTGTGGTTTGTTATGGATGCTCAGAACTGTAGCTCTGTGGGGAATAAACTACTGTTCCCCAGATTCTTTGGTGCAGTGTGTTTTTTTCTTCTTTGATGATCACCCGTAGCCGAGTAAGACTGCCTTCCATAAACACGGTTTTAACAATGAGTCCATAAGTGACTGTGGAGACCAATTCTGGATCCACACGTCCTTCCACAGTGGGGACATTGGTTTCCGGGCAGGAGTTGATAACAGTGTGGATTTGCTAAGTGTGCCTTCCTCTTAGCACATTTCTCCCTTGCGTCCTGAGTTCGGGTTTCTTCGAAGCCCATGACACCTTTGGTAAAGGCTGTTTTCCAATTGGAGTGCACCCAGGCAAGTGTTTCCCAATTGTTGGTGTTTATATTACATTTTTTTAAAAAAAAATGCCTTGAGACAGTCTTTAAACCTCTTTTGTTGACCACCAGCATTACGCTAACCATTTTTATGTTCAGAATAGAGTAGCTGCTTTGGAAGACAATAATCAGGCATCCGCACAATGACCAGCCCAATGAAGCTGATGTTGTATCATCATTGCTTCAACACTGGCGATCTTTGCTTCTTCCGGTACAGTGGTATTAGTTTCCCTGTCTTCCCAAGTGATATGTGCAGATGACAGCTTATTGAACGGAAGTTTGGGGGGACGATGTGCAGGCAGAGGGAAATTAAACAGGTAAAGCGCATTAGGATAATGCATCCTCATTCCCAAAAAGAGGCAGTGTGGTGTAGTGGTTAAGAGCGGTAGACTCGTAATCTGGTGAACCGGGTTCACTTCCCCGCTCCTCCACGTGCAGCTGCTGGGTGACCTTGGGCTAGTCACACTTCTTTGAAGTCTCTCAGCCCCACCCACCTCACAGAGTGTTTGTTGTGGGGAAGGAAAGGAAAGGAGAATGTTAGCCGCTTTGAGACTCCTTCGGGTAGTGATAAAGCGGGATATCAAATCCAAACTCTCCTTCTTCTTCTTCAATGTGGAAATGCAGCTTGAAACGGAGTGGGGACAACAACATCGCTGTTTTAAGCCACTAGCACTCACATAACTTTTCATAAGAAGCAACAGGGTGGAAGCAGGATATATTTATGTACTGTGGCTTACGTTATGTGGAAGAACACAGAAGTGTGTGCACAATATCTCATTGCTAACACTGATGCGAAAAGCAGACTCGGGTGAGGAAGCCCTGCTTCAAGGCATCGTGTCTCCAATTTTTCCTGAAGATGGTGCCGTTGTTGTCATCACCTATCACAGCAAACACATTTCACAGGGCGTGCCACCAAAGTGTTTGTAGGCGGCCCCTCTTCATATATAGTTCTAACTTCATGGTTTCCAAAATATAAGGGAAAGAAAGATCGCTTCCTCAAGCACCTGCCAAAGAGTGGAGAAAAGTGTGTTCTGGAGGAGTGAGATGCATCAAATTATTACCCGTTATTTATACTGTCCTTATCAGGCATCATACAAATATTAAAACAGACGTGGTTTTGCCCTCAGGTTGACAATCAAATAAAACACAAAGGGAAAAAGGAATTAGGAATAACAGGACAAATGGCCATCAAGAGAAAAGAAGGAGGATCATGAAGAAAAAAGCAAGAGTGAAAGCTAAGCATGAATTTTCCATAATATCTTAAATGAGGAAAAGATGTGAGCTACTCCAATCTGGAAGATTTAGAGTTATTAGCAGTGGAATGTATGAACTATAAAGTCCTCCATTCAAATCTCACCTCAGCTATGAATTTGCTTAGGATAGGGATCGCCAATGTGGTGCCCATGGGCACCAGTGTGCCCACCAGGGCCTCCTATGGTGCCCACAGGAGGTCTCAAAAGTCCACCATGCTCAAGAGACTGTTTGCTCATCCTCCTCAGTTCCTCATTGCATTGGCCCAATTTCTCTGGTACATAGAACATCCCCACCCCTTCAACATGGCCACATTTCACTGGGTGCCAGGATTGGACACTCTCTCAGCAGAATGAGCAGGACGGCCCGCATTGAGCAGCAGGACTGGCGTGCCAAATGTTGAAGTCCTGGAAGTAAATATATATTACCGTCTGAAGAAGGAGGCACCACACCAGATGACTTACATGCAGAGTCAAAGGCGACCTAACTGCTTCGCGGAAAGGAGGCAAGAGGAACTAAACTCGGTTTCTGTTTTCCTCGATCATCTCACTTTTCCTGCCAGCTACTTTTCTCCTAGCACATGATAGTGTTTTGCCCGGTGACATGAAAAATGTCGCTTACTGGTTCCTGGGTATTAAATCTCCACTAAAAGGTGTAGGAGGCAGGCCACAGCTGCTGTATTTTTCAGCCCTGCTGAAGTTTCCCTATAGAAGTCTGCCCTGGCCCTGTGACATGGCTGACTCCCCTCTCTCTCTCCCCATATCTCCTCCTCAGCCATGAACTTGCTTTATCTCTGCCTTCAGCTGGTGGGTGGGGAGAGGCAGATCCAAGGGGACTTCTCAACTCTCTAACTAGACTGCTCAGAAGTTGTTCGACTTCAGTGCAGGTCAACAGGTAGGAACAAAGGGCTGGGGGGGGGGACGCTTTGGGATTTTATTTTCTCTCTCTTCTACCTCTCATTGAATATGAAAACAGATAAAAACGGAGGCGGCTCTTTGGCTGTGAGCATACTAAACTGCGAAAGCACATTCGAAGCACCTTTTTCTCTCAAAGAATTCTGGGCACCGTAGTTTGTTAAGGACTGCTGCGAATTGTGATTCTTTGAGGGGGTAAACTACATTTCACAGAATTCTTTGAGGGAGAGAATTGAGTGTGCTTTTTAGTGTGCGCACAGTGTTTCTGCTGTTACCTGTCGGTGTTCATGTCTTTTCTCTCCACCCCATCACCTAAATTAAGGACCAGCGACTGGAAGCCCCTAAGGTCCATGCAGGCTCTCAGAGGAGTGTTTCCCTTCTCCACTAAATATCCAAAAATGAAGAAGGGAATTGGGGTACTGCATTGGCCTCAAGGCTACCAACTAGCTGGGAAACAAGCAGTCTAGCTTGCTTTTGAGACTTGATTTCCAGGAATCAACAGGCGAAGCTTTGCAAGGTATGGAGCTCAACACTGTAATCTGTTTATGGCTGTAAAATAGGGATGAGGAGCCTGTAACCATTCTGTTATTTTGTTGGACTACAACTCCCATCATTACTGAACATTGGCCATGCTGGCTAAGGCTAATGGGAGTTGGAGTTCAACATTGATCTGGAGGGTGCCACGTCCCCTATCCTTGCTTAGATCAGTGCTATCAAAGGGACAACTAGAACGATGGCTTCAAAAGTTGGGAATCTTCATTGGCCCAGCAGTCTTCAAACCTTTCTCGAAGGGCTGTCCTGAAAAAAGGTAGTTGCCATCCAGGAGGTAAGAGTGGTTGATCTTTCCTATTTCATTTCATTTTTATTTTATTCTGCATAACTAAACTGTTTCTCCTTTAGGGAGAAACCAGACATTATATAGCAGAGGCATGTAATGGTCTCTGAAAAACAGCTACAAGGATGCTGCTAACTATTAAAAAACTAGCTATTTTTCCACCCTAAGTTGCTTCACAGCTGCTTTCTCATGCCCAGGCGTGCCAATTTAAATAAAATATTGGGGGGGGGCAGGTATAATTTCACACCATTTGAATGATAATGTCCCTTAACTTTTGGGGAGACAGCCCCCTCAAATATTTTAGGGGGGGCAAAGGGACCTCAGCCCTTAGGACTTGGTTTCTATGCTGATGCCCCACTGCAAAAATATGGGTACCAGTATCTTTTCCTGTGCAAATAGAAAAACAGCTGGATGGAGGCAGTTTTGATCAGGAAATAAATAGTAGGGGAAGGGGTAAGGAATCCTTTACCCCTGCCATTCCTCTTGGGATCACAGCTTCCAGCACTTAGTTTTAATTATAACAAAAATGTCGGGAGATTGGTACACATATCTGATATGCAATGCACAGCTTGGCTCCTAGTCTAAGTGCATCTTAAAAGCATGAAAAGCAGCCCGTTGACGCACTATTTCATCTTATGAAGTTAACCTTCATTTCCCTCCCAACCCATTTACAGTGGTACCTCGGGTTAAGAACTAGATTCATTCCAGAGGTCCGTTCTTAACCTGAAACTGTTCTTAACCTGAGGTACCACTTTAGCTAATGGGGCCTCCCGCTGCCACCGCTGCACGATTTCTGTTCTTATCCTGAAGCAAAGTTCTTAACCCGAGGTTCTATTTCTGTGTTAGCGGAGTCTGTAACTTGAAGCGTCTGTAGCCTGAAGCATCTGTAACCCGAGGTACCACTGTACATTATGAAATATCCCTGTCTCTTTCTAATAGTTCATTTTCACACATGATGCCAATATATATATATATATGCGCATTTTTGGCATCTTATTATTATTCCAGGCTCATTGCTACTTCATAAGCTAGCAATTTGTCTCCAAGCCCAAGTCAAAGCACAAATTCTGATTTTTAAAGCCCTGAAGCCACCAATTGGGGAAGGGTGATCACCAATGAACATGCCGCGGCCCCAGACTGTTATGGACCACCTTTTCCAAAATGTCACAACCTGGCCATCTGGAGCAAGAGCCTTACTGCATGTCTCCCCATTGGCTGAAGTGAGACATGTGAGGACATAGGAGAGGGTCTTTGGGACTGAGGCATCACTGCTATGAAATGGCTTCCCAGGCTCTATCACTGCTCACCTGCCCCGCAGGGAAAATACCGGCCAATTGCTGTGTTCAGCATGTGCTGCCATTTTATGATCGTCTCTATGATACGCTGCATTGTATTTTTGTGTTGCTCTTATTACTGATTGGTGCCTTGAGGGCGTTTTCAGTAGAAAGTGGGGGGGCCAAGTAAAAATTACTTAATAAATAAATAACATCTCCCAGAATTGCCATGCAAATATAAAATCCTGACTGTGAAAATGTACATTCAGGTTTTTCAATTGAGTTGTTGCTACTGATGTTGTGGTTGTCGTCATCAAGTACAAACTTTCACATGTGCAACAAATAGTGTAAATGGGGAGACTTGCCATCTGACCAGGAAAAAATCCTGACGCTTTTAACTGCAGCCGAATCTTCGGGAATCAGCATGCAGAAATTCTTGTGAGGTGCACATAAGCCTTATTAACTGCTAATCAGGCCTCTGTTAAAGGCACGGCTAAAATGGCCAGTTTAAAGGTTGGTAAACCTTTAAACACAGGCATTTTTATTGCCTCTTTGCCCAGAATTTCTAAAATTGGGATGTAAATTTTTAGGAGCTACTTTATTTCTGTAATCATAAGCTGTTTTAAGCTATTTAAAATATTGCAGTGTTGTGTTTTAATGTTCTAACCTGGCCTGGGACCTTAGCTTAAAAGGTGGGTGGTAATAATAATAATAATAATAATAATAATAATAATAATAATAATGTGTGTATTTGTGAAAATGTCTTTGGTAACCTATCTTCTAGTGCTTTAACACACCCCATCATGCTATGTACTCTTTCCTACTGTCTACTCTGTGTTGTGAACACTGCATTTTATGTTTGGGGTTTGTGTGCTGCAAGACCCGTGCAGAGAATCGGGTCTCCACCTTTTTAAGGACCAAGGTCCTGTATTTTTAAGGGCTGCATAAGAGTCAGAAAACATTCTGCAGTGGACCCTGTCATAGTCATAGAATCATAGAATTCTAAAGTTGCAAGGGACCCACAAGGGTCATCTAGTCCAGCCCCCTGCAATTCAGGAATCTCAGCTAAAGCATCCCTGAGAGGTGGCCATCCAACCTCTGCTTAAAAACCTCCAAGGAAGGAGAGTGCACCATCTCTCAAGAGAGTCGGTTCCACTGTCAAACAGCTCTTTTCTTTTCTCTTCTCTTCTCTTCTCTTCTCTTCTCTTCTCTTCTCTTCTCTTCTCTTCTCTTCTCTTCTCTTCTCTTCTCTTTTCAAAAGGAGGCAACCCTAGCAGGGAATAGTATCAGAAAAGGCAACTTTCAATAGCGGAACATATTTCAAACTGGCATTTAAAGTGAATTCTGATGTAATAAATTCGTATCTTATTCTTCCTCTCCCACCTACCCTCCATTCCATGAGCTGGCCTGTCCTTGGGCTATTCCTTGTCTTTAACTCCTACTCTCATCACTCCTTTTCCCCTTGGCACAAAGTACAATGGCTAGATAAAAAGCAAGCATACTTCCCATCTGGCTTCCTGTCTTGTTTCCAGAGGTACTTGCAGATTGCACTGCATGATTTTGGAGAGATTTGGAGAGTTTTGGAGAGTTTTGCAGAATAGAGAGTGCATCTATGCATTTGTTTTACCTCTGATTTGTAGCCAATGATATTTACACTCAATTGAGAGTCTTCTGTAGCTTTGTATAGTTCACTTTGCAACAGTGGACTGCTTTGGCTGCACTTTACTAATTCAGGGAATCATGTCGGAATTCTCCCAAGCACTGCCCAGCGACCAGAAAAAAGGCAGCAACCTCCTGCCATGCTCTTCTGCCTTTAAGAGAAGCTCCATGTGCAGAACTTAGCAGATGACGTTTTTGCAGCATGGACACAAACATTATCTTTTGCTAACATCTGCACTTCGAGCGGCTGTGAAAGTTGCTGCTACTGTAGCCAGTGGGAAAGCTCTATTTTGCCTCCATGTTTTGTTTTGTTTTGTTTTGTTGGTGGGGGAGGAGCCCCTGATGTTTGAGGAGATTTCTTATAATGAGGTGGGGAATTCAAACATACAATTCCCACTAGGGCAACTCAACAAAAGCTGCTACACACAACAAAACTGATTGCGTCTGCAATGGACTGTGGATGTCCAGTTAACATTTTGGACTGCTCTTTTCAGTGGTCTGTATCCTGCTGTGGATACAGACCAGCCTTCCCCAACTTGGTGCCCTCCAGATGCTGTAGGACTCCAGCTCCCCTCGGTCCCAGCCAGCATGGCCCAATGGACACAGACGATGGGAGTTGTAGTCCAACAATATTTGGGGAGCTACACATTCCTCGTCCTTGATCTACAGCCATCTGGAGGGGGGGCACCAAGTTGGAGGACAGTGATATAGACTCTCTATTTTTTGTTGTTGTTTAGTCGTTTAGTCGTGTCCGACTCTTCATGACCCCCTGGACCAGAGCACGCCAGGCACTCCTGTCTTCCACTGCCTCCCGCAGTTTGGTCAAACTCATGCTGGTAGCTTCGAGAACACTGCCCAACCATCTCGTCCTCCGTCGTCCCCTTCTCCTTGTGCCCTCATTCTTTCCCAACATCAGGGTCTTTTCCAGTGAGTCTTCTCTTCTCATGAGGTGGCCAAAGTATTGGAGCCTCAGCTTCAGGATCTGTCCTTCCAGTGAGCACTCAGGGCTGAATTCCTTCAGAATGGAGAGGTTTGATCTTCTTGCAGTCCATGGGACTCTCAAGAATCTCCTCCAGCACCATAATTCAAAAGCATCCATTCTTCGGCGATCAGCCTTCTTTATGGTCCAGCTCTCACTTCCATACATCACTACTGGGAAAACCATAGCTTTAACTAGACTTACCTTTGTTGACTCTATATTCCAGAGACCCAAAGTTTTCAAAACAGAGAATACAAGAGAAAGATTGTGGTTCAGTGGTTTGGTTCTGTATTTTTAAAAAGTGTTACTGGCGCATATAATTTGAAGAAGCACTGGAACTTGGAGGAAATCTTCGGGGGGGGGGGAGGCAATTTTCAATCTGGCTCCACATCAGGGAGGACTGGAGCAGGTGATGGGCAGTTTTCTCTATTTTCCAGGAACCAAGCCTTATCTTTTGCATGCACCCTTAAGGACCAAGATGCAGCTCTGCATCTTAAGTTCTTTAGTTTTAATCATCCGAGCTGGCCTAGGGTGTATCGTTTACAAGTCAGATTAAACTCAAGAGGGAGTTATCAGCTCCCAACATACTTGCACACCCTTCCCATGCCTGAGCTCCATGTCAAATGGGCCATTGCTCTAGTTTTTCATTTCTCTGATGACACACGTACGAAACGCAGGAGCCGTTTTATCCCGTATTTATTAATCCAGGATAACTGCCCACACTCCCTAATGTTGCGCTCACTTAACACCACTTGCAGTCACAGTTTCACACAATGACTGTTGGACCCTCCCCACTTCCCTGAGTGGTAAGAGGTTCCATTGGCAGTGCTACCTTTAGATGGTAGTGCTACCTTTAGATGGCGAACCAGAGCAGCGTGCAGAAATGCCGTTTACCTTTCCGCCAGAGCGGTACCTATTTATCTACTTGCACTTTGATGTGCTTTCAAACTGCTAGGTTGGCAGGAAGCTGGCACGATTTCTGTTCTCATCCTGAAGCAAAGTTCTTAATATTTCTGTGTTAGAGGAGTCTGTAACCTGAAGCGTCTGCCAACCTAGCAGTTCGAAAGCACTCCCGGGTGCAAGTAGATAAATAGGGACCGCTTACTAGCGGGAAGGTAAACGGCGTTTCCATGTGCGGCTCTGGCTTGCCAGAGCAGCGATGTCACGCTGGCCACGTGACCCGGAAGTGTCTCCAGACAGCGCTGGCCCCCGGCCTCTTGAGTGAGATGGGCGCACAACCCTAGAGTCTGGCAAGACTGGCCTGTGCGGGCAGGGGTACCTTTACCTTTAAAGGTAAAGGACCCCTGACCTGTTAAGTCCAGTTGCGAACAACTCTGGGATTGCGGCGCTCATCTCGCTTTTTCCGCCGAGGGAGCCAACGTTTGTCCGCAGACTGTTTTTCCAGGTCATGTGGCCAGCATGATTAAGCCGCTTCTGGCGAAACCAGAGCAGTGCGCAGAAACACTGTTTACCTTCCCGCGGGAGCAGTACCTATTTATCTACTTGCTGCACTTTGACATGCTTTCGAATTGCTAGGTTGGCAGGAGCAGGGACAAGGAATGCGAGGGAGCTCACCCTGTTGCGGGGATTCATAGAATCATAGAAAGTCACAGAATCATAGAACTGTAGAGTTGGAAGGGACCCTGAGGATCATCTAGTCCAACCCCCTGCAATGCAGGAACATGCAGCTGGTCCATTCGAACCACCGCATTTCTGATCGGCAAGCGTTAGGCTCAGTGGTTTAGACCACAGCACCACCGGCATCCCTTTAGATGAGAGCGCACTGGCAAAATGGGTGCCTTGGCAATATTTGTTCCCATTGGAAATATAAGCAGGGAATAAGTGGAAGCAAACAGATACTGCCTTCATAGGTTCTAGATTCAGGTAGGTTGCCGTGTTGGTCTGATACAGTTTATATATATATATATATATATATATATATATATATATATATAGTTCAGTAGCACCTTAGAGACCAACTAAGTTTGTTCTTCGTATAAGCTTTTGTGTGCATGCCCATACCCATTGAGTCAATCACCCATCTCCTACTACCCTCCTGAGAAAACCTAACCCCACTCCATGCTCTCACTATGTCTGAGGGTCTGCTGACTTCTGTTTCAGTGTATCTGAAGAAGTGTGCATGCATACGAAAGCTTATACAGTGGTACCTCAGTTTAAGTACTTAATTTGTTCCGGAGGTCCGTTCTTAACCGTTCTTAACCTGAACCACCACTTTAGCTAATGGGGCCTCCCACTGCCGCCACGCCGCCAGAGCACGATTTCTGTTCTCATCCTGAAGCAAAGTTCTTAATATTTCTGGGTTAGAGGAGTCTGTAACCTGAAGCGTATGTAACCTGAGGTACCACTGTACCAAGAACAAACTTACACACACACACACACACACACACACACACACACACACATTGCCTTCATAGGGACACTCAAGGATTCTGATTGCTCCACATTTTAAAGCTGACAGAACTGAGTTGCACTTCCTGGGTCAAAACATGGTTATCCTTTTCGTATTGACAATTCTCCAAATTTTGTGACACAGTTCTCTGCTCCAAACTGCCACCACAACAAAACAAAAAGAATATGCATACAATGGGGGCGGGGACAGAGTTTAGGATAACTTGTAGAAACAATGCACATTTTAATGTGGTTTGTAATTTTCAGCAGCATGACACAGAAAGGGAAAGGAACAGACTTATGAATGAACACATGCGAAAGGCTATGACTCTAAAGCACATTCAAAGCACATTCTTTCTCTCAAAGGTACAGTGTATGCCCAGCCTAGAGATCTCAAGTGAAGGAATACATCCACCCCTACTTATTGGCGACCCCATCTAACTCTGCATTCACACTACAGTGGTACCTCAGGTTAAGTACTTAATTCGTTCCAGAGGTCTGTTCTTAACCTGAAACTGTTCTCAACCTGATGCACCACTTTAGCTAATGGGGCCTCCTGCTGCCACTGCGCTGCCGGAGCCCGATTTCTGTTCTCATCCTGAAGCAAAGTTCTTAACCCGCGGTAATATTTCTGGGTTAGCAGAGTCTGTAACCTGAAGCATATGTAACCTGAAGCGTATGTAACCCAAGGCACCACTGTAATGCCATTGCCTCCTCACTTTCTTTCTCCTAACACAGACCCTCTGTCCTTATCATTTATATGGATGGCATCTGTCTGTCCTGGGAGACAATGAAATAGTGTGGCTTTGGGGGTTACAGGAGAGTCACAGCACCTGCTGTGGCTGTAGAGACTGATATGGGAGAGACATGTTTCATTACTGCAGACAGAAATTCAGCAGATTCTCCATGCTGGAGGAAGCTGAATTTATAGAACCACAGAATTTCTGCCTGTCACCTAGCTCTCAAAGGCAAAGTGAGTGAAGAAAAAGTGACAAAACAGGCAAGTTCTTTCACGAACCACCTGCATCTCCTGTGGTCTCTTTTAGGAGTACGTTTCCTTCCCAAGATGGAGCCACATATTGTCTGAGTTTCAGCCCCTAATTTCCTGGGCCCCACTTGCGTGGTGCTCTCTATTCTCTATTCCCCTGTGGGTTTCTCCCCTGCTTCCTTCTGACCCCTTGGGAATCTGGAAGATTGTTCTCTTTGAAGCAGAAAATGCCTCTTAAATCAGACCTGCTCTGCAGGATGCCCTGCCTTGCGTGTCACGATTGTCCTGTTGCAGTGAGTGCTGCAGGGGTAGAAAAGTCTGCACCTGCCGAAAACTCCCTCTACTGTGCAATTATCCAAGGGACAGGAAGCTTGTCATGTACTGCAGCAGCTGGTCTCTCTGCTACTCCCAGAACGACCATTCACAAGCGCTCCTTAAGGCAGAGGAGTTAATGCAGCTACACCCTACAATTTACCTTTGAGTAAACTTGCAAAGAGGTTCAGGTGGTACATTTGTAGACACACCATGGGTTTTTCTCAGTCCTACTGCCAGTGTCATTTCCCTTTGTGGAACCACAGTGAAGCTGGTTATAGACCCCACCTTAAACAGTCATGATATCCCCAAAGGATCCCGGAAACGGTAGTTTGTTAAGGGTGTTGAAAGTTATTAAAGGTAAAGGTAAAGGGACCCCTGACCATTAGGTCCAGTCGTGGCCGACTCTGGGGTTGCGGCGCTCATCTCGCTTTATTGGCTGAGGGAGCCGGCGTACAGCTTCCGGGTCATGTGGCCAGCATGACTAAGCTGCTTCTGGTGAACCAGAGCAGCGCACAGAAATACCGTTTACCTTCCCGCTGGAGCGGTACCTATTTATCTACTTGCACTTTGATGTGCTTTTGAACTGCTAGGCTGGCAGGAGCAGGGACCAAACAACAGGAGCTCACCCTGTTGCGGGGATTCGAACCGCCGACCTTCTGGTCGGCAAGTCCTAGGCTCTGTGGTTTAACGCACAGCGCCACCCGCGTCCCGAACCCTAAGAAAGTTCAGGAAAGTTCTTAGGTGACCCTTACTCCCCTCTCAGAGCTACAGTTTTCAGAGCGGTTTAACAATCATCCCCTCTTCCCAGGGACATCCAATAATATAACCTCAACTAATACAAAGATTTAGCAATACAGTGGTATCTCAGTCTACAAACAGTCCTGTTAACGAACTATTTGGGCAACGAACTCCGCAAAACCGGAAGTAGATGTTCCAGCTAGTGAACTTTGCCTTGGAAGACGAACGGAAGCCGAATGGTGGGAGGGCACTGGCAGTGGGAGGCCTCAGTAGGGAAAACGCACCTCGGTTTAAGAACACTTTGGTTTAAGAACGGACTTCCGGAACGAATTAAGTTTGTATTCAAGGGTAAGTAAGAGATCGTGAAAATTAAGGACATGGGATAGAAATGTATCTGGTGACCTTTCTAAGGGCAGCTCTACACTTTGCACAGCTATTACAATTGGTATGTCTGTGGCTTCCCAGATGTTGTTGGACTCCAGCCTCAGCATGGGCAAGACCCAGTCAGCACGGCTAATGGTCAGGGGTGATGGGGCTGGGAGCCCAAGAACATCTGGAGGGCCACAGGATCCCCATCCCGGACTTAAAGCAAGGGAAGCTAGGAAGGCATCCACTTACATACACATGTCTGGGAACTCTGACATGGCTGGGGTTCCCAGACATGTGTCGAGACGTGCATGGCGCCAGTGGCGTAGCGTGGGGGTGCAGGGGGGCCGGCCACACCGGGCGCAACATCTGGGGGGGGTGTGCTCTCTGCCCCTACTAAAATCCACGGGTTAGGGGGCGCAAATTACTTGCCTTGCCCGGGTGCTGACAACCCACGCTACGCCACTGCATGGCGTCCACACTGAGCACTGAATCAGTGGTGTGACACACGTATACACACAGCGGCTGTGTTTGTTGGACAGGGTAGATCTGCCCTAAGCCAGGACCACACCTCTTCACAGGAACAAAAAAGCCTGCTGACCAGATTTTTCACGTTACATGACTGTTTTTCTAACGACACATCATTCAGATTAAAAATGGCTGCCTTCCTGAATTATATGCTGCACAAATGTATATTTCCTCTATTTTTTGTAGATGCACTAGCAACTAAAAGGCATTCTGCATCCTCATTTGCAGAAGTGGATTTAGCTTGTCACTTTGTATATTACGCTGTGGGTGTGTATCTGCTTGTGTGCCAGTCAGGCAGCTGGTTTTTTTTAATTATTATTTAAAAAATCATTGCTACCATGAAAAGATAGCTCTCAATGACATGTTTCAGTGCTCAACTTGGTGGCCTTAGGGGTGCTAGGAAGGGAGCTGGTTGAAGGTTAATTAAAGGGCACTCCCTGCTCTGGAGAGTTAATGCTGATCTCATGTGGTCTAAAAGGAAGCTAGAGCCTTAAGGTTACTTGAAAAAAGCTGCATGCAACAAACATACAATTTTTTTCTGAGTGAGTGAGAAGGCCTTCTTGTGAGAATAATAGTTGATTTTGTTTGTTTGATAGATGTAGGCTCTCAGGGCAACATTCACTAAAAAACCACACACAGAAAAATGCAAACTTAAAACTATAAAATTGCAAAACCAGCAGACTATAACAAAGTAATCAAGTTCAATAGAAGGCGTAAAAACGCAAAATCCAGCTCATCTCAGCATGCTGGAATGCCCTAGGCTAGGTGTGGGGAAACCTGGGCCCTCCAGATGTTACTGAACTACAACTTCCATCAGCTCCAGAATGCACGTCCAATGGCCAGGATTCATGGGAGTTGTAGTCCAGCTATATCTGGACAGCCAGTGCTTTCCCACATCTGCCCATGGCCAATGAAAACGTCTTTGCCTTGTGCTGACATGACATCAGAGTTGGTGGCAGGCAAACTTTTCTGGGGAGACCATTTTAAATACAAGTGGCCACGATTGAGAAAGCCCTCTCTCTAGGCACTATTATTGAAATTGTTCTATTAGCGTTAATTAAAAAAAAAAAAAAAACTACTTTGAGAGTCATCAGAGCAATGAAAGCAAAAGGAGAAAAAGAATTCAGGACCCCATATGCAAGGAGCTGTCAGCCAATATTCCAACAGTGCAGGAGAAAGGCGGAAAGAAGAAAAGAGAATGAAGTGAGAGAAAAGGGGGAAATGGAGTTCCCTTTCCTCACAAAGTACTCTTAAATCACCTGGATTTGCCTAAGCGCTGGGATGGATGTTTGTTTTGGCCATGACTGTGCACAGACTATAAAGCGAATTCAAAGTGCATTCTTTCCCTCAAAAGAATTCTGGGCACTGCAGTTTACCCCCTCACACAGTTACACTTACCTGCAATCCTTAACAGACTACAGTGCCCAGAATTCTTTGAGGGACTCTTCTTTGAATGTGCTTCAAAGGTATAGCTCTTATGGCCACATATCAGATATTCCACTCGAAATGTTTGTCTTGGTGAGACTGCCAGCTTGGGGTCAGGGGCAGACAGTCCAAATCTCTCTCTCTCTCTCTCTCTCTCTCTGCATAATTTATGATTTTCAAGTTTATACATTTCAATAATTTTACAGTCATTTTAACATTTCAAAACTTGACTTCCTTCCCCCACTTTCTGCCGTTCCTTAAATTTATTTTTAGTATTTTCTGCATATCCCAATTAACTTAATTTGCTGATTTATTCGTCTACTTTAAAATATACTCTTATGAAACTGAAGGTTGTTACAATAATCCTGCCCATGTTCTTATCTGTTTACAATTCCTTTGTAAATATTCCATTCTTTTATAAAAAAAAAAGTTTGTTATCTTGATTTCTTATTTTTCCGGTTAGTTTCGCCATTTCTGCATAGTCCATAAGCTTTTGTATCCATTCCTCTTTTCCTGGGACTCCTTCTTCTTTCCATTTTTGGGCAGTCCAAATCCAACCAGGTGGCAGCTCTTTTTTAACCAAAGAGTACATGATGGTTAGAGGATGTGGGTGGCGCTGTGGGTTAAACCACAGAGACTAGGGCTTGCCGATCAGAAGGTCGGTGGTTCGAATCCCAGCGATGGAGTGAGCTCCCGTTGCTCAGTCCCTGCTCCTGCCAACCTAGCAGTTCAAAAGCACGTCAAAGTGCAAGTAGATAAATAGGTACCACTCTGGCGGGAAGGTAAACAGCGTTTCCGTGCGCTGCTCTGGTTCGCCAGAAGCGGCTTAGTCATGCTGGCCACATGACCCGGAAGCTGCACGCCGACTCCCTCGGCCAATAAAGCAAGATGAAGGCCGCAACCCCAGAGTCAGCCACGACTGGACCTAACAGTCAGGGGTCCCTTTACCTTTACATGATGGTTATTGCTTGGACATTGGTGAGTACAGTAATGCCCTGGCTCCTTCTTTGATACTGATCCCATTCTGTGGCTAAGGAGCTGTGGTATAGTCTCAGCTAAAGGGGCTCTCCCAGCACCCCCCTTGACTTCTCTCTTTCTCTGTGTAGCACCAGACCTTGGCACGCCACAATGGCCTCAATCCTCCAGTGCTGCCCTTTCCTGACCCGGGACCCGGCCACCTTCCTGCGCCGATGTCGGCCCCTGCTGGTCAGCAGTGCCCAGCGCTGCCCTGTGATGGTTGCCCGAGCCTTCTCTCGTTCTCATGCTCACCAGCAGCACGGAAAAGAGACCCATGGAGATTCTGGTGAGGCTGTGGGTGGGCTCACAGGCAACAGCCCTGGGTAAAATGTCCAGCTGAGAGGAGAGGGGTTTCGTCCACACACTGAAAGCACACCCTCAAGGAAATCCTGGGAGCTGCAGTGTGTTACACGTACTGGGAACTGTAGCTTTCTGAAGGGCAAAATACCGTTCCCAGGTATTGGGAATTGTGGGTAGGAAGGTGGGAATATCTAAATTAATGGTTCTTATTAATCTGAGTAGCACCGAGTTAAAAACAAAAGAGGAATGTAAATGGGTAAGATTGATGGTAACTGCAGCCAGACAGGTTATAGCGAGTAATTGAAAAAATGCAGAAGAGTTAGAGGTGAACCAATGGAGGAAAAAACTGAATAATATTATAATTTTAGAATACCTAACTTTGAAGATACACAGAATGAAAAGGTTTAAGGTCAGTGAGAAAGAGGAGGATTGGTTTGAGAAGATATTGAAATATTTGGGTAGGTTTGAACAATTTGGGGCAATTAAAATGTTAAATAAACCTTGTGGATGGAGGAGTGTTAACGTATATAAAATTGTACATATGGTTGATTTGAATATGTTATCATTGATTATTTATACCCAATGTATCAGCCGCCTGGGGGCTTTCACTGTTTGTGTTTTGGTTGTTGGTGAAAAAATAAAAATTTTAAACATTAAAAAAAAATAAAAATCCCCAGGATGCTTTGGGGAAAGCCATGTGCTTTCAATGCACTTTGAATGTATGGTGTGGATGTAATCATAACACTCCCCCAAAACACAGTACACGCTCTTTCAACATAGGGGGGTGCGTTCGTACAGTTATTAGATATGGAAGAATCCAATATGGCAGGATGAAAGTCCAGTGGGGAATGAATGGATCTACCTATTCAGATAAACTATGTGTTCTTGGGCTATATTATTCCAGACATTATGGCAAGGAGAAACTGACAATGGATTCATGCCATTTTATTCTACTTTATTGTAGTTTGAATATGCTGCTTTGGGGGCCTTTGGGCTGCAAAACAGTATTTGATAAATAAATAGTGCTTGAAAGCTCCTCCATTAAAAAATAATAATAATAATCAAATCCTTGCTTATAGAAAACTATCCTGTCAGGATGAAGGCTAAGTTCAAATCCTTTCCCCTTACAGCATAGTTTTTTGTTCCCCACCCCTGGATATGGGGTAACATTTTTCATCTAAGGCAGTTTGAAATGGTACAACGCCAGCAACTTCATACTACATGATTTATTTTAATAAATATGGCCTACCATGGCAGGTGGTAAAATTGCTTGTCTGGACTGTAGCATTTCAGACTGCAGCGTACGGAAAGCTAGGAAGAAGATTCTAGCCCAGAGTTCTCCCTGACAGGATCGTTTTCTGTGTGCAGGGAAATTTTTAATTTTTGTAGGAAGGAGCAGTCAGTTATAGGGGCCCTATCACGGAATGTACCTCCTTTCCCCATACCCCCACCTCCCCAAAAATATGAAAGAACCAAGGTATGGAGACTCTGTCTCCAGGATCACAATTCTTGCCAGTGATCTCTTATTTCCCCGTTGCCTCTTGCCAGCTGATGGCTGTTGTGGGTGAGAGTAGAGAGGACCTTTTTAAAAATAAAATAAAATTGGGACTTAGTAATTCTCTCACAAAGCTCAGCTGGGAAAAGATTTGCCAAATGGAGGAATAATTCCATCACAGGAATACCACTTCTGTCATCTGGCATGGTGCAGTCCAGACACAGGATTCCTACCCCAGGAGGGAGTCTGGTCATTTAAAACGGTTCTGGGTCTGAGACCTGGGTCTGAGACCTGGCTCAAAGGCCAAGAAACCCTGACACTAGAGGAAGGAGAAGGGAAAGAAAGATCCAAAATCAGGACTTTCTTTCAGCCAGAACTGGCTCCTCTCAGGTTGATGCCATTGCCATTATGAGAGAACAAGTGATTCCCAGCACCTCTTTATCTAGGAAAAAAAAAGATAAGGTCCAAAAGATAAGGTCTTTGGATTTTATGTGAGGCAGGACCAGAGCACATGTTTTAATCTCCAGTTAGAAATGGTTTAAGGAGCAAGCGATAGGAAAGAGATCGGTCTGAGACCTTCACCGTACAACTCATACCATACAGCTAATGGAGAATTCTGGGAACTGTGGTTTATGAAGGGTGCTGGACCTTTTGCTCTGTGAGGTCAGTGCCCTTAACAAGCTACAATTCCCAGAATTCTCTATGACCATCGAAGTGTTATGAGAGCGCTTTACCTTTGTGGTGCGGATGTGAAAGAGCTGGACACACCCATAGCCTGACAAGGGACGTGAGTGGAACTGTGGTCTAATCCACTGAGCTTCTTGGGTTTGCCGATTGGAAGGTCGGTGATTCGAATCCCTGCAACAGAGTGAGCTCCCATTGCTCTGTCCCAGCTTCTGCCAACCTAGCAGTTCGAAAGCATGCCAGTGCAAGTAGATAAGTAGGTACTGGTGTGGCAGGAAAGTAAACAGTGTTTCCATGCACTCAGGTTTCTGTCACGGTGTTGCGTTGCACCAGAAGCGACACCCCAGAGTCGCCTTTGACTGGACTTAACTGTCCAGGGGTCCTTTACCTTTACTTATAGCCTGACAAGGCAGATTCCGACACCCAGCTCTGAAAAAGTCCGGGGTCAAGTGGGGTACAGTCCCTATGGGGGCCACCATCTGAAAGATGGAACCAGCTGGGTTCTCCTCTCCTTCTTCTGCCCACTAGGCTCTGCCTCGCAGAGGGCGCCCCTGCTTCTCCCCTCCACGCAGTGCCCTTTCATGGAGTCAGAGCGCAAAAGCGGCCAGAATTCCTTTGTGCAAGAGGCAAAACCTGAGGTCCAGGAAGATGTCAGGCCTTTCAAGTCAGGTAGGGAATGAAGAGGCCTGCATCCTATGGGGAAGTGAAGCGGAATGGGGAGCTCCCATCCTCGACTTTTCCCTAGCTGTGACCCACTCGTCCTTCTCTCTCTAGGCATGTGGACTTCCCTAGTAAGGGAGGTGCAATCCAGCCTCAAGAGGAAGTTGCTCGATTCTGACAAAGCGTCACACCTCATTCGGGACAACATGCCAGGTAAGTGAATGGGAGGACTCCCAAAACTACTCAGATGAGGAGACAGTGTAAGTAACACACACACCTGCCGTGTGTGTCAGACGCAGAGCTAGCAATTAAGCATTCCAGCCTTGTCGGAATTGGCTATCACTTTTTTCCCACCCCAAAAAAGTTTACTTTTCAGTTGTGTAAGAAATAAAGCATACCCACCTTTAGAGGAGGCCATACCCTGTGTTGTTGTTTTTCTCCCAGCCCCTGAGGTTACACACATGCTGTCAGATTGAAAAGAGGCAAACTTAAAGCAGCTAGTCACACAGAGACACAACAGGCAGCCTCCTCTAAGAGCAGGTTATTTTTACTGGGACTCTCAACTGAGGATGATTGAAGAACAGTATCCGACGAATGTGTCAGCTCAAGGATTTCTGCTTGTGCACCAGGACTCCCCACCCTCCTCCCCCACTTCACACCCTCTCCCAATCTGTTCCAGAGTGTTGGGGGAACCCCTAGAAAAGATTTAGGGGTGTGTACAAGGGGAGGAAAGGGGGAGAATGTTCTATTGTGCAAGCAGAAGTCCTTGCACTGACGGGACATTCACATAGTAGTACTTTGGATACAACCTATTATGTCCAATCAAACAACAATGTGGCTGGGATAATCCAGTCAGATGGGTGGCATATAAATAATAAAATTGTCATTAATGTTGTAGTTGTTGTAGTTGTTGTCCAGAGATGGAGTGAAATTAGTTTCCTCCCAGGAGAGGCCAATTTGAAGGGCACGAGGTCAGTGCAGTAACTCATGCAGAGAAGAAACCGACAGCTTCCTCCAACCCCTTGCCAACGCTCCCTACCCCCTAATATCTTCTGCCTGGAGAGTCTGTGCCACTCTGTCTAACAGCATGGCCCATGATCCATCAGAACTTGCCCCTGACTCCACGTAAACAGAACCTTCCTGCCCTCTCTCAGAGGCTGCTTCTCAGTAGCTTAGCCTTGCAGGTGCTAAGTCATCCATTATAGAGAAATCAAGTGATTCCCGTGGATTGTGTTAACCAGCCCTGTGTTTTTCCTAGCAGGGGGCAAAGTGTTTGAGTACGACCATTTCTTTGAGGCAAAGATCCAAGTGAAGAAGCAAGATCACACCTACCGGGTCTTCAAGACAGTGAATCGAAAGGCTGACGCCTATCCTTTTGCTGAGGACTATTCTGGCTCTCAGGTGGAAGCCCGTGAGGTGTCAGTCTGGTGCAGTAATGACTACCTGGGAATGAGCCGCCACCCTCGAGTGATGCAGGCCATCAGGTGAGTGACAGCTGCCCGGCAATGTCTCCAGTCCACACCGTGTCTAGTTCCAATGGTCTGTTTCAAGCTGTTCTGCATTGCCCTTGCAACCTGCCCCAGTTTACCGTATTTTTTGCTCTATAAGACTCACTTTTTCCCTCCTAAAAAGTAAGGGGAAATGTGTGTGCGTCTTATGGAGTGAATGCAGGTTGTGCAGCTATCACAGAAGCCTGAACAGCAAGAACAGCTTTCACTGCGCAGCGATCCCTCTTGCTGTTCTGGCTTCTGAGATTCAGAATATTTTTTTTCTTGTTTTCCTCCTCCAAAAACTAGGTGCATCTTGTGGTCTGGTGCATCTTATAGAGCGAAAAATACGGTACTTTTGAAACTCAGTGTGATGGCCCTTTGACATGATCATAGGGTCGGGCAAACAGGGAAAGATGTTCTAGCCCATGGGAAGGCAAACGAAGGCCTGGGGGCCGAATCTGGCCCAATCGCCTTCTAGATCCGGCCCACGGATGGTCCAGGAATCAGCATGTTTTTACATGAGTAGAATATGTCCTTTTCTTTAAAATGCATCTCTGGGTTATTTGTGGGGCATAGGAATTCGTTCATTATTATTTTTCCAAAATATAGTCCGGCCCCCCACAAGGTCTGAGGGACGGTGGACCGGCCACCTGCTGAAAAAGTTTGCTGACCCCTGTCTAGCCCCTAGGCTGGAAACAGACAATAGCACTTTTGTTTTCTCCGGAGAGATGAAGGAGATTTGAAAAATGGGTGGCTGCTTGTGCCGTGAACTCTTGCCCCAATTCTACCTCTGGTCAGCCTCAACGTCCTGAGGCCACTGCCCAAGACCCAGGACCACCCTGGCCTTCCCATCAACATGTGTCCGGGTCCAGGAGTTGCCATTTAAATTTCCCACAATGCCTTGCAGAGGCATTATGCCAGGGGTCATAGTAGGAAATCAATAATAGGAATTGTAGCTCTGTGAGGGAGTAAACTAGAGTCCACCCCATACATTCAAAGCACTTTTTAAGTGCATGGCTTCGCCCACATAATCTGTGAGGGGTGAACTACAGTTCCCAGAATTCTTTGCGGGAAACCATTAGCTTTAAATGTGCTGATTTGAAGCAGAGGTGACGATGGCAGAGAGAAAATCAATGTGTGTATGCCTCGGGGCCCTCTCCCAATCCTCTTTAAACCATTTTAAAGGTGTTTTCTGTCTCAGACTCTAGGCAGCTTAGTGAGTAAGAGAATGAGCACTAAAGTCTCTGATTCAAAGCTTATATCAGCCATGAATTAGGCAAGACCCTGTCCTGTCAGTATCAGCCCCCTCCCCATCCCAATAAGCCTGCCCAGCCTCTTTCAACAGATCCATGCAGATAGCACATGGTGTGGTTTTTGTATTTTATTGTAATGTGACTTTTAATTTTAGCTTACTCTGTGAGCTGTCTGGGGAACTTTCTGTTACGGGTTAGCATGAATCTTACTCAGTGCGGATGCATTAGGACTGATGGAAACAAGTCCTTTGATTTCAACGGGTCTGATCTGAATTAACCCTGGATGCAGCTTAACCCAAACCCCCCCTTTCCCACCCCCATTTTTTTTTTATTAATTTTCCAAATTTATAACAAACATATCAACAAATATAAAAAGAAGACATCAAAAAACAAACAAACAAACATAGATCCTGACTGTAATAATTCCTCTTTTGTTAACATTGTTAGGTGACTTCCTCGAATCCCCCGGCTGAGTTTCCATATACGGTATATCATTGCAGCAGTTTTCCAAAACTATTTTCACATAAAATTTACTTAGTCAATTAACATCTTTCTTTCTTTTCATTTTAACTTTAAACATTATTCTGTAACATCTCATATTTAAATCCTAGGCCAATCTGATACTTGCAAGTAATTCTATTTAGATTATCTTAGCATATTTAGCTAGTCTTTAAATTTCTTCCATTCCTCCTGGTATTGCTCCTCTGTCAGGGAACTGCCATCAGTGCCGGAGGGAGAGAGCAAAATCCAGAGGGATTCCGGAGAGCGTCCCGGGATTGGGAGAGGCAGCCTATCTTCTGGGGAAGAGAATCAGCGTAGCACCAGTGGAGAAGGGGGGCAGATGGGGGAAGCGGCGAGGCGGTCCCATGACTCCTTGCCGGGGACCAGCGGGGAGAGTAGAGGTCCTCCGCTGCCTACGCCCTCCTTGCGCAGAAGGCTTTCGCGCAGAGAGAGTAGAAGGAGACTAAGCGTCAAAGAGCTTCTTTGCTGGAAGAAGTTTAAGAAACGCCCTCTGACGGATTCTGCCAGCGATTGAGACAGCCACGGGTGAGTGGCTGTCCAGACAGAAAAGATTCACTCAGGCAATCCAGCCAGGTGTTTGCACTGGCTTACACACGAGCAACCCCTAGAACCATTACATCCTCCTTCTGGTCGCGGACTCTTCCGGTCAGGTCGGCTAGCTCCCAAAAGTGTATCATCTTCATCTGCCATTCCTCCACTGTTGGTACATCTTGTAATTTCCAATTTTTGGCCAATAACCCAACCCCCTTTTTAAAATGTAACCATCTTTGAGCACTTACCCATAGCTGTAGGTTTCACTAATGGTGGGGCAAACCACAGCTTCCAGGTCTCAGGAGGCCATTTTCATGGGATCGTGGCGAGGAGGAAAAGGGTGAACATGTTCTCTTCCTAGCACTGAGAGTGGCCCCAGTCTGAACCAGGTTCCCCACAGTTGCTTTGCACAAGAATGGAAAAGGGACCCAAGACCTGATCAAGGGTCTCCATGGTCTTATCTGGTTTGGCGATCCAGGTGTGATTCACCTTCTGAGTTCAGCCCTCTTTGGAGCGAATCTCATTCTCCTCTTCTTCCACCCTATCCCCACCAGGGATACTCTGGATCTTTATGGAGCTGGGGCTGGAGGCACCAGGAACATTTCTGGCACCAGTAAGTTCCACGTGGAGCTGGAACAAGAACTGGCCAGCCTGCACAGCAAAGACGCTGCCCTGCTCTTCTCTTCTTGCTTTGTGGCCAATGACTCCACCCTCTTCACTTTGGCCCGCATGATGCCAGGTAACCAGGGCAATGCAGTGGGTTGGCCTTTAGGGCCTGGCTGGGAGCCAGGATAGGGGAAGGACCATGGGCTCTGCATGGAGAAGGTCCCAGGTTCAATCCCCAGAATCTCCAAGTTGGGTTGGGAGAAGCCCCGGTCTGGAATCCTGTGGAGACTGTACTGTGTCAGATAGACCAGTGGGTCTGACTCGGGGTGGGTAAATTTGACCGTGCTGGTTTCTCTCATTTTTTCCAGTCTTAAATCCATTTCTCTGTGTTTCCACAGTAGTTTTTAAAAGTCCTCCTGAAAAAGTACCAGCATTTTAAGGCAAAATTCTCCTAGTATTTTGACTACCCCAGTGTGTGCAATTTTGCATACATTGCTGCAGAACTGTGTAGCAAATATAGGTAAAGGTAAAGATAAAGGGACCTCTGACCGTTAGGTCCAGTCGCAGATGACTCTGGGGTTGCAGCGCTCATCTCACTTTACTGGCTGAGGGAGCTGGCGTACAACTTCCAGGTGGCCAGCATGACTAAGCCGCTTCTGGCGAACCAGAACAGCGCATGGAAACGCCGTTTTACCTTCCCGCCAGAGTGGTACCTATTTATCTACTTGCACTTTGACGTGCTTTCAAACTGCTAGGTTGGCAGGAACAGGGACCGAGCAATGGGGGATTCGAACCGCCGACCTTCTGATCGGCAAGCCCTAGGCTCTGTGGTTTAGACCACAGCGCCACCCGCGTCCCTGTGTAGCAAATATAGCATAGTGCAAATACAGCACAGGGTGAATTTCAAAAGATGGCTGTGTTTAGGTTTGTGTATTTGCTTTGGGAAGTGCAAATGACATAGGTCCACCTTGTAAGCATTTAAAATCATGCAGTTGTAGACTTGGAAGGGACCCAAAAGCCATCTAGTTCAAGTCCCACAGCTAAACATAAACTGGATCCAATTTCTCCCCCATACCAAGGATCTGGTTCAGTGTAAGGCAGGTTCCTTTGTCCTTATTCCAGTTATGGGGAGAGCAAAGGCTCGGTGGGTGACCCAGAGGCTCCTTTTCCTCCTGCAGGGTGTGAGATCTATTCAGACGCAGGGAACCATGCCTCCATGATTCAGGGCATCCGAAACAGTGGAGCACCGAAGTATGTCTTCCGGCATAATGACCCCCGACATCTGGAGGAGCTCCTGAGCAAAGCCAATGCCAACACCCCAAAGATTGTGGCCTTTGAGACTGTCCATTCCATGGATGGTGGGTAATGCATTTGTATGTTGTTAATATGTATTATTCGCTTCATAATGAATTTTGCAGATAACGTGATAAAATCAATATATAGTCATACCTCAGGTTACAGACGCTTCAGGTTGCGCGTTTTAAGGTTACGGACGCACCGAAACGCAGAAGTACCAAAACGGGTTACTTCCGGGTTTTGGCACTCATGCATGCGCAGAAGCACTAAATCATGCTTTGCACATGCGCAGAAGCGCCAAATCGCAACCCGTGCGTGCGCAGACATGGCACTGCAGGTTGCGGGCATTGCGGGTTGTGAACGGGCCTCCCACATGGATTACGTTCGCAACCCGAGCGTCCATTGTAAAACAAAAAATTAAGCATATTAAGAGATTCATCTTTTAGGACCCACCCTATTCTTGTGACTGTTTTTAATATTGTATTTTGAATTGTTGGTGAGCCACCTTTGGACCTTATAGAGATGCATGCGTAATAAGTTAAGTTAATGACAAGAACAAGAACAAGGCAATCAAATTCCACACTAAAATCCAAAGTCAGCATGCATGATAAAACAATTACCAGCAGAAAGTCCATCTGTTCTAGAGGCTGGGAATCTGTGGGCCTCCAAAATGCTCCCAAACTCCCATCGGCCCCAGTCAGCATGGGCAATAGTCAGGGATACTGAGAGTCATAGCCTGGAGGTCCACAAGTTCCTCATCCTTGATTTAAGACAGAAGAGCTAAAAAAGAAATCCTGTGTTGGATTTGATCAAAGCTGAGAACTCTGTTCTTCAAAACATTACTCTGCCCATTTTCCTTACTGCACCTCCTTTGCAATCCAGGCTAAAGTCGCCAGTAAGGGTCAGCATCCTTTGTGTCTTCTCTGTCTGCAGGTGCCATCTGTCCACTGGAGGAAATGTGTGACGTGGCACACCGCTATGGAGCCATCACTTTCGTGGATGAGGTTCATGCGGTGGGACTTTACGGGGCCCACGGGGCTGGCATTGGTGAACGCGACGGAGTGATGGGCAAGATAGATATCGTCTCTGGCACCCTGGGTAAGTTTGAGGGTGAGCCACGGCCCCTAATGAAAAGGGCATCAGGAAGGGATAGACTACGGTGAAGGTCTGGGATGTTCTAGCACTGGATTTCCTGAACTCTGCAGGAAGTTGAAGTAGGTGGCCTAAAAGATGTCCTAAAACTCTATGGTCCTCGGTGCCGCAGAGCAGCAAGTTAAGATGATAGGGTAGACTTGGTCAGGAAGGAACACCATGTTGGAGGCAAGTGGTTCTCTAGTGGCCACACCTGGGACAGCTTCGACTGGCTGGCTAGACCAGGTGAGGGTAGCCAACAGGTCTCAAACCCTCGGTGAGTTCGGAACTTCCCCTGAATGTGAAGGCAGGCTTGGGCAGATTGAGCAGGTGAGACCAATGGTCAAGAAGGTGGTTTCTGCACATGCTGTAGAGGGAAGTGAGGGGCAGATGGGGCTCATCCACCTGGAAAGGAAGCATCTTCAAGAGAAGAAAAAGCTAAGGAGTAAGCCCTGGCGCTGCTCTGGTTCGCCAGAAGCGGCTTAGTCATGCTGGCCACATGACCCGGAAGCTGTACGCCGGCTCCCTCGGCCAATAAAGTGAGCTGAGCGCCACAACCCCAGAGTCGTCCGAGACTGGACCGAATAGTCAGGGCCTTTAAGCCCTACACAAAACTGGAGTAAGAGTCCTGAAGGCAGTTGGACAGCGCCTTGTATGCCTCCTTCTGGCAACTCTTGCAGCCAAGCTGGTGTCAAATGTATCACAGTGGTACCTTGGGTTACATACGCTTCAGGTTACATACACTTCAGGTTACAGACTCTGCTAACCCAGAAATAGTACCTTGGGTTAAGAACTTTGCTTCAGAATAAGAACAGAAATTGTGCTCCGGCAGCGGGAGGCCCTATTAGCTAAAGTGATGCTTCAGGTTAAGAACAGTTTCAGGTTAAGAATGGACCTCTGGAATGAATTAAGTACGTAACCAGAGGTACCACTGTACTTTCCTTTCTTCAGTGAGACCACATCTTGTCATCTGGGCAGCACAGGACTTCCATACACACCACCCAGGCTTGTGCCCCGGGGAGGTCACTTCGGTGCTGCTAACGCAGCGGTTTCACTTCACCTCCAGAGGCAAACTCTCGAGACAGACGGATGCCCGCAGTTCCATCTCAAGTTGAAACAGGGATGCAAAATAAGACACATGAAGTTCCTCAGTTTGCCAAAAGTTATGCAAGTTGCAGAACCCAACTCAGTTTGGATCATCTGCATGCAACATTCACCATTGTATTTTCAGCGCAGAGCCTAGGTAGACTTCCAGAGTGCCTGGACTAATGTCTGCCTTTTCTTCTCTCCCCTTGCAGGGAAGGCTTTCGGCTGTGTGGGTGGCTATGTGGCCAGCACCAGGTCTCTGATCGACACAGTGCGCTCCTATGCAGCGGGCTTCATCTTCACCACCTCCCTGCCCCCCATGGTCCTGGCCGGGGCCCTGGAATCGGTCCGGGTCTTGAAGAGCCCCGAGGGGCAGGCTCTGCGCCGCTCCCACCAGCGCAACGTCAAACACATGCGCCAGCTGCTGATGGACGCCGGGCTCCCTGTGGTCAGCTGCCCCAGTCACATCATCCCCATACGGGTATGGCTCTCCAGGACGAAAACTACGCAGAGACGGCCTCTCTAAGTTCCGCACTCTGTTAGCCAGGGGTGAAATAGGGAGGGCAATTTCACCAAGTTTCTCCAGGGGGGAGGAGAAATTATCCAGCAGTGGCATTAGGGAGCCTGTAGCCTTCTAGGATTGGGACGCGGGTGGCGCTGTGGGTTAAAGCCTCAGCGCCTAGGGCTTGCCGATCGAAAGGTCGGCGGTTCGAATCCCCGCGGCGGGGTGCGCTCCCGTTGTTCGGTCCCAGCGCCTGCCAACCTAGCAGTTCGAAAGCACCCCTGGGTGCAAGTAGATAAATAGGGACCGCTTACCAGTGGGAAGGTAAACGGCGTTTCCGTGTGCGGCTCTGGCTTGCCAGAGCAGCGATGTCACGCTGGCCACATGACCCAGAAATGTCTTCGGACAGCGCTGGCCCCCGGCCTCTTTGAGTGAGATGGGCGCACAACCCTAGAGTCTGTCAAGACTGGCCCGTACGGGCAGGGGTACCTTTACCTTTACCTTTAGCCTTCTAGGTGTGGCTGGACTCAGCCAGACCCAGGCAGCATGGTCCCCAGCTGGAGGTAGCAATGCTTCCGAATTCTAGTTGCTGGAAACCGCCAGAGGGGGAGAGTGCTTGGGTGCTGTTTGCAGGTTTCCCAGAAGCCTCTGGTTGGCCATCGTGACAACAGGTTGCTGAAGAAAATGGTTAAATGGCCTGCTCCAACAGGCTCTTCTTACTGTGTTTTTTCCAAAAAAAAATGTATTCATTTTATAACACAAATAAAAAAACACAAACAGAAAAGACAAACAATACAAACTAATTCTTGTCATATCCTTATTTTTCTAAACATTGTTAAGTGGGCTTCCTCAGATCCTACCTATCTGATTTTCATTTTACTTCATCTTTAGCAGTTTACATGTATCATAATTTCTAACCATCTTCCCCCCCCCCCACACACTTACTTTAACCATAAAAAACTTAACATTTTATCACTTATAAAATACACTATATCCACTTCCAAAGCTATTCTAAGATTTAAGTATTAACTTATTTTTTCAAATATTCCTTAAACTTCTTCCAATCTTCTTCCACCCTCTCTTCTCTCTGGTCTCGGAGTCTCCCGGTCAGTTCGGCAAGTTCCATATAGTCCATCATCTTCATCTGCCATTCTTTTGATAGTTGGTAAATCTTGTTTCTTCCAATTCTTTGCTAGCAATATTCTCGCAGCTGTTGTGGCATACAGAAAAAAAGTAACATCCTTTTGGGGGATTTCAAACCCCCCCCCCCCCCACTATACCAAGTAAAAAGGCTTCTGGGTTTTTTTTAATAAATGTGTTTTTCAACACTTTTTTCAATTCATTATAAATCCTTTCCCAGAAGTCTTTTACCTTGGGGCACATGCACCACATGTGGTAAAAGGTTCCTTCCTTTTCTTTACATTTCCAGCATTTATTATCATGAGTATGATACAATTTTGCTAACTTCCCTAGTGTTAAGGCTCTTCTTATTGTTATACAGAAATATCATTATGTTCTTATGTAGGGGATGATGATGATTGGGAGACCTACAACACCTGGAGGGTAAAGGTTCCCCATCCCCATCCAGCAGTTTTGTAGAAGCAGGGCTCTCCAACAGGAGTAGCACAGCTTCCCCCACCCCTCCAAATAAGCTTGGGAATTATAGTTCTGTGAGGGATAAACCATGGTTCCCAGAATACTTTGGAGGAAGTTGTGACTGTTAAAGTGGTATGAATGTATTTTAAATGCATGGGGTGGTTGTTTGCCCCCGACATTATTTATTTATTGCTGCTGCTGCTGCTACTGCAAGCAAATATGTTGGAAGTTTTTGCATCCTCCACAGGGTCCTGGACCTAACACCATTCTGAGTATTTTGGTGGTGGTGGAGAATGATGTGTCTCTCCCACACACACAAAGGGTAGGAAACACTCCAAGAAAATTATACAAAATGGCCTCCTTCCAGTGGGGAGGAGGAGGGTGGGGAAAGCCCAGGGCAGTCGTGGGTTTATACACTGAGGTCCAGCGCCAAGGGCCTTCTGGCGGTTCCCTCACTGCGAGAAGCTAATCTACAGGGGACCAGGCAGAAGGCCTTCTCGGTAGTGGCACCCGCCCTGTGGAACACCCTCCCATCAGATGCCAAAGAGATAAACAACTACCTGACATTTAGAAGGCATCTGAAGGCAGCCCTGTTCAGGGAAGTTTTTAATGTGTGACATTTTAATGTATTTTTAATCTTTGTTGGAAGCCACCCAGAGTGGCTGGGGAAACCCAGCTAGATGGGCGGGGTACAAATAATAAATAAATTACTATCTAGTGATATGGGTAGGGGACCCCAGTTGTCTTCTGAAGAACAACAACAGAGTGTATGGCACAATCCAGCTAATATGAAGCACTGAAATCTCAATTTCGCTGGGGGGAAACCTGATATTAATATTTGTAGTAATTACTTGTATGCTACATTCACAGCGCTTTACAAAAGTGTAAAAGGACTCCCTCCGGTTCTATTTAAATCAAAGGGACTTAACGGTGCTGATTTTTTGGCTGGGCCATTGACAGCTACAAAAGGCAGGATGGGAGGAACAAGGAACTAGACCTCTGACTTCACTCTCTTAGCAATGTATGGTTCTCTCCTCCGCAGGTTGGAGACGCAGCCCTGAATTCTCACCTCTGTGACCTGCTTCTGGCTGAATACAACATCTACGTCCAAGCCATCAATTACCCGACTGTGCCTCGGGGGGAGGAGCTGCTGCGGCTGGCCCCCTCGCCCCATCACACGCCACCCATGATGAATTACTTTGTGGGTGAGTCCCCAGGACCACGTGATCTAGTTGGGACTGTGTTTCCCTGTAATAAAGACCACTGCATGGTTCTAGAGTTGCAAACACTAATAATGGTAGGCTTACAAACATGCAGTTAGGAGTTGTAAAAAGAAAAGAAAATGAAGCCATTAACATAGAAATGGAGGCTGTGACCTCATTCGTACATAATGCTAAGCCATAGTTGAGGACCTGCTTCCCTTTTTCAGTACAGCTGTGAATAAACTGGGAAGCATTTGCTTCTGCTTTCAAATACCGTATTTTTTCCTCTATAAGACTCACTTTTTCCCTCCTAAAAAGTAAGGGGAAGTGTGTGTGCATCTTATGGAGCGAATTCAGGCTGCGCAGCTATCCCAGAAGCCAGAACAGCAAGAGGGATTGCTGCTTTCGCTTGCTGTTCTGGCTTCTGAGATTCAGAATGTTTTTTTCCTTGTTTTCCTCCTCCAAAAACTAGGTGCGTCTTGTGGTCTGGTGCGTCTTATAGAGCGAAAAATACGGTAACTATGGTTTGGTCAAAAAGCCAGAATTATAAACCAGTTTACAGGTGGCTCCTTTGGACAAACCATAGTTAAAACTAACTGAAGTTTGTCCTGACTTGCATGTAGCAACAAACTGTGGTTTGTTGAAGACAGAAGCAAAGGCACCTTCACCTCTTCACACCTGCATGCTACAGGAGAGGGGAGCACATCAGCTTAAGGCTCCTTTGCATAGCATCAAACCAGCTGTCCTCCAGATGGCACAGTCTATGTATTGGGCTTCTTAGGAGTTTTACTCCTGTGCCAGGTTGGCATTTGCCTCTTCTCCCATTGGATCAAGGGAATGGTCAGTGAAGACTCCCCTTTGAAGAAAGGTTGCAGCATTTGAGACTTTTGGACTTGCCGATCAGAAGGTTGGCAGTTCGAATCCCCGCGATGGGATGAGCTCCCGTTGCTCAGTCCCAGCTCCTGCCAACCTAGCAGTTTGAAAGCACACCAAAAAGTGCAAGTAAATAGGTACTGCTCTGGTGGGAAGGTAAATGGCGCTTCCGTGCGCTGCTCTGGTTTCAGTGTTCAGTTGTGCCAGGAGCGGCTTAGTCATGCTGGCCACATGACCCGGAAAAACTCTCTGCAGACAAACGCTGGCTCCCTCAGCCTGTAAAGCGAGATGAGCGCCGCAACCCCCGAGTCGTCTGTGACTGGACTTAACTGTCAGGGATTACCTTTTTAGTTTTGGGAAAAGGCGAGTAAGAGGCAACGTAATAGAAGATTACAAAATTATGCCTGGCAAGGAGAAAGTGGAGAGATAAAAGCTGTTATCCCTCTCCTAACACTAGAGCTTGTGGACATTCAGTGAAGCTGAATGTTGGAAGATCTAGGACAGATAAACGAAAGCACTTCTTTACACTATGCATAGTCAAAGTCTCCCAGGAAGTGATAGCCACCAACTTGGATGGCCTTAAAAGAGGATTATACATATTTATGGAGGAGGAAAGGGCTACCAGTGGCCACTAGCCATGATGGCTATGCTCTCTCTACCTCTGCAGCTGGAGGCAGCAATGCTTCTGAATACCAATTGCTGGAAACCGCAGGAGGGAAGAGGGCTTTTGCTTGCAGGCTAATAATAATAGTAATAGTAATTTATTATTTGCATCCCGCCCATCTGGCTGGGTTTCCCCAGCCACTCTGGGTGGCTTCCAACAAAGATTAAAAATACATTAGAATGTCACACATTAAAAACTTCCCTGAACAGGGCTGCCTTCAGATGTCTTCTAAAGGTCTGATAGTTGTTTTTCTCTTTGACATCTGGTGGGAGGGCGTTCCACACGGCGAGTGCCACTACCGAGAAGGCCTTCTGCCTGGTTCCCTGTAGCTTTGCTTCTCGCAGAGAGGGAACTGTCAGAAGGCCCTCGGCGCTGGACCTCAGTGTCCGGGTAGAACGATGGGGGTGGAGATGCTCCTTCAGGCATCTGGTTGGCAACTGTGAGAATGGGATGCTGGACTAGACTGGCCTTTGGCCTGATCCATCAGGCTATTCTTAGGTTCCTCTGGATTTTAACAGGGCCACAGACTCCTCTTCAGAAACAATAGTTCAACAGCTCCAGGGGCATTGGCCCACAAGCCCCAGCTGCTGCTTAGCACAGAAACCAGCTGCCCATTATTCAACTCAGCAAATAATAATAATAATAATAATGAAATTTGCATGGCTTGGCTACATTTAACGCCTTCTTCTTCCATTCCCTCTCCAGAGAAGCTCCTGGCAGCCTGGCAGGAGGTAGGGCTGCCTCTGCAGGCCGCAGTCTCCCCTGAGTGCAACTTCTGCCGCCGCCCGCTGCATTTTGCCCTCATGAGTGAGTGGGAGAGGGATTACTTCGGGAACATGGGGCCCCGCTACATCACTCTTTGCGCCTGAAGAACCGGCCTCTGCACACACACACACACGCACACACACAACCTTACAAGAAACAGGATGTCAACACTGACACTGCCAAATGGAAAGAGGGTATCTGAGTGTAATAAAAATCTGCCACTTTGTCTGCTGTGTCTCTTTCACTGCCTCCCACATTCATGGAATTTAAGTATCCAAATGGGCAGGGCTTCTCTAGGTGGCAAGCAGAACAGGGGAAGGCACAGGCCTCTGCTTGCCACAGGGGTGGGGGACTGAAAGCCAAGGGACCGAATGCGGCCCTCCAATCCTATCGGCTCCCCAGATTCTCCCCAGGCCATACTCTCCACCAGCCCTGCTCTGCACCTTCTTTGAGTATTTTTTTACTGAATGGAACATGTCCTTGAAGTCTCTCGCTCATCTGCAGACTTACACCAAGAACGGAGGAATAGGAATTTGTTTTCAGCACCAAAGTTGAGCTCAACATTCTTTCCATTCCAGGGTTCCTCCTAAGATTTTGTTCTTGTTTGAATTTCAATAGCCTAATGTAGAAGAGGGGCAGGGAGCGGGGGACGCCCTTTGGTTGGTGCTACCAAACTGGGAGTCAGAAATCTTTGCTGATTTACTACAAAATTTCCAGGAATCTCCAGATAAGCTCCTAATCTACCTCCTACCCATACCTGACATAGGGTTTGTCCACACTTACCTTTTGCCCTGTGCTTTCTAGGCACAGGTTTGCACTTTCCTGGCCCATGTCTGAGTGTTCCCCCCAACCCCTAGCCATTTTCCTTGAGAAACCCATTTTTTAACCACTGAATTGGAGCAAATGGCAATTCAGGTTTTTCCCTTTAAGGCATAATGCTAGTAGTACCAGAGATGGTCAGCAGAGGGCTCCACTTTCCCTAAGCACACACACTGAAACCCATGGAAAGGCGAAAGTTCCATGTCTTGCAATCCAAATGACAGCCAGCAGGGATTTTCATGCATTATTTCCAGATAGAAAAGCAAGACGCACCTTTTTGCCCCAAGGCAATCCTGTACAGGCAATATGAACTCAGTTGTGCTAATCTGCAAAACCTGGGCTTAATCCCTTTGTCACCACAATAGCTGAAGCACCCAGGGCAGTTTATGCCACAGGAATCAGGAGCATAGCTGTCAACTTTCAGATTTGAAAATAAGGGACCAGCAGCCTCACCTGTCCCAGGGACAGTCTACAGGATATCTAACAATCCGGAATAGCAGCGGGAAACAGTGCTGGATTAAGGGAATTTCCCGCAAAAAAAAGGGGGTGGTTGACAGCTATGATCAGGAGTGCCATAACAGCACCGCCATTCCTCAGAACCAGAACCTTAACTCCTGGTTTAGCATCACCCAACTCTCTTTTCAGAGAACATAAGAAATCCAACTTTCCCTGTTCCCACAGAGCAAACGTTTAGGGTTTTTTTTTTCTCAACATCTTTATTTTATCAAAAGTAAAAAAAATAAGATCTCCCCTGCCCCAAATAAGGATTAATCACCTCCCAGCAATTGCATCACTGCTATTACAGGGGTTTGTGAGGAGGGCAGTTAAGGGGAAAGAGCAACTTGCTGCAAGAGCACCATTTAAGAGCACTTCTCCACCCAATGTTAGAGAGAGCCTAACTGCAGGTTTGATGTGCATGAATCCAGAAAATGCTCATCACAAGTCAGGGTAGTCTGTGTGCGTATTCCCAAAGCTTGTGTTAGTCCTAGCATGTAAAACTGTTGATTTAATAATAAAACCAATTATTTCTTCCTCTTTAAACAACGTTCCTATCTGCAGGGCCTGGCATCAAAGACCTCAAAACTCCCAACGTGCTCTGGTACAAAAGTTAAGTTTCTACTGGCACAGCCCAAAAAGATCCCATGGAAACTTTGGGCCTGACCTCTTTGACCCCCTGGCAATAAGCCTAGGCCTCACTCTGCCACAGAGGCTGCCTTCCCCTCTCTTCTTAGGCAGTGAGACATCCAGGATTCTTTCCATTAGAAACCAACCCCTTCTTTTCCACTTAGGGGTCACTGCGCGTCTAACGTCCTCTCATTTCAGTTGTCCTCTCAATTCAAGGATTCCCCCGACTGGCCCACAGGAAGAAGTCACAGCGGGAGCGGGGATCTGACGGCTTCCCCAGAGGCCGGGCGCAGACGTAAAAGCGCCGCCCAGAGTTTGGTCCCGGCTTCTTCACTGTCCGCAGGACACAGGGCTCTCCATGGGCCTTGCAGTGAGGCGGGCGAGCAGGGCCTGGCAGCAGTGACTTCCACAGGGCAGCGGACTGGTTTGAACTAGAGGGGACCGAGCCTTTCCCACAATCCAGAGCTTCTCCATTAGCCATGCCCAGAGTGGGCTCCTCTCTCAAACCCCCAGTGCATGGCGGGGTCCCACCAGCAACTTCCTCCACCCCATGCTCATCAGCGATCCTTCCAGAAGCGTCAAGAGGAGGTGCCACCCCAGAATCTTCTGCTGTCCTCGTTTTCATTACCGACTGGTAGTTGGCACTGTCGGTGGTGGCCCTAGGCCTGCCGTTTCCAGCTTTGAAGAAGCTTCGCAAATCTCCTTGCCCCTTCTGCGGTGGACCCACCCGTCTCTTCTTGGAACCCCCCGCAACGTTTGGTTCCCTCCCGCCCCTTTTTTGCCCCCTTTCCTCTGGCAGGCTGGTCCGCTCCACTTTCACAAGGAAGCGGTTAAGCTTCTGCTGGGTGCCAGCAAACTCAGGCAGGAAGCGGGTGCAGAGAGGTGGGCAGCGGGGCGCCCCCAGGCAGACGCTCTTAAGTGCCACCCGCACAGGACAGTGGTCGGAGCCAAAGACGTCTGGCATGAGCTGGGCATCCTGCAGCTCTGACAATGCTAGCGCACGATCAGCCAGGATATAGTCAATGCGGGTGCCATAGTTGAGCTGCCGGGACCCGGTTACGTTGCACCAGCAGGTGTAGGCATCAGTCTGACCAGGGTGCAGAAAGCGGAACGTGTCAACAAAGCATTTCCCATCCTTGGAATCCTTGTCTGGCTCCCACAGGAAACTATCCAGCCAGCGGCGCCCGGGATGCTCCTGAAAGGATTCCTGCAGGTGACAGCGGTGGAAGCATTAAGGGCTATTATTATTAACATTTCCATAGTGCTTTCAAGTGCTGCCTATGCATTGGCTTCTTGTAACCCTTGCATCATCCCGAAACACAGGGGCAACTAACCTGCAGCCCTGCAGATGTCATTGGACAACGACTCGCATCATCCACAACTCTGGCCGTGCCTATTTATTAACTTATTTAAAGTATTTATATACTGTTTGTCATCAGAAAATATCGCAGATTGGTTTACAAGTAAGACTATGTAAAACAAAAATTAAAGTGTACCCGAAGAAGTGTCTCCACCCCCAGCCAGATGGACGGGGTATAAATAATAAAATTTTTATTTTTATTATTATTTTGTGATAAATGAAGCATCCAGCTCCACAACACAGAACTCCACTTGCTCAATATCCACAACTATTAAGCCAGTGTGCTGTAATGGTTAGAGCAGGGGTCAGCAAACTTTTTCAGCAGGGGGCCGGTCCACTGTCCCTCAGACCTTGTGGAGGGCCAGACTATATTTTGGGGGGAAAAGAAGGAACTCCTATTCCCCACAAATAACCCAGAGATGCATTTTAAATAAAAGGACACATTCTACTCATGTAAAAACACACTGATTCCCGGACTGTCCGCGGGCCGGATTTGAAAGGCGATTGGGCCAGATCCGGCCCCCGGGCCTTAGTTTGCCTACCCGTGGGTTAGAGTGTTGGGTTTGAATCCCCACTCAGCCATGAAGCTCACTGGGAGACCTTGGGCCATCTCTTAGCCTAACCTACCTCACAGGGTTGTTGTGAGGATGGAATGGGGAGGGGGAGAACCACATGCACCATCTTGAGCTCCTTGGAAGAAAAGGTGGCATATAAATGCAATAAGTAAATAATGAAGTAATAAATAAACAAACTATTAACACATCTGTACTTCAAAACACCCTACCACGGCACACATTCACCCACACTCACATACTCCCCACTTTCACAGCCTGGGGTGGGTGAGGGAATCTGTCTCACTGTTCCTCACCCTCCAAGCACACCTTGCAGACTTCATGATCCCCAAACACGTTGGGAAGGGCTGGGCTCAGTGGCAAAGCTTCTGCTCTGCATGCAGAAGGATCCCAGGCGCAACTCCCAACATCTCAAGGTAGGTTAGGTTGGGTTGGGCTGGGAAGGTCTCAGTCTGAATGCCCTCAGTCTGAAACTAGAGCCAGTCAGTGATGAAAATGCTGAACTAGATGGACCAAGGATTTGACTCAGAGTAAGGCAGCTTCCTAAAAGGGACGCGGGTGGCACTGTGGGTAAAAGCCTCAGCGCCTAGGGCTTGCCGATCGAAAGGTTGGCGGTTCGAATCCCCGCGGCGGGGTGCGCTCCAGTTGTTCGGTCCCAGCGCCTGCCAACCTAGCAGTTCGAAAGCACTCCCGGGTGCAAGTAGATAAATAGGGACCGCTTACTAGTGGGAAGGTAAACGGCGTTTCCGTGTGCGGCTCTGGCTCGCCAGATGCAGCTTGGCACGCTGGCCACGTGACCCGGAAGTGTCTCCGGACAGCGCTGGCCCCCGGCCTCTTGAGTGAGATGGGCGCACAACCCTAGAGTCTGTCAAGACTGGCCCGTACAGGCAGGGGTACCTTTACCTTTAAGGCAGCTTCCTATGTGTCAGGACTCCCCACCCAACTCTGTGCATGCCCGTGAGAAACAGATTTGCTGCCGCTGCAGCAGCACTGCCAGGTCCTGTACTGTAGAGTGTAAAGGCAGCTGCATGAAAGTGGGCAGCTTGCTCACCAGATCTCCCGGGTCACAGTGGTCAATAGGCTTGTGTGCTGTGTTGATGTCCCCCAGGATGACCACATGGCTAGACGGAGAGAGGAAATGTGCGTGAGTCGCAAGGCAAAGAGGCAAGACAGCGAGACCCCATTCATCCCAACAGTCCTGACTCCATTGGAGAAGGTCGGTGGATTGGAAGCTGGCTTGGACAGGGAAGGGATAACGGCCGAGGCAATGAAATATCATCAGCATCATTCATATAGGGCTCTTTGACTTTCTCAAGGTATGTATTTGCAGCAATTCTTACAGCAGTCACGTATTGCACAGCTCAGTATTCTTCCCATGTTGGAGATGAGGGTGGGGGTAGAGACAACAGTGACTGGACCCAGGGGTAGCTGATTTGCTGACTTCCAGCTGTTGCTGGACTACATCACCCCTGACCATTTGCCAGGCTGGCTGGAGCTGGAGTTTCAATGACTTCTTGAGGACACCACATTGGCTACCCCTCTGGAGAATAGCCGACTGAGTTTGGGGCACTCATCTGTGTGCCCCAAACTTCACCAGGAGTTTCACAGCTTGGTCCTTTACAACAGTGTGATCTCATGCAAACTTAACTAGGGCATCCTTTGCATGCTTGCTCTGGAATAAGTAGAACTGAACTCAGTGGGGCTCACTGACGGGGCTCCCTCCAGCTGTTTTGCTCTAACTACTCCACCAGGCTGATGGGAGTCGGAGTCCAAAACACTGGAAGGGACTCAGAGCACCAAAGGCTTGACTAGGGAGTAAGTCCCGGAATAAGCATGTCTAGGACTGCACTGAGCCAACGAGAGGAGTGACACATACCCTCCAGCTCTGAGAAGTGCTTCGGCCCGAGCTTGCAAGAGGTGATAGAAACGCAGCTTGAAGTCCCCACGCTCTGGCTTTTCAGGGTCTGCACGAGGGCAGTACACGTTGATGACTGTCAGCGTGGTCTCCTGCTGTTCTGAAGTGCTGCAGTGAAAGGACAAAGCACATCAATGCTGTCACACTTCACTTACTAATGGCTCAAGCTCCCTGATTCATGGCTGGCTAGGAAAGTTATAGACACAGACCCATTAACATCTTCGCAACAGGTTTAGGCAATTCCACTATCAAGGCTGAGGACGCTCAGGAAATTGCATGTGTTAAAATGGAAATAACACTCAGCAATCAGCAATCTGCTCCTAAAGGGTTGGAAACATTCTGCATACTTCTAAAAATATTTATGGCTGCAGTGGTGTCAGTGTGGCATTCATTCTGTCCCAGCTCCTGCCAACTTAACAGTTTGAAAGCACACCAGCATGAGTAGATAAACAGGTACCACTGCGGCAGGAAGGTAAACATGGTTTTCGTGTGCTCTGGCACTTGTCACAGTGTCCTGTTGCGCCAGAAGCTGTTTAGTCATGCTGGCCACATGACCCGGAAAGCTGACTGCGGACAAACGCTGGCTCCCTCGGCCTGAAGTGAAATGAGCGCCGCACCCCACAGTCAAGCTTGACTGGACTTAACTGCCCAGGGGTCCTTCAACTTTACCTACCTCAATGTGTAACCCAGCATATGATGCAAAATTGCAAAAAATCTCAATTTTGCTTCAAATTAAAAGGAAAGCATCTAGCCCTCTTAACTGGAAAATTTGAAAAACCCTGGAAACTTGTTGTCTCTTACACACACATTCTTTTCAACTCTCCTTGACAACAGCCCTGCAAAGTAGTTATAATTATTATTGTTATTATTAGCCAGGATTACAAATGGAGAGTTGAGAGCAAAGTGACAGGCCCTGTAATAAATTTATCCTTGAGGGTTAGATCTGAGTTGGGCATTTCTTGGCTCACACTCTTAAGACCGCAATTTTCTCGACTACAACAGCTACCAAGCATTGTCATTGGCTCACAGCTCTGCCAATGACAATAACAGGACCTTTCTGCAGACCCTCCCATCCCACCCCACCCCTTCCTGTTCCTACCGAATACGGTGACGGGTGATCACAGCCCGGCCCTCACTGTCCAATGCCTGTAGCTCCTCAGTTGTGAAGCCCTCTGTCTCTCCATAAGAACCAACTGCGCCATCATGCTTAGCAAACAGCCCAGACAGGCCTTCTTCTGCTGCCTCTGGGGTGGCACTGACCTTGCAGAACGTTGCAACACCTAGAAGACAAAGAGAGTTTGTTCTGGGCTCTCAAAGTGGGCTATAAAGCTACCTATTTGATCCAAGATACAAGAGAAAGCAACAAATTGAAACCTCTGTACCTCTGTACAGAGGTAAGGCACAACTTTGTACATCACTTTGTGGGGTTTATAAAAAAATCAAGTGGCATGCAAATTATACGCAATAAAATAAATAAATAATGGTGGTTTGATTGGTGGTAAAAAGCAGGGGATATTTTTCAGGCAGGGAGGCAAATCAATGCCATCTGAAAGTGACAGATGAAGTCACCACTTAAGACACAGCTGCAGGAGTATGTTGAGACATTGGCAACCTGAGTGGCGGCTGATCCCCTTTGCTACTGTCCACTAACCTGAATAGCCATTGCGGATGCGACTGAAGCTGAAATAAGAGTTATAGCCCTCCACTATTGCCAGTGGCTCCTCCAGCAGGTCCCCTGAGAACAAAACAGAATTTGGAAAGCCATCAGGCTGGAGACCAGGCACCAGAAAACCATTTTTTTAAAAATTCACTCTCTTTGCTGTTGTTGGTTTTTTTCCAACGTGCAAAAGGTTACAGGTTCACCCAGCAAAGTGGTCACAGCAATGCAGGTTCACTCAGCAATGTAGCTTATCCAGATTTTTTTTTTTTGCAAGGGGAGCAGGATTTTTAATGGATGTCTTCCACCAACACTGTAAAAGATTTGTCCCTTCCTCTCTTTTGACTCCTCGCTCTCCCTTGCTTTACTCCCAGAGCAGAGGTGGAGGAATCTGCAGCCACCCAGGTTTTGTTGGACTGCAACTCCCATCAGCCCTAGCCAGCCTAAATCAATGGTCAGGGATTAATGGAACTGTAGTCCAACCACATGGGAGGCCCACAAGCTCCTCATCCTAATCCTAGGCAAAGGGTACCCCTTTCCCAAATGTTTCTCTCAAGGAAGGAAATACATCTCACCATGTTGCAGCCCTGCATCATGGCCCTTTGCCTCTCATCTGTAGTTAGCACTGCCTTTCCCACCTGTAAATGTTGGAGGGGTGTAAGACAGTGTTCCCCAACCTTGGGTCTCCAGCTGTTTTTGGACTACAACTCCCATCATCCCTCACTACCATGACCAGTGGTCAGGGATGATGGGAATTGTAGTCCGAAAACAGCTGGAGACCCAAGGTTGGGGAACACTGGTGTAAGACACGTCTTTTTAGCCCATTCTGCTACCTGTCCTACACCCAATTTCAGATTACGAAAACACAACTGTATGAGGAAAGTAGGGTCAATCTTGCTTTTGATAATGAAACTCGGAATCTCCACCATGACCCCTTGTGAGCTGGGGACAGGTGAAAAAAGGCACATGATTCTGCCTTACCCTAAAATACAATTTCTCTACTCTTCATGGATGGAGGAAAAAACTTAATGGGGGCTAATTCTACCTGTGAAGTTTATCTCACCTTATGCACTTGTAAGGTCCTTGGGGCAGGGACCCCATCTCTTTATCTGCCACAGACCCTGTGTTTTGTTTGTTTGCTTGTTTGCTGGACCAATGCCAGTTGCTTCCTTGTAAGCCAGTGATGGGAATCCAGTGGCTGTAGATGCTGCTGGACTTCAAAGTCCCATCACCACTGACCTCTGGCTGTGCTACCTACCTGGGGCTGACGGGAGTTGTAGCTTTTATTATTTATTAAACTTATATACCACCCTTCACCCGAAGATCTCAGGGTAGTTAACAGCATAAAAACAAAGAACACATAATGTAACAGCAAATCATGTTACATATGAGGTAATTTTTACCTGTTTTACTATTTTAACTTTTGTAGTTTTTAAAGTAGGGTTGTAAATTTGTCTTTACTGTTTTATCTTTTTCTGTAAACTGCTTTGAGGGTTGTTGGTTTTTTTTACAGTAAAGTGGTGTAGTAATTTCATGAAATAAATAAATAGAGGAAAAATTAAAAGCAATACCTCCTCCCGCACCCACAACTGAACAACAGCAATACCGTCGTCTAGAGCAGGTACATCAGATTAATGAATTGTTTAAGATAGGAAAAATGGCTTTGCAGAACAAAAGTCTCAGTTTACCAAAGACTTATTAGATACAAATATAAAAGTACTGTCAAAAATGTACAAACTGCTATTGGAGTGGGAAACTAAAGAGGAATTTGTGAAATCGAGCATGATTTGGTGGGCACAAGATGTGGGTCACAATATTGACTATGAATTATGGGAAAAGTTGTGGAAAGTAAATATGAATTTTATGGCATGTTATGCAACAAAAGAAAATATGATGAAAATGGCCCACAGATGGTATTTAGCACCCACCAGATTGGCAAAAATGTCTAAAAAAGAAAAAGGTATATGTTGGAAGTGTAATGAAATTGTGGGATCTTTTATTCACATGTGGTCGTCCTGTAAAATAATTAAGGAATATTTGGAAACTATATATAACGAATTAAAAAAGATACTTAAAAAAACTTTCCCAAAGCACCCAAGATTTTTCTCTTGAGGATGGTAACAACGGAGGTCCAAAAACCCAAAAGAGTTTATGACTATACACCACCACTGCAGCTAGAAAATTATTGGCACAACGGTGGAGAACAAGCATAGTACCCACTAAGGAAGAATGCCAGTGAAAAATGTTTGAATATGCTGAACTGGCTGGTCTAACGAACAGGATATGAGAAAACGAAGATAAGCAGGTCTCGTGTAAATCCAGCAGAGTTGGAATTGACAAGAGTATTTAATAGATAACAAATTGGATGATTTAAAACATGTGGATTACGCCAAGTAGAAAAGCAAAGGAGCCAGGAAAAGCGTGGAAGAAGAAGAAGAGTTTGGATTTGATACCCCGCCTTTCACTCCCTTTAAGGAGTCTCAAAGCGGCTAACATTTTCCTTTCCCTTCCTCCCCCACAACAAACACACTGTGAGGTGAGTGGGGCTGAGAGACTTCAGAGAAGTGTGACTGGCCCAAGGTCACCCAGCAGCTGCATGTGGAAGGGAAGTCATATGGTATATGTATACATGCTGTATTTGGTACCAAGTTGTAAATGGGACAGGCAGAGGGGAGGGAACGGGAAGGGGTTAAATATGCTCGCTGTTCCTGTTTTTGAAAATGCAAATTTTTATTTTTACCTTGAAATAGAGCAGTCTTTCCCAACCTCGTGGTGGAGGTCCTCCCACTTGTCGTTGGACTACAACTCCCATAATCCCTAGCTAGCAGGGCCAGCGGACACGGATGATGGGAGCTGTAGTCCAACAACAGATGGAGGATTCCTCCCCCCATCTAGTCTGGAGGAACACGCGTTCTCCATCAATGGTTCACGTTAGAACTGCCCCCCCCCGCCATGTCATGACATAAACCTTTACAAGGCAGCCGGCGCCAACTAAGCCGGTTCTGGGCCCTACACGTTCGCCTCCTGCCCTGGACTGCTTATGCACGTGTGAACGCGTGTTCCTCGCGTCGACTCACGGGTGACCTTGGTCTCTTGCAGGCAGACGACATCCGCCCCCAGGGAGTCCAGGAGTGGCCTCAACCCCGCGGGTCCCAACCCAGCCCGGAGCCCGTTGACGTTCCAGCTCGCCAGCCTCATTCCCGCCTCAGGGGCGAGGAAAGCGACCGGAAGACTCTGCGGAACGTCATTTCCGGCCGCCAAGGCGAGGCGTTTGAAAAAGCAAGCAGGGCCTCACTTCCGGTTTAGAACGGAAACGCCTGTTGCCAAGGAGGCGGAGAAATAGGAAATGGCGTTCCAATAAAAACAAGCTGACGTCATTAGTATTATTATATTGTATCCCCTCCTTTTTAGGTTGTTGTTGTTTATTAAATTTAATTACCGCCCTTCATCCGGGGTTCACAGGGCGGCTTAATAACACGTTAAGAACAAAACCCTCTCCCCGCACAGTATTATTATTTAATATTTGCATCCCGCTCACAACCAAAAGTTGAGCTCCAAAGCGGCTCACAAAAATTACAACGCAACAAACGTCGCTGTACTACTCGCCTTTTCGCAGTGCTTTGAAATAACAGCAAAAGAGGGTTGCTTTGCTCCTCCTCGGGTGTTGGAAGAGGCAACGGAATTGATTTTCAAGCGTGTTCCTTTTCAAAGTAAAGAGGCTGAAGTTTCACCAGAGAAAACATAAAAGGCTCTTTTCCCTTTCTGGCTAGCAGAGAGTATTGGGAAACAAAGAACCGCCTCTCCCTTCTGCAGTAAAAAAATGTTATGTACTGAGTTGAATAGGATCGAAACTGCAGCAGTCTGATTGGTCCTAGAACAATAGGATCCAAATCGCAGCAGTCTGATTGGTCCTAGAACAATAGGATTCAGAATGCATCAGTCTGATTGGTCCTAGAACAATGCAGCAGTCTGATTGGTTGGCAGGAACCACCCAATCATGCTCCAGATAGAAGTGAATCCACAACCTGATTGGCTTACAGTAGAATTCCAGAATTAGCCAATCATGTGCAGCCCATTGTGTAAATAATGTATATAAAGCAGATACTTTGAGGGGACATTCATTCATTCCTCCTCACCACTATGAGCTGAATAAAGAGCATGAAATCACTTTGCGACTCTGAGTATATTTCACTGGCGACGAGGATGGGATCCCGCTGAGCTGACTGCCACACACCGCACCGCACCACCGCCACCTGCCGCACCGCTGCCTCGCACCGTGTATCCAGGCTTCAGCTCCGGGACACAAGGAACTCAGAATGGCAACCAACAGCAGCTTCTCGCCGTTCAACCCAGCATCGGGAGACTGGGAAGCGTACGCCTCCCGTTTCACCTTCCTCCTAGAAGCCAAAGGGGTCACCGATGAAGAAGACGCCAAGAAGAGGGCAATATTCTTCAGCGTCTGTGGAGAGGAGACGTTTGAAATCGCCCGGGCTCTCCTTGCGCCTGAAGACGTTGCTACAGTTCCATACAAAACAATAATGGAACAGCTGAAGGGGCACTTTTCGCCACAGCCCTCAGTGGTGGCTCGTCGAAATGCCTTCTACGCAAAGCGGCAAGCCCTTGGGGAAACCATAACTGGGTTTGTGACCTCTCTCCGCCAAGCCGCCCGGTTCTGCAACTTCTCAGAGCTGGAGAACATGCTTCGTGACCGCCTCGTCGGTGGCCTGAAGGATGAGAAGCTGCAACGACGCCTCTACGCCAAGAAGGACCTAACGTTCCAGGTCGCTCTGGAGGAGGCCCTGGCGACGGAAGCTGCTGAGAGGTCGACGCAAGAGGCACGGCCGAGCCAGCCGTCCCAACCGAGGGTCCACCACGAAGACCTCACCGACGACTCAGGATCCAACAGGGAGGAGGTGCACCGTGTACAGCAGCGCACTCAAGCAGCCCACATACCACAGCTGCCTCGACGAGAAGGAGGGAACTGCGCAAGCTGTGGAGAAAGTCACGAGAGGAGGACCTGCCGTTTCCGCAACGCAGAGTGCAGGCAGTGCAGAAAATCGGGACACATCGCCCGGGTGTGTCGGGCTCGGCCTACCCGACGCCAGGCATCAGATGACCACTCCAAGAGCCCCAGGTCCCGGGGCCCAACGCACCAAGGCAACTCAACGGAGCTCACGGACATCCAGGTATACCAGTTGCCCTACCCCAACGTAGAGAAAATTTATGTAGAGGTACAGATAGAGGGGGCCCCATGCCGCATGGAGTTAGACACGGGTTCAAATCTATCCATAATCTCGGCAAAGACCTTAAGGAAACTGTGTCCTACTGGGGGTCCCAAACTCAGGCCGGCCCCATTCACCCTCCGGGACTTCCAGAAACGTAAGGTCCCCACAATGGGGGTGGGGACCTTCAGGGTGCAATACCGAGGGCGGACGCGGCAACTGGACTTGCTTGTGGTCAAGGGCCCCTACATTAGCTTACTGGGATTGGCATGGTTTGGACCACTGGGGCTAGCCGTCACCGGGGTGAACAACACTAGCTTACAAGTGGACGTGGACGCCATATGCAAGGAATTTCCGGGGGTTTTTGATGGGAAATTGGGACAGTATACGGGCCCCCCCATTGCTCTACAGCTTGACCCCGCAGTACGACCAGTCAGGCTCAAGGCCCGCCGGGTCCCGTTCGCCCTGAAACCCCGTATAGACGAGGAATTGGACCGGCTCGTGGAGCAAGGAGTGCTGGAGCCGGTGCCTAATGCCCCCTGGGAAACCCCAATCGTCACACCCGTCAAGCCTAATGGTTCGGTCCGCATCTGCGCAGACTACAAATGTACCATAAACAAGGCCCTCACGGCCCATGCATACCCAGTGCCAGTGGTCAGCCATGTCCTTGCCACCCTGGCTGGGTCGAAAATTTTTGGCAAGCTGGACTTGGCCCAAGCATATCAACAGCTACCAGTAGATGAGGCCACAGCAGAGGCACAGACGATTGTGACGCACAGAGGAGCGTTCAGGGTAAAGCGGCTGCAATTCGGCGTCAGCGTGGCACCAGGCATATTCCAGAACCTAATGGACTCTCTCCTTAAAGGAATTCCTGGCGTCACCCCCTTCTTCGATGATGTGTTGATTGCCGGGCCCACACCAGAGGAGTTTGAGGACCGCCTCCGCACTGTTCTGCACCGTTTCCAGACGGCGGGTCTCAAGGTAAAGCGGGAAAAATGTCTACTAGGAGTGCCTCAGGTGGACTTTCTGGGATTTATGGTGGACGCAGAAGGGGTCCACCCGACTGGGGACAAGGTACGGGCCATTTGTGATGCCCCAGCGCCCAAGAACAAGACTGAACTTCAGGCCTTCTTGGGACTATTGAACTTTTACCATTCCTTCCTTCCCCACAAAGCGGCGGTAGCAGAGCCCCTACACAGACTTCTGGACAAGCGGGCCCCTTGGGTGTGGGGCCAGCGCCAGGAGGCTGCATTCCAGGCAGTCAAGGACTTGCTTGTCTCAAACTCGGTCTTGGCACACTTCGACGAGAGGCTGCCGGTGGTGCTAGCATGCGACGCCTCACCCTATGGCATTGGCGCTGTCCTGGGACACCAACTCCCGGATGGAAGAGAGGTACCAGTAGCATACTTTTCCCAGACACTCAGCGCAACCGAACGGAACTACTCACAAATAGACAAGGAGGGGCTGGCAATTGTGAAGGGAGTAAAAAAATTCCATGATTTCTTATACGGGCGGCCCTTCACCGTGGTGACTGACCACAAGCCGTTGCTTGGCTTGTTTGCCCCCGAAAAGCAGACCCCCCAAGTGCTGTCTCCTCGCGTCCTCAGGTGGTCAATCTTCCTTGCCAGCTACCAGTATGCACTGATTCACCGACCTGGGAAGGCGATGGGCCATGCGGACGCCCTCAGCAGGCTACCACTACCGGAAACAGGCCCCGACCCAGCACCTGCACAAGAGGTTATGAGCCTGGAGCTGCTTCCCGACCGCCCCATTCAGGCACAAGAAGTTGCACACCATTCCAAGAAAGACAGGGTCATCTCCCGGGTCCTGGACTGGGTGTGGAGGGGATGGCCCAGCAACAGCCCTGGGCCAGAATTCGCTGGCTACACAACCCGCAAACATGAACTGTCGGCCCACAAGGGGTGCCTGTTATGGGGAAGCAGGGTCGTTGTTCCCCAGCCCCTCCGCAAAAGGGTCCTCACAGCCCTACACGAGACACACCCAGGGGTAGTAAGAATGAAGGCCCTGGCCAGGAGTTATGTGTGGTGGCCGGGGATCGACGGAGAGATAGAGGCCTGGGTCAAACACTGCCAGGCCTGCCAAGAATCCCGCCCAGATCCCCCAAGGGCCCCAGTCCAGTCCTGGGAGTCCGCCCGAGCACCATGGTCACGCCTGCATGTGGACTTCGCTGGGCCCTTTCAGGGGAAAACATTCTTCATAGTGGTGGACTCCTACACCAAATGGCTGGAAGTCGCACTGGTACCGTCCACTTCTACATCCGCAGCCATCCGGGCACTACGCAGGCTGTTTGCAACCCACGGGCTCCCTGACACTCTCGTCTCAGACAACGGGACTGCATTCACGTCAGGAGAATTCCAAACCTTCACAGCGCAGAACGCCATCCGCCACATCCGTTCGGCGCCATTCCACCCTGCCACCAATGGCCAAGCAGAACGCATGGTGCGGACCACCAAGGATACCCTTCGCCGCATGACGCAAGGGGATTGGGAATACCGCCTTGCCACATTCCTCCTAGCACAGCACAGCACCCCCAGCTCAACGACTGGCCGGAGCCCCGCTGAACTACTAATGGGTCGGCGCCTTGCAATCAGATTGGACCGCCTTCACCCCGATAGAGCTCAGGATGAGGTAGTGGTGGGGGAAGGCAGGAACCCCCGGACCTTCGAGGCCCAGGACCCAGTGTACGCAAAGAATTTTGGGGCAGGCCCAGCATGGGTACCCGCCACAGTCACCAGGGTCACTGGCCCCGTGTCATACGAGGTGCTAACGGATGGGGGGCAATGCTGGCGCCGCCACTGCGACCAGATACGGCGACGATTCCCGGGAGAAAACCAGGAGGAGGAAAGGTCAGAGGAGTCCCAAGGGAACAGAGCGGCAGTGAGGCCCATAGAGCAGGAGGGGCCAGCAGGAGAGGCAGAATCAGTAAATACAGAGAGGACCCACGAGGCCGAAAGGACACTGGAACCAGAACCACGACTGAGCGAGCCGGTTGCGCCAGACCAAACAGGCCCATCACAGCCAGCATCCTTGGAACACGAGCCAGAACCTGAACCCCGGACCAGGGAACACCACAGGCCGCAACGTACACGTAGGCCGCCGGCGTACCTCGAGGACTATGAATGTGACCTCCCGGGCAGGACTGGAACTTAGAGGGGAGGGGTGTTATGTACTGAGTTGAATAGGATCGAAACTGCAGCAGTCTGATTGGTCCTAGAACAATAGGATCCAAATCGCAGCAGTCTGATTGGTCCTAGAACAATAGGATTCAGAATGCATCAGTCTGATTGGTCCTAGAACAATGCAGCAGTCTGATTGGTTGGCAGGAACCACCCAATCATGCTCCAGATAGAAGTGAATCCACAACCTGATTGGCTTACAGTAGAATTCCAGAATTAGCCAATCATGTGCAGCCCATTGTGTAAATAATGTATATAAAGCAGATACTTTGAGGGGACATTCATTCATTCCTCCTCACCACTATGAGCTGAATAAAGAGCATGAAATCACTTTGCGACTCTGAGTATATTTCAAAAAAGAAAGATAGAAATAGAGCCAGCCAAATAATTGCCTAAAAACCAGATTAGCATGATTTGATTTGTGACGTTATTGTCCTAAATGGGATATCATCAGGCTATTGATTGATAAGCAATCCCGAAAGTATTTGCAAAAGAGGAACCATGGTGGTGTGGTTCAGACGGTCCAGAGAATTTTGCTATGTCAGGAAACTTGCATCTTTACGCCAAGGATGGCTGGATCATTCATCCTTCTGTTACGCAGCCCCTGAGGCCAACACCATGAAAATGAAGGCGTTTAAGGCTCCATGCAAGCCACCTGTTTTGACTCTGGCTTTCTAATTTCAGGTACATTCAGGAGCAGGTTATCATTACCAAACTCTGAAAGGAGTGCGCTCTGTGCAAGTTCATAAGAACATGGTTTAATTGGGTAGTGCAGCTGAACATTGACACCACACTCCACTGCAGTGTTTCTCAACCAGGGGCCATATGGCCCCCATGAGGCCTCCAGGATATTTCAAGAGGGCCACAGGTCAAATTATATAATTATATAAAATAAAATATGTTCTATTTACAAACAAAATAGCTACCTTTATACCAGTAGGACAGGGGGGCACATGAAGAAAACAAGGCTGGAAGGGAGCCATGGTCAGAAAAAGTTTGAGAAACACTGCTCTAGGGTCCCCAAATGACTGCACACAGAGTGGCAGTAGCATCAGCACCTTGGCCAGTATCATAGCTGTCAACCTTCCCTTTTTTTGTGGGAAATTCCCTTATTTCAGCGCTGCTTCCTGCTGCTATCCCGACCTGGCCACAGTGATCCATGCGACGGTTACCTCCAGGCTCGACTACTGTAATCCGCTCTACGCAGGGCTGCCCTTGAAGCTGACCCAGAAACTCCAGAGGGTGCAGAATGCTGCAGCGAGGCTCCTCACGGGGTCTCTGCCATGGGAGCATATTCACCCAGTGCTTTTCAAGCTGCACTGGCTCCCGGTGGACTACAGGGTCAGATTTAAGGTGCTGCTTTTGACCTTTAAAGCCCTTCACGGCCTAGGACGCTCGTACCTACGGGACCGCCTCTCCTGGTATGCCCCACGGAGAGCCTCAAGGTCCATAAATAGCAACACCCTAGTGGTCCCAGGCCCTAAGGAAGTTAGACTGGCTTCAACCAGAGCCAGGGCCTTTTCAACACTGGCTCCGGCCTGGTGGAACGCTGTGCCTCATGAGACCAGGGCCCTGCAGGATCTGATTTCTTTCCGCAGGGCCTGTAAGACAGAGTTGTTCCGCCTGGCCTTTGGCTTGGAGCCAATTTGATTCCTCCCTCTCTTTCTTTTTTCCTTTCCTTCTCCTCCTGCGATGAGGCTACATTTTAATATTTTAATGTTTCAATATTTTAATGTCGTATTTTAATTTTGTTTTTTAAGTTGTAATCATTCAACTTGTTTTTATTATTGCTTGTAAGCCGTTCTCAGCCCGGCCTTGGCTGGGGAGGGCGGGGTATAAATAAATATTATTATTATTATTATTATTATTATTATTATCCCGTAGACTGTCTCCGGGACAGGTGAGGCTGCTGATCCCTTATTTTCAAATCTGAAAGTTGACAGCTATGACCAGTGTCGGCATGCCAGGATGCACTTGTGCAGCTGCTGGTTGGCACAGTATTTTAAAAAAACAACAACATAGGAGCTAGCTGGCTGACCAAACATGTACATAGTTACAAATGCTCTAGTTTTTAGTATTATTTGCCATTTAAAATACTGCCTTTTCCACAACAAAATGGTGCTTATTCCCGAGTAAATGTGCTTAGCATGAGGACTGTAGAAGCAAACTTTCATTTTGTTTGGGTAGTTTTGATGGGGCAATGATTTAACTGAGTTTTAACATGAGAAACCGCACATGATCCATGTTTTCTCTCTCTCTGTCTGTGTTTTTTAATCAGGGTTGGCAACTTAGTTTTGGACTGAATTGGATGGGGGCAACAATACTTGGGGAAGGAAGCGTTAAAAGTTGTCCCCCTTGCTGCTTCCCTGATCAAAATCACCCCACTTCCCCAAGCTGCTATAAATTTTCCTTGGGTAAAAAGGCAGTTACAATACATACCTATATTTCCTCTCTAGTCGGGCTAATTTCTGTTTCAGGATGGCTGGGTGGGAATTCCAGCTGGGAAAAATGCCTTCTATATACTTCCCAACACCCCTACCCCCAGCTACTTTAAGATTATAAAACAGTAACAATCCAAATCAGTAGATTCAATCAACTGTAGTTTGGCCCTGACACTCAGTTCTGAAATAAATAACATCTGGCAGCCCTAACAACAGGCACTAGGCTCTTAACAGAATCCGGACATTCCCCAGATATGGAGAAGGCTGCATCTTTGTCCTGATGAAGGATCCCTGATTGCCTAAGCTACATAAAACAGCTGCAATTATTTTAATCAACTCTCAGTCCTAAAAGATTGCCTGCAGCACACACACACCCCTGCTCTTCTCTGAGCCAGGCCATGGTCTTGTCTTATACTCCCAAGCTTTGTCTCCTCCTCCTCCACCGCCTTCCTCCAGCTGCAGGGATAATATTAGTGCTGACCTTTCCGTCAAGGCCATATGGCTTCTTGTGGAAAGACTCCCCGGATTGTTTTGCCTCTGGCTGAGCAGCTGCTATGAATGACACCCCAGCAGCACGAAACTTGACCCCGAGGGAAATCCTCCTTGCTGTAGTGACCCGGCAGATCCCCCAATGCCACGGCTCCTAGAAGATAAGGGAGACCGATCAGCAATGGAGGAAAAACCTGCCAAAATCCCAGGTAGGGCATGTCCCAGTCGGCAGTCAGGATGACAGATGACAGTTCTAAGAAGATGTTGGGTGGGTGTCTAAGCAGTTCAAGAACAGCCAGGGTGTCCTCTAAGTGTCCATTCCCTAGGGGCTCAAGCATGGCAAACCTACGGATATTTCTAGTGTGGGAAAATGGGGAGTCCTTAACCCTGGTGGGAGTTGTCCAATGCCCTGGGAAAGTGCCTGGTTCCCTTCTCTTTCTCTTCTGTCCTTGCTGTTAACCCTCATCAAAGCCCACAGTGTTTATCCTTGAGTTGCATAAGGCATATTGTATTTCCTGGCCTAGCACACATGCAAGCTACAGCAGGCTGAAGAGAGTTGTCTGCACATCTTGCTGAAATGCTGCCCAAGCACGGGCTATAAGCCTGCCGAGAATTTGCTAAGCTGCGTGATGCAATGCGTAACCTGTGTTGAAATGGGCATGCTCAAAATGATCATCCCCGTGTGGAACACAGGAGTCCAATAAACTCTGGATGCTGTGTTGTCAATGTATTTATTTGAACGCACAGCCTGCTTCATCCCCCAAGGAGCTTGTGCTCACTCTGGTGAAAGTCTGCTTTCGCTTTGCCCATTTTTACTTTTGCCATGTGGCCATCTAGTGGAAAATATTCTGTGAGAATCTGCAGCTTGTTGTTATCGATTTAAGGTACACAAACCCCGGGATATTATTCTTGCACAAGTGCTGGTTGTATCCACACCATACAGTTAAAGAACTCTTACATTACTTTAACAGCCGTGGGGAATTCTGGGAACCGTAGTCAGTAGTATGTGCTGGGAATTGTATGGTGTCAATGTGACCATCAGTGCATTGTGGTCTCTGTTCCTGATGGGTCTCCTCTGTAACTTTTTGCCCACGTTCCTTACTTCCCTGCCAATGCTGGGATTAAGTAAAATTTAATCTATGCATTTAAAACTTGAATAATTTCAGGTGACGTTCTTAATGAAGTCAGAAGCAAACAACAACAAAACATACTAATGCATTACTTAAGGTTAAATACTGGGCTGTTTTACTGGTGATTTTACTTTCTTTTTTGGAGGAGTGTTCATGTTTTGCAAAATGTCAGCTGTGTTAATTATTTATAAGATCTTACTGCACTTTGATCTCATGTCAGCTCTTCTAGAAGTCATCTTGTTTATCTCTCATTGTCCCTGGGAAATGTTAGCGAAACAATATACACTTGATGAAGCCAATTAGAGCAAAAAAAGCAAACAATGGTAGATAAGGTTATTCTTTGTAGCTTGGGTCCAGGTGCCCTGTATCCACTGAGGGCCCTTGGAAATCTACAGCTGAGCTTTTTAAAATAAAAATACCCTTTCCCATACATTATAGCTTTTAGTTGATGCCCAGGTGCTTAGCAAATTTAGAACTCTCAACAGAATAGAGAAGGTCGGCTTCTCCCCCCCCCCCCCCCCATATCTTATGAGTTTATGGCTGCTTCTAGTTGTTTCTCAAGAGGTACCATTTGAAAACCACTTCTTAGAATTCTCTACAACAACCTTGCTCAGCCTTGGGTAGAAGTTGTTGGACTTACCACTCCCATCATCCCTGACTGTTGCCCCTGCTGGCTATGGATGATGGGAGTTGTAGTCCAACAACATCTGGGAACCCAAGGTTTAGAAAGGCTCTTCTACAGTGCCACCTAGTGTAAGCCTCCAGCTCTAGTACGTACCCCTGCCGTTCAATAAACCAGCAAGGTGTCCACAGTAAACCTCACCAGGAATTGAAAACTTTCCACTTTGCCCCAGAATCTGGCACTTTGGCATGGGTCCATGGCATAGGCCTTCCTGGGTTGAGCATACAAGCTGACTCTGGCGCCGGTTCTAGTACTGATTCAAGGTCATCCATTCTCCCCACCCTCACTGACCTTAAGCCCTGCACTTTAAAAAGCCAGAAAACAAGTTAGTTGGTGCTGTGTTGCTGTCAGCATGGTCAGGTTTGTCCTTTAAGAGGAATTGGATGTGGTGGGGTCTTTGGAAATCTGCATGGTTGTGATCGCACCAACAGGCAACACAAAATTGAATCCACTGCTTGTGCACAAGCCTGAAGTTCTCTGCTTTGATTTACTTATTTATTTAGAAATAATTAAGAAGCCTCTAATCCAAGGTTTGTCAAACTTGGGTCTCCAGCTGTTGTTGGACTACAACTCCCATCATCCCTGACCACTGGTCCTTCTAGCTAGGAATGATGGAAGCTGTGGTCCAACAACAGCTGGAGACCCAAGTTTGACAAACACTGCAGTAGTCTATACAGCTGTAAAGGAAAATAGGTTGGCAAATTTTACTAAAAACATAGAAAACTGATAAAGATTTCATTTATTGGACAGGGAGGCTGGGATTTAATGTAATGTAGTTACTGACCACTATTCATAGTCCTCTGTTTCTTGTTTCTTCGTGTTTCATAATTTGTCATTTAAACAGAATTTTAATTCAAAATTTACAAAAGAAAACTGTCACTAAATTATGCAAACTGGCACATTTTTAAAAGTTATTCTGTTTGTGGGAATTCTGGGAAGAATTCAAGGTAGCTCAATGGGAATTGTTCCTTCAACACAAGTATTTCAACTTGCCAGACAGAACCAGCCCCATTCCCCCTCTTGGGCTGCTCTGGGGGTTCTCCCAGCCCCCACAGAACCACTTTTGGGGGCATAGGAAGAGAAGGGGGAAACCCTGTTATGTTAGCAAAAGTCCTTGCATAAGCTTCTATTAGCAGGACACCCTAGTTCAGGCTTCCTCAACTACAATTCCCATCATCCCTGACCACTGGTCCTGCTAGCTAAGGATCATGGGAGTTGTAGGCCAAAAACATCTGGAGGTCCGAGGTTGAGGAAGCCTGCCTTTGTTGCATAGTGCCCTGGATCCATCCCTAAGGGCAAAATTCCATAGTGGTATTAGCTAACCACTCTGTAAAACTGGAATTGGGATATGGGGTCTCTGACCTTGGGAGGTGTCAACTCTTACATCGCGTCAGTTCAGAAGAACAGAATGGATCAGGAAGGCAGGGGAAAGGCATTGTTGGGGGTCGGGGGGCTTCCATTTCTAGATGGCACCAGCTCCCTCGACTAGCAAATGTTAAGAACAGCAAGGAACTTTCTCCCCAATAGTAAAGTGAGCTTGGTCGTTCGTTATCTCCAAGTTATCTGTAGTGTACACAGCGGTGGGAGTTCAATGGCCAAACTGTCCTACACTGAACCTATTTCGCTTGCATACACAAACACACACATGACAATCAGTAATCTGGAGCCTCCGGCAAGAGCCAGACAGTCCAGTTTTGAGAACAAGTAGGCGATCAGCAGGATGTCTGGAGCGTTTGGCGAGCTCACTCAGATGCCTTTGCAGAAAGTATGGATTCCCCGCACCAGCAAACGCCTGCAGCAACGCAGGGGATGTGAGTTGGGATCTGTTCTGCTCCAATGTGGGTTCTTTCTCCCCAAAGAAGGCCAGGATCTATTTTATTCAGCACCAGGCCGGAGGAATTAGCTTGATTGAGGAACAGTCTTTTAACTTGAGGGAAATGTAGACGGGGCCATATTTGTATTTAACGAATGGGCTGACCTCAGCCCAACCTCTGGTGAAGAAGAGACCCTGGCTGTGTACACACCACACCTTTAAAGCACATGACTTGAATCATGGGAACTGTAGTTTGCTAAGGGTGCTGAGAATTGTGGCTCTGGGCAGGGTGAAATATGGTTCCTAAGATTCTTTGGATAAAACAACTGCCTATGGCATAAGGCTTCCCTTGTCGTCTTTTTTTGCTCAAAGGTCTCTGGTGGTTCTAGGAATGCTAGAATTCATGGACTATAACTAGTGTAGAAAAAGGTGCAAAAGTTTAAGGTAGGGTACTGAAGCTTTGGCAGCTCCTGAGGTTTTGCGGGCGCTCTCTGGCTTCATCACATAGCACATCAATTCCTCTTTCTGCCTCTCTCTACAGCCTCCGTACCACAGTTCACCAATTCACCAACCATGGTGATCATGGTGGGTTTGCCCGCTCGAGGAAAAACCTACATCTCCAAAAAACTCACCCGCTACCTCAATTGGATCGGGACCCCCACTAAAGGTAATGATGGGGAAGGGGTTTATTCAGGGTGGGTGGAAGCTTAGATCAGAGGGGAAAGCCACACTGCTGGGGCAAGGGTAATCCTTGAAGAGCCCCAGCCCATCCTAGTCTTCATCTCCCCAGTGTTCAACGTTGGGCAGTATCGCCGTGAAGCCGTCCAGACCTACAAGAATTACGAGTTTTTCAGACCAGACAACGAAGAGGCCATGCAGATCCGGAGGTGAGGAATTCTCCCATCTACAGGTGAAACTCGGAAAATTAGAATATCGTGGAAAAGTTCTTTTATTTCAGTAATTCAACTTAAAAGGTGAAACTAATATATGAGATAGACTCATGACATGCAAAGCGAGATATGTCAAGCCTTTATTTGTTATAATTGCGATGATCATGGCGTACAGCTGATGAAAACCCCAAATTAACAATATCAGAAAATTAGACTATTAAATGAAATCAGCAAAACAAGGCCTGCAAATAGAGCAATATTGGACCTCTGAGAAATAGAAGCATGCATATGTACTCAGTACTTGGTTTGGGCCCCTTTTGCATCAATGCAGCATGGCATGAATTTTATCAGCCTGTGGCACTGCTGAGGTGTTATGGAAGACCAGGATAATTCAATAGCAGCCTTCAGCTCTTCTGCATTGCTCGGTCTCATGTCTCTCATCTTTCTCTTGGCAATGCCCCATAGATTCTCTCTCTATGGGGTTCAGGTCAGGCGAGTTTGCTGGCCAATCAAGCACAGTAACCCCATGGGCATTGAACCAGGTTTTGGTAATTTTGACAGTGTGGGCAGGTGCCAAAGTCCTGCTGGAAAATGAAGTCCATAAAGCTCGTCTGCGGAAGGAAGCACGAAGTGCTCCAAAATCTCCTGGTAGACGGCTGTGTTGACCCTGGACTTAATGAAGCACAGTGGACCAACACCAGCTGATGACAGGAGATTTTGGAGCACTTCATGCTTCCTTCCACAGACAAGCTTTATGGGGATGCTGGCTTCATTTTCCAGCAGCACTTTGGCACCTGGTTCAATGCCCATGGGATTACTGCAGGGCCACAGGCTTCCCACCCCTCATGTAGTGGCCAGGGTGCTGTATGTAGCAGATCACCACAGCTCAGACTCCACAGGATCCCAGAGCTTACATTTGCCTTTCAACCTGGCCAGCAAGGCTTCTCGCTGCTGCCAGGTTATAAGCTAGAAACATTTCAGTGTCAAACGCCAGCAACAGACTTTGGTGTTATTTTATTTTTAATACCCTCCCCCTGTCTGCCACATTCCTAGATAATCCTTTCAAACAGTGTTTTTCAATGTCAGAGAGAAACATGCCCAACTTTTCCCCACAACCTTGAAGCTGTTGCCCGAAGCTATGCTGCAGATGTGAGTAACAAGAATGAACAATAGAAAGAGCCAAGATTAAAATAAAAAATTCCACAAGGCTAGGCTGAAGATAAGACTCAGCGTCAAATCTCCAGGAGAAATAAAAGCAAGGAGGAGGCACGGACCATCTGAGCCAGTTCAGAGCCCCCGCTGGAGGGCTGAGTACAGGACAGCCTCCCCCTACCAGGGCTTATCCAGCCATCTTTCACTACAATTCCCATCGGCCCCAAACAAGCATTAAATTGAATAAATGTAAATAATGGCAGAGAGCTAGTGGAATGGAATGTCTAAACTGCAACTTCTTACACAGGAAGTCCGTCCATATCGAGGTTTCGCTTTCACTGTGAACACTCTAGGTCAGCATTTCCCAACCTTGGGCCTCCAGCTGTTTTTGAACTACAACTCCCATAATCCTCAGCTAGCAAGACCAGTGGTCAGGGATGATGGGAATTGTAGTTCGAAAACAGCTGGAGGCCCAAGGTTGGGAAACACTGCTCTAGGTCAGAGGTGGGGAGCGTGTGGCCCTCCTGATGTTTGTACTCCAACTCCCATCAGCTCCAGCCAGCATGGGCAGGCATGATGGGTGCTGTAGTCCAGTTACCGTATTTTTCCGTGTATAAGACCAGGTTTCCCCCCTAAAAAATAATGTCAAAAATTAGGGGGCGTCTTATACACGGATACATCTCCCCCCATTTTCTTAAATCTGAGTCCCCCAAAATAGGAGGCATCGTACTAACCATCCCAGGGTGCTCAACCACTGCCATAATGTCCTTTCTTCTACCAGATCAAAATGAGCAGATAACAGCAAAGGTTGCTAGGTTCATAGGCAATCAGAATAAGGGCCACTAACTGACAGCTGATTCAGGACTTTAAATTGTGCTCTTATATTAAATTCCCTTTTCTGCATATACTGTAATGTTTTACTGTTGCTATGGCCATTGGCTAATGCGAATAAAGTTTTATCTTATCTTATAAAGGGGGGTGTCTTATAGACGGAAAAATACGGTACATTTGGAGGACCATCGGTTCCCCAGCTCTGTACTTGAGCAGGCCACCCTTTGCTCCCCATAATACTGACTCACCTTGCAAGGGTGTCGTGAGGACTCTGAAGTGCTTTGAATGCTCTGAAGTGCCGTATAAAAACGAAAGGTTTGGTTATTATTACCCAAGTCTGGAGGTGGGTTTTCACTTCTCCTCATATTCGCCAACAGACAGTGTGCCTTAGCCGCTCTTCGGGACGTCCAAACCTATCTGAGTGTGGAAGAGGGACAAGTTGCGGTAAGGAGTCAAAAGCCCGTATCACTCCTAAGAGTTCCTTAGATTGCACCCTTGTTCCACCGCCTCGCTCTTCCCTTGCACAGGTTTTTGATGCCACCAACACCACGCGGGAACGCCGGACCCTCATCCTGCAGTTTGCCAAGGAGAACGGCTACAAAGTAAGCAGCCGAGTGAGCAGCCCATAGGCAGAGGATTTAGCCAGAGTCCCCTGTGCCAAAAGTTGTGTGTGAAGGGAACTCGGGTTCTAAATTCTCCATTTAGGAGTATTCCTTTAAGGCAGGGGTGGCCAACTCCCAAGAGACTGCAATCTACGGTACTCACAAAGACTGGCAGTGATCTACCCCCTTTTAGAATCATAGAATCATAGAGTTGGAAGAGACCACAAGGGCCATCGAGTCCAACCCCCTGCCAAGCAGGAAACACCATCAGAGCACTCCTGACATATGGTTGTCAAGCCTCTGCTTAAAGACCTCCAAAGAAAGAGACTCCACCACACTCCTTGGCAGCAAATTCCACTGTCGAACAGCTCTTACTGTCAGGAAGTTCTTCCTAATGTTTAGGTGGAATCTTCTTTCTTGTAGTTTGGATCCATTGCTCCGTGTCTGCTTCTCTGGAGCAGCAGAAAACAACCTTTCTCCCTCCTCTATGTGACATCCTTTTATATATTTGAACATGGCTATCATAGCACCCCTTAACCTCCTCTTCTCCAGGCTAAACATGCCCAGCTCCCTTAGCCGTTCCTCATAAGGCATCGTTTCCAGGCCTTTGACCATTTTGGTTGCCCTCCTCTGGACACGTTCCAGTTTGTCAGTGTCCTTCTTGAACTGTGGTGCCCAGAACTGGACACAGTACTCCAGGTGAGGTCTGACCAGAGCAGAATACAGTGGCACTATTACTTCCCTTGATCTAGATGCTATACTTTTGGGCGGTTCTGGTCAAAGTTGTTGAGCTCTTTTTAGAGACGAGGAAAGACCCTTTTTGGGGGGGTGCAGGGCAAAAAAGGGGAACCAAACTTGTTAAACTTCTTTGGGAGGAGACAGTGATCTACCAGTGATCTACCACAGATGTCCAGTGATCTACCAGTAGATCACGATCTACCTGTTGGACATACCTGCTTTAAGGCATGGGCAGGCAAACTAAGGCCCGGGGGCCGGAGCCAGCCCAATCGCCTTCTAAATCCGGCCCGCGGACGGTCCAGGAATCAGCATGTTCTTACATGAGTAGAATGTGTCCTTTTATTTAAAATGCATCTCTGGGTTATTTGTGGGGCAAAGGAAATCATTCATTTTTTATTTCCCCCCCAAAATATAGTCTGGCCCCCCACAAGGTCTGAGGGACAGTGGACCAGCCCCCTGCTGAAAAAGTTTGCTGACCCCTTCTTTAAGGTGGTGGCGGCAGCACTTTGAAACTCCCTGCCTGTTGATATCAGGCAGGCACCATCACTGTTCCATTTTAGACATCTGCTGAAAGCTTTTCTGTTTCGGCAGGTCTATCTGGATACATAATTTGGTTACATCTGTTCTTAAATTTATTATGGATGTTTTATTGGGCTTTAATTGTTTTAGAGGTTTTTAAACAGTTGTAAACATGTTTTTTTAATTGTATTTTTCTATCAGAATGAATTTATACACAATTTATACAGAATGAATTATGAAAACTAAGGGTTTGCTTGATGGGCATACCTTTGCTCATTCACTGTTAGCGGACAACGGGGGTCTTTTTCAGTGGGCTCCAGATCTCCTGCCACATATTACACACACACACACACACACACACACACACACACGGCAGCTGGGAAAATTAGAAAGTGCGGTTCTGGTGAGACCCCAGCCACACACTTGAAACTTTCCCAGAGACATCTATTCATATATATCAGCACATGTGAATTTATGTTATGCCAGTAACATAACATAAGTACCCTTAAGTACCAAGCATTGCCCTTGGTTAGAGATCCATATGGGGAAAAGGAAGAGATAACAGGTACCCCCCATCAAAAAAATTACGATGCTATTTGCACAATGAAGAACATATTGTTACAACCACAATGAGACACCTGCAAGCATAAAAGTCAAAACCTGAGATCCTTATAAATACAACTCTGCACCCAAACCAACATTTGTGTTGAAATCTCAGTATGTGTTAATGAAAATGGGAGACATGGTCTCCACCCCCCAATAATTGAAATAAATACGATAGAGATTTTGTTTCCTGGGTATATTTGTCTTTCTTACTTTGCACTGTCATCTCTGGCCAAATAGATTCTGAAGACTTTTTAAAAGCACCACAAAAGCCTGTAAAATTTGCTCACCAGTAGCAACCCTTCCACTTTGTACTCCTTCATATTATCTGGAGAGGGGGGAAGCAACCACCTGGCTCCAGCCACCAAAAGAAAACTGTTCTGATGGCAGCTGCTTGCCTACCACACAGTGGCGTAGCGTGGGTTGTCAGCACCCGGGGCAAGGCAAGTAATTTGTGCCCCCTAACCCAGGGCAAGGCAAGTAATTTGCGCCCCCCCCCGCTGCACTGTCCCTCCCCCAGATAGTCCCTCTCTCTCTCCGCACCACACCGCACCGCACGCCTGGCACCTCCACAGTGGGCAGCAACCTGGCGGCTCGGATCGGATTCGCACAGCCAGCACTGCAGTGAGAGAGAGTGAGTGAGCCAGGTAGGGGCAGAGAGCTGCGAGTGCGAGCGCAAGCGCGCCCCCCCCCCCAGATGTTGCGCCCAGTGCGGCCGGGCCCCCCTGCAACCCCCACGCTACGCCACTGCTACCACATACGTTCTCCTGCCATGACATATCACTCTGTCACTACAGGTCTTCTTCATTGAATCTATCTGCGATGACCCTGATATCATCCAGGAGAATATCAAGGTAAGACCTCTCTTCTCTTTTGCACCAGGTCAGCCTTTGTGGCAATGCTTAGAGGCGTGTGAATGTCCCAAGGGCACCTGTGTTCCAGTGCAAGCGTGGGCTGTGGAATGGTGACTAGGTAGGTTCACATGAAAATGTGAGCTGAAATGAATTTCTCTGGCACTGAAAATGGGGCTAAGTGCTTGTGAGCCCTGCCTTCAATGAAGCACAGCATCCCAAACCTAGCATCCTTTTCCAGCCATCCTACTGTCAGGAGAGGATCAACACCCATCCTTTTTCTTAAGCTTACACCAATATGGATTCAGCCTGACTGGTTGTGTGTGTGTGTCCGTGTCCCTTTCTCCACCCTTGCCTTGCCTTGTTGTTTTGCTTCCTCACATCACCCACAGCAAGTGAAGCTAACCAGCCCTGACTATAAGGACTGCAACCGAGATGAAGTGGTAGAGGATTTTCTCAAGCGGATCGAGTGCTACCAGAAAACCTACCAGCCACTTGATGACGACTTGGACAGGTGAGAAGGCAGTTCTGCCACTGCTTGCAAAGGGTAGGGAACGCTGTGTGTATTCCATATACACTGGTACCTCGGGTTACATACACTTAGGTTACATACGCTTCAGGTTACAGACTCCACTAACCCAGAAATAGTACCTCGGGTTAAGAACTTTGCTTCAGGATAAGAACAGAAATCGTGCAGCGGCAGCGGCGCAGAGGCAGCAGGAGGCCCCATTAGCTAAAGCGGTACCTCAGGTTAAGAACAGTTTCAGGTGAAGAACGGACCTCCGGAACGAATTAAGTTCTTAACCCGAGGTACCACTGTACCAAACTTGCTGGGAGTCTGAATTTACAGCAAAGAAGATTTCAACCATCTATAAACAGCATCAGCAGCAAGCCATGCATGGGGGTGTAGAAAAGGTTGAAAATAACTGAGCCTTCCATTAAACATAAAAATGTCATATGAGAACTGCCTTGCTGGGTTAAGATGGACCCCCCCCCCCAGCATTTGGTTCTCAAGAAGTACACTGCCTGGCACATGGAGGCTCTACTAAGCTGCCATGATTATCGCCATTTATGGACCTATTTACTCTGTTTTAAAACATGTTTATACTACCTTTCCTTATACCAGACTGCAGGGAAGCATGCAACCATCACCCCGCTTTCTTACTGGTTCTTGACTATCTCATACACCAAAGCTTAGTACTGAATTTGCTCCCCAAGATTCCTCAGGGAATTCATAGCAGAGCATGTCATCAGTTGCCTTTTGCTGTTCCCAGCACTTTGTATTCACAGATCTGCTGCTGTACACAGAGCCGATCTTTCGCTCTAGGACCCTCGTACCTACGGGACCGCCTCTTCTGGTTTGTCCCACCGAGGATCTTATGGTCTTCAAATAGAAACATCTTGGAGATCCCGGGACACAGGGAGGTTAGGCTGGCCTCAACCAAAGCCAGGGCTTTTTCGGCTGTGGCCCCGATCTGGTGGAAAGCTCTGTCACAAGAGAGTAGGACTTGACATCTTTCCGCAGGGCCTGCAAGGCAGAGCTGTTCCACCAGGCCTTTGGCTGAGGCACAGTCTGACCCCCTCCTTTGGTAATCCTCACCGAACTCTAGCCCAATGGTTGCCATCAATTTGATTCTGAATTGATTTTAGAATTAATTGATTTTAGAATGCTGTGTTACTTTTATTGTTGTTAGCCACTGAGCCCGGCTTTGACTGGGGAGGGCAGGATATAAATAAAATGTTGTTGTTGTTGTTGTTGTTGTTATTATTATTATTACTACTACTACTACTATTACTACTATTATTACTAACATGGCTAATAGTCATTTGTGTTGTGTAAGCTACTCATTATTATTCTGTAGTATAAAATTCCGTAAGTTTATTACGCAACGAATGAGCAGCGCAGAATTCCCCAGGGAGTCTCACACGGACTGTGCAAGGACTTCTAATCTCACCCTCTCCCACTCAACATCCACAGGTCCCTGTCCTACATCAAAATCTTCAACGTTGGCAGTCGGTACCTGGTGAACCGGGTTCAGGACCATGTACAGAGCCGCACAGTCTATTACCTGATGAATATCCACGTGACGCCCCGCTCCATCTACCTCAGTCGGCATGGGGAGAGTGAGCTCAACCTGCGGGGCCGCATTGGGGGCGACTCTGGACTGTCTGAGCGCGGCACACAGGTACAGCAGAACCCTACCCGCCAATCAAAAGGCAAAAACCAGGTTTTTCTTACTGTGAATTCCTGTGTTTAAAGAAGGACGGAAGCACTGTCATTTCTATTTCGGAATAACCTTCCCTGTTGATTTCTCCTTGTTGACGGGTCCGTTTTCAGCTTCCTCCAAACTAAACTGGGAAAGCTAGTAGAATCCTATCTGGGTAAAGCAGTAAGAAATGGCATATATCCCATTACTCGTGGCATTAGGGCTGCCATATGTCCAGATTTTCCCAGACATTAACAGGATTTCAAAGGCTGAATTGACGTCTGAGGGAATTTCTGAAAGGCAACACTCTGTCCTGGATCTCAGGCAAGTCAATCGAAAAATCGTGGTTTTTTTGGCATTTTTGTAAAAGAAAAAGTTCAACAACTTTGGTGGTGTTCTGGTTTTTGCTTTTTGAAATATGGCAACCCTAATTCCTATGATACTTTCTGTGCCACTGAAGACCTTTCTTTCCCAATAAGCCTTTTGAGTGAAGGATGGTGACGGTGACGATCCCAGTCTGCATCTATATTGACCTTGAAATTATTTTCAAGTATGCTTTTTATTATTGATGTTTAGATCCCTTTTTATGGGAAGCGATTCACAAGTGGAATAAGTAAAATGCTAACAATCAACGGGCTTCGTGGAAAAGCACAGAGTTGCCTTCGACAAAGCAAGGACTTTCACAGAACTTGCTCTCCCTCTTCCCCACCGCCAACATAAGATGCTCTGGAGGGCTGGCGGAAGCACCAGAACAGATGGCAGGATGCACAGGGGGTGGCGATGGAGCGAAGGTTCTGTTGCACAAGCAAAGGTCCTTGCACAAACGGGGCAACTTCATTGGATACAACCCCTCACATAGAGGCTGTCATATTTCCCAGACATATTTGAACCTAGGTTTGTTCGGTGTTTCCACAGTTACAGCTCCAACGAAGTTATTCCTGATGAGCAGTCTCCTGCTAATATTTTTAACATGGAAGTGTTTACATGACTCTTTTAACAAAAACCTGTCCTTGAGCTCCAAGATGATGTTGTGCACGCATGAGTGATAAATTTACAGACACAATTGCAACCACTTTCCCTCTCAGAGAATGCACAACATAGATTCCTCAATGCCATTACCTGTATAGTCATACCTCAAGTACCGGAAAGGGTTACTTCCGGGTTTCCCTGCTCGCACATGCGCAAAATGACGTCACGTGCATGCACAGAAGCGCCGAATTGCAACCCGCGCATGTGCAGATGTGCCGCTGCGGGTTGCGCTCTTTTCATGTTGCGAACGGGCCTCCGGAACGGATCCCATTCTCAACCAGAGGTACCACTGTATAGCAGAAAGAAGTGCATTTGTTCTTGCAGTGTCTTGCCCTCAACTCTGGGAGAAATTCGCACACCAAAGAGGTCTGAGAATCTCTTGCCTCGCAGCAAACCTCTGTCCCTCAGTGCTTTTCCTCACCTTCTGTCTTGTTCTGTCTCTCTGCCTGCCAGTACGCCTGTGCCTTGGCTGGCTTCATCCGCTCCCAGTGCATCCGTGACCTCAAAGTATGGACGAGCCACATGAAGCGCACAATCCAGACGGCAGAGGCGCTGCATGTGCCCTACGAGCAGTGGAAAGCCCTGAACGAGATTGATGCGGTGAGGACCAACAGGAAATGAGCACAATCCCTTCTTCCCACAGTGGGGGAACTAGGAACTAGGGTCTCGCACTTATTTGGTCCCAATCCACCAGCCCTGCCTGCTACTAGGAGGCATGGCTTCCTGTTCCAAAATCCCTTATTAGAAGAAGAGTTCGGATTTGATATCCTGCTTTACCACTACCTTGAGGAGTCTCAGAGCGGCTCACAATCTCCTTTCCCTTCCTCCCCCACAACAAACACTCTGTGAGGTGAGTGAGGCTGAGAGACTTCAGAGAAGTATGACTGGCCCAAGGTCACCCAGCAGCTGCGTGTGGAGGAGCGGGGAAGCGAACCCGGTTCACCAGATTACGAGTCCACCGCTCTTAACCACTACACCACACTTTCTCCCCAGAAAGCTAGGGAGTCTAGACATCCCAGTTCCTTCCTTCAGCGTATATACTACTTCCTGTTTTATGCCAAGAATGTAGGCTGAATTCAGATATCCCAGCTTCATTTCGCCCCCAGGGTGTCTGTGAGGAGATGACCTACGAAGAGATCCAGGACCACTTCCCAGAAGAGTTTGCCCTACGAGACCAGGACAAATATCGGTACCGCTATCCTAAGGGAGAGGTAAGGAATGCCCAGTGGGGCATCTGGGGGCTGAGCATACTTAGCACATCACACGCATGGGAACTGACCTGTGGAACCTCGGGCTCCCAATCGGAAGAGCTGGTTGGGAAGAGGAAGCATGCAGAATACCAGAGAAGAGAGTTATGAATCTCCTCGAGGGAGGGAGGGAGGGCCTTAGGACCAAAGCCAGGACTAAGGGCATCTCTGGATAACCTAATGCTTACATCCACCCAGTCTTACGAGGATCTGGTGCAGCGCTTGGAGCCTGTCATAATGGAGTTGGAGAGACAAGAGAACGTGCTGGTTATCTGCCATCAAGCGGTCATGCGCTGCCTGCTTGCCTACTTCTTGGACAAGAGTGCAGGTACCAGAGTACCTTGTTCTGCATTTGCAGGCTGCCCAATTGAGCCCAAGTCCCTACGGTCTCCTGCAGAGGGTGATGCATTCTCCCATAAATAGCATTTCCTCCTCATAGCACCCACTGCCAGAAAATGATGGAGCTTCTCCCTTGCAATCTGATATTTGGAGTATTCACTAGTGAGGCTGACTGTTGTTTCCCTCTCCCCACCAATACACCACCCTCCACAGACTGAGTAAGGGACTGGATCCTTGCTCAGTGCTCCTCTTTGTCTCATTTGCTGTTCTCTCTCCACTCAGAGGAGCTGCCTTACCTCAAGTGCCCGCTGCACACCGTTCTCAAGCTCACACCTGTGGCCTATGGTGAGTGTCTGAATCTAGGAGAACAACTCAATACCCCCTTCCTCAAGCAGGGGGCCTGCTGGTGGATTTCAGAAGTCCTGGTTATTTGCTTTAAGAAAGAGCTGGGAGATACCTTACCCCCAAAAAACATTTGGGGCTGGGGAACTTTTTTGGCTTCATGGGCAAGATCCCTATTAGGACCTACGTTGCAAGGCAAATTCCACCCACCTGTCAAAATCCTTTGTGCTTTGGAAGTCTTCCTCCCTACCCCCTTTAAAGCATGTCATTCCAAAACTGCCAAGAATTTACTTAGCCCCACTTCCAGTATAGGGATGCAGGTTGCGCTGTGGATTAAACCAGAGCCTAGGACTTGTCGATCAGAAGGTCGGCGCTTCGAATCCCCGCGACGGGGTGAGCTCCCGTTGTTCGGTCCCTGCTCCTGCCAACCTAGCAGTTCGAAAGTACATCAAAGTGCAAGTAGATAAATAGGTACCGCTCCGGCAGGAAGGTAAACGGCGTTTCCGTGCGCTGCTCTGGTTCGCCAGAAGCGGCTTAGTCATGCTGGCCACATGACCCGGAAGCTGTCTGCAGACAAACGCTGGCTCCCTTGGCCAATAAAGCGAGGTGAGCGCCGCAACCCCAGAGTCGGTCACGACTGGACCTAATGATCAGGGGTGCCTTTACCTTTACCTTACTTCCAGTATGTTCCCTCTCTCGCTGTGGCCATGGGAGATTAAAAGCAAACATACTGGCTGTTTTCAAGTAATCAAATTCTTGCCTAATAAGCCCAGATGCATATGAGCTCCTTTGCTGCTGCTTAAACTCATCCCTCCACGTGACAATAAAGCCAGTTAACCACAGCTTGACATTTCTTATAAGAACCTAAGAAGAGGCGGCTGGATGAGGCCAATGGCCTTACAAGCCAGAATTTGCAAGCCACCTTTAAACCATGGACGCCCTATTGCTCCTCTTCACTATTTGTCCGTTGTTACTTCAATCTAAATCTTCAGGAAAGTCTTCTTAGTTTTGCAGGCAGTATTAAAAATAATGAAGTGGGTTGTTTTTCTAAACCACCCAGATGACTCTCTCCCAGCTATACTCTCCTAGGGTAACAGCCTGGGCCTGCTAAAAGAAGAGGGGTAAAAAAACAAACAAACAAAAAACAACCCCTGCAAGAGCTCCACCAACAACTGCCATGATGGGAGTCCAAGACAGCTTCACTGCCATGCTGTTCGCCAGCTCAGAATGCTCTTTGAGCTGCCACGGTCTTCCCTTTAGTCCTGCCTAAGTTAGTCTCCCAGTTTCCAACTAGGACAATTAAGTATTCCCTCAGACAAGAAGAAGAGTTTCGATTTGATATCCCGCTTTATCACTACCTGAAGGAGTCTCAAAGCGGCCCACATCCTCCTTTCCCTTCCTCCCCCACAACAAACACTCTGTGAGGTGAGTGGGGCTGAGACTTCAAAGAAGTGTGACTGGCCCAAGGTCACCCAGCAGCTGCACGTGGAGGATCAGGGAATCGAACCCGGTTCACCAGATTACAAGACTACCGCTCTTAACCACTACACCACACTGGCTCTAAAGAAGCTTGTCCCAGCCTATCCTTTAACTGCAAAATGCACATGAGCTGAAAAAAGGCACAGGTGGCCTGGTAAATGCTGGGTACATCCATCAATGTTCAGTAATTGTAGGGTTGTTATTTGGGACAGGTTGCGAGGTGGAATCGATTTTCCTCAACATTGAGGCTGTGAATACACACCGGGAACGGCCACAGGTAAGCGGGAACCCTGCCACATTGAGAAATATCCCTAACCAAGGATCTAGTTGGATCCTCTGGAAAGGGACTGTTGAAAGACCCTGCATGCAATTGGAAGAATTCCACATAGCAGTGGCTTGCTGTAAAGCTTGTCTCCAGGTGATGCTGTTGAGAACCGAGAGCTTTGCTCACCAGCTGCACCACTTAGTGCTACCAGCTGACATCACTCCATGGGGATCTTCCAACAGGAAAGACCACCTTGTTCATACTCATATTTGTCCCTCTGTAATATTTTCCTCTTATCTTCCCACCCCCACTCCCAGCATCTTTCCTACAATGCTAGCCAGGCCCCCTTGTACCGGCACCACCACAATGTGCCAATGGCCAGCCCTCAGCCAACCAAACGACCCTGCTGGAGTGATCTGGGGCGGTCCCCTCCCCCTTGCCTGTTTGGCCCTCAGGTAAAGACTCCCCTACCCTCAGGGGTGGAGGAAGGGGGGTGCGGTGGGGGTGGGCTGCCCTGTGTGTCACCACTGAGGGGCGTGACAAAATGCTGGGCGGCACTCACTGCGCCCGAGCCAGGTGTTTCTCTTGGGAGTGACGCGGTGTCTTGGGTGCCCGCAGGCTCCGCGCTGCCCCAATCGGTCTGCCTGCCTCCTCCTCCTCAGCTGTAGGGCGGCTGAGTGGGAGGAGGTAGGCAGACTCCTCAAAGCCCCCGCAGGTGGCTGGCCCTGCCCCTGGGCACAGGGCACACACACTGCCCCAGGCTCCCGATCGTCTTGCTCTACCCTATCCGGCTCACTAACCTAATACTAGCCCTCCACAGACCTTAATTGGCTTCACTTGCTGTAAATCCAAGTTCTTTTGCTAACCTGGTTAATTAGGTGTGGGTAGTTTTCCAAGCAAATTATTTCTCCTTCGTAGCTACTGGGATAGGGTTGCCATATGTCAAAAAATTCCTGACACCCGCAAAGTTTTTAGGAAGATCCAAAAATTGTTGAGCTTTTTTGGGGAAACATCCCCCCAAAATAGTGATGTTAAGCTTCTGGAGCTGTTTCCGCTGCTTTTTCCATTGCATTGCCATACATCTGGGTTTTCCCTGACATCATGCTGATTGTGCAAAATCCCCCCCCCCCGCCACACCCTATTTACACCCGAAAACCAGGACGTGTCAGGAATTTTCCCATCTCCCAGCAAGCCCATGCTGGGAGATGGGAGCAGATTATTATGGCAATACCTTAAAGACAAGGCTGCATTGTGCTGGTCAATTCACATTACACAAGAAAATCATATTTGCAAGGTGGAGCGGTGCAATGGTCTTGCCAAATATTGGTCCACATTAGAAGAAATGATAAAATAGAGGTGGCAGAACAGAGGAGTGCAGTGCTGACATTCCAGCTCCAATTCTAATGGAACCATTTCACCACGCTAGTTTAATTGGGTGCGGATGGGGTGTTCAGTTCCCCCCTAACTTTGTTTTCTAATTTAAGCCACCGTTCAACCATCTTGCACTTCTTTTCCTTTCTCTTTCTGCAGAATGTGGATGTAGCAAGAAATCCTGAGGAAGCACTAGGCACAGTGCCAGACCATTATTAACCATGCTGCTTATATTAAGAGAATCCTACCTTCCATTCTGCTGGCACTCATCCGGGCAACACAGTGCTACCCAGAGAAATAGTGGTGGGTGCAGGAGTCCTGGACCATTTTGCCTGCACACTGCCTTATGTGTGAGTGGGCCCCTTGAATAGCAATTTGTGGTCTAGGATTGCCTGCCATAGGATGTGTGAGGCCCTGGCAGAGACTGTTCACTAAGAAAGAAAAAGGCTGTAAACAAACAATGGGGTGGGTGGGGATGGGATGAAGATAGGCCTGGATTTTAAGCCCTGTTGTTTTCATTTTGAGACAGTTTAGCACGTGCTTACATTTTCAATAGGATACAAAAACATTTGCTCCGACTGGATGTGCCCTATATTTTTATTTTGTTTTAATGAAAAAACACTCTTTACAATGTGTGTTATCCATATTACAGAGGCAGTTAAATAAAGAAATATTCTATATCTGAGTATAACTTTTACCTCTGATCCATATTTTCCTGACCAATATAAAACCATACAAAAAATTTTAAAAAATATATCACAAAGACGTTGAACTTAACCATCAATCAGACATGTTCTTTATGGATAAATCTTATCGGACTGAAGGATTAAGTGTCCCAAGTGTATTACGGAATCTTTCCTCCATTTGGAGGAAACCTACCAAGCTGCACAGAGTGCTTTATATGGAGCCAAGCCCTATAAAATGCACCTCAAAGCACTTCTCCCAGCTGTACTCATAGAAGGCTGCAGACCCACTTCCACTTGGGGGTTCCAATGGCTCGCTGTAATCCAACGCCGTAACAGCTATTTTCTTCTTGCAGCATTGGCCTCTATTTCAGCCTCCTGGTAATGGCTCATCCAGGATTTTGGGTCCTTTTTCTGTATCTGATTGGGGGAGAGAATCAGATGGACACAGTTAGGAAGAAACAGAATTATTATTTTTTGCAAATATTTTTTATTAATTTTCAATTACATATATCCAATATAAGCCACATTCTAACAATAGAATAGAAAGCTATACAAGAAATCAGAACCTTTTCTGCCTGCTCAGATGCTGCTGACATAATTTGGGGGTGCGGAGAGAAAGGAGGAATTCTATGCAGAAGAACCAGAATCAGGCTGCATCTCTTAAAAAAAGCAGTATAGGATCTGTGAAACTGCACAAGAGCTAACATTCCAGTATCATGTGTTGCAAGCAAGTTGCTCTCCCCTATGACTGCAGAGAAGAGCCTGAATACATTTGAAAGATGTCTAGGAAAAGCTCAGAAGTTGAGAGTGATCAACTGAGGAAAGCTAAGAATGGCCAGTCCCCTGCAGTTAAGTGTTTGCCCCTATACCCTCATAATCTACATACAGTATTCACAACCTTTACTTTTTTCTCTTTTCTCCATTTCTCTGTTCCATAAATATTAAAATTTTTAAAAATCAGAAAAGGATGGTCTAGTATAAAACATGCAGGATGTACAAACAGGGGAACATTTCTTTCACTTATTCCAGTCCCAGAGTCCGGGCATTCTTAATGCTGGGTAGAGTTTTACTGCAAGTACAGATTTGGCTGAGATCTTTTGGTACAGCCACATTGGCAAACTCTGCAGGCAACAGAGTCTCTCGATGGAGAAATTCGACTGGTCATGCCTTATTAGTAGGTGACTAGTACCTTAGCAACAAACTGTAACACCTCCTTCTTGGAAGTTTCTCTAGCAGCCCGTTGTCCCCATCTGAACTCAAACTCAGGTGGATCAGTGTGTGGGAGGCGAGTATATTCCAGGTACCTAGAAAGTGAGTATTGCATGATCACTGCTACAATCCTTTGTAGGAAAAAGCCATCCCACACACAGAAGAATTGTTGTTTAGTTGTTTAGTCATGTCCGACTCCTTGTGACCCCATGGACCAGAGTATGCCAGGCACTCCTGTCTTCCACTGCCTCCCTCAGTTTGGTCAGACTCATATTTGTACCCCTTCATGGATCACTGCCTTGCCGTGGCGAAGGGGCTTGAATAACTCAGAGAAGCTATGAGCTATGCCGTGCAGGGCCACCCAAGATGGACAGGTCATAGTGGAGAGGTTTGACCAAACGTGATCCACCTGGAGCAGGAACCAGCAAGCCACTCCAGTATCCCTGCCAAGAAAACTCCATGGACAAAGACACAGGAGAATAGAAAGGCTAAAAGCTGAAGTATCTGTACTCCAATAAACTCAGCTGGACATTATGAACAGTCAAGCTACAGTTTCTGCCATGAATGTGCTCTGTGCACACAAGATTTCAATCCCACACATTTGCGTACAAGGAACAAATGCAATGAACCACCAGTGGCATAGCGTGGGGGGGTGCAGGGGGGCCGGCCGCACCGGGCGCAACATCTGGGGGGGGGGCGCATTCGCACTTGCAGCTCTCTGCCCCTACCTGGCTCACTCACTCTCTCTCACTGCAGTGCTGGCTGTGCAAATCCGATCCGAGCCGCCAGGTCGCCGCCCACTGTGGAGGGGGGGTGCCAGGCATGCGGTGCGGTGCGGAGAGAGAGTGAGGGACTATCTGGGGGAGGGACAGTGCAGCGGGGGGCGCAAATTATTTGCCTTGCCCCGGGTGCTGACAACCCACGCAACGCCACTGTGAACCACTGTTACAACCCTGTGCAGATTCAAGGAATTTAGCCGTACATCACTACTTCAGAGCACAGATTGTGTTTTGTTTCTGCCTAGGTAAGGGAATCAGATACTTTTGGTTCCTGGAGGAGGATGAAGAGAAAGGTCCCCTTAATAACCTATACAGTATTCTAATCATAATTCCCTTCTCTAAAGGACTTGGTCTTGGTCTCCCACCCCATTTTAGGCACTAGAAACAAAACAATGAGTTCTGGATTCTAGTCTCCTAACACTTTTAAACCAGCACAACACATTTCTCTTCTCTACTAAAAATGTAGAAAGATTTGCAATTCCTGACTCACTTTTGCTTGACAAATTCCTCTGTCACGAGCTTCTTCACATCACCAAATGCCTTGCATCTTCCCCTGGAACGGTTAGAGAGTGGGATTTTGTCAGGGTACATAATATCAGAGGAGGAAGGAGTTATTTGCTTCCCCAATTCCCGAACATAATTCCACCCCTGAAGGGGTTGGGTCTATGATTCAGATGGCTACCCCTGGACAATCATACCTAAGGCTGTCAATTCGCAGCCTCTTCAGCAGCTCCCAAACAGCAGCTGGATGGAAAGAAAGCAAGAGATGAGAGTTTGCAACTGAGGCTACCAAAGAAGTCAGATGAACCGAATGGAGTGCAACTCACATTCTTTAGCCACATTGCCCTTCATGAAGATCAGGCTGAGAATGGCAAGGAGGAGCCCCATCTTACAGATGATGTCATCGCTGCAAAAAAAAGAGAGAGAGATTCAGTCTCCCAACACTGGATTTGGTGTTTTAACTGAAGCTTGGGTTATAAAGCAAGAAACAAACAAACTCAACCAAATGCTTTTAACTTCAGGAATTGATAGTTCTGATGTCTTGGCTAAAATGCATGCTGCGAGGAAGAAATCAAAGAATCACACACCAACACTTCCTTTTTGTGTGTTCAGAACTTTATCTCGCCTTAGTCAAATGCAGCGCTTGTAATAGTTCAGTTTAACAAAGGTCACTGAGTAAGTTGTTTTTAAAAAAATATCTCAATTATATCTGAAAGCATAGTACCTTAATTGCCAGGTGAACTGAATGTAAATTAAGTTCATTTTGGGGTAGAACTTCACACAATTTCTAGGTCATATTCAAAGAAACATGTGTTTCTTACCCTGTATGCCTAATCATCACAGTTGGGAAAAATAAAAATTTCATATTCCACTCTGTGTGTGTGTGTGTGTGTGCGCACGCACACACTTTCATGTTTCCTTAGTCTTAAGTATATTTTACACATCAGCACAGCAGGCTGTAACATTCTGAATGCTGAAAAAAAAATGTTTGCAAAGGGGCTAACGTTAACTGGAATTAGTTCCTTGTTGGGCAGGGTGAAGCCGAACTAGCTCTTTTTAAAAAAGAAGAGGAAATTAACATTCTAGGTCAGGGATCATATGGTAGTTGGTAGAGTTGGTCTTGTGCTTCCTTCTGGTAGAACCTTAACGTCTCTCTGAATAATAAAACAACAGGATGATAAGCACAAAGGCCAAAGTGGGGGAAAGAGAGAGAGAGGGTTTCATTTCATTTCCGTTTCAGCTGGGACTGCCAAAAGAGAACTAGAACACTCTTCTGCTTACTCTTCCAAGCTCTGTTCCAGTGGTGGCAATCTATTGACCAAGATGTATGTGGGATTTCTGGAGTCAAGTTCCACCAACTCCATTCCAAATAGCTGACAAAGCAGAAAAAGATAAATACATTCAGACCAGAGTGTAAAAGGCCAATTTTCTCTTCCACTATTACAATCCCATTTAAAGAAGACAGAAATCACAACTAGATATTGAGAAACGAATCAGTTCTATCCCTGGCATAAATTGTATTGCTCAAAATTTGAATCACTGAGTAAGGATCATCCTTCATTGTGGGTCTGGATTTTCCACAATATACTAAAGGCCTAAGAGTAGATAAATACATTCAAGCAATCTCTACAATTTATGCAAAAATTGCCATTTCTTCTCTCCCTATATTCATGTCAAGCCATAGCATGTCAGTCAAGCTGACCTCAAGGACAAAAAACTGCTATGCTCCTAGCTTTTTGATGGTCTATCAGCTTCAGAGCCACTGCTTTGGCCTCACTAGACACTGCAGAAATCTTCTCTGCAGTCCTGCTTTGCGAGGCTGGCCTTATGAGAATCCACAACTAAAGCAAAATGGATGGAGTCGCACACTTCTGCCCAAACCAATAATGGATTCCTCCCTCACCAGCTGAAAGATCCCATTGGCACGTCTGACGATCACAGGAAAGACATCTTTATAGTCTTTGATAACATGTTTCAGAATATCTATAAAGGAGACAGATAGGTTTGTTGACCAGGCCTTCTTACATTGTATTAAAAAAAAACCACACAAACATACAAAGCAAAATTCCATTGAAAAAAATCTGCACTTAAAAAAAAGTAATGAAGAGCAATTAGAAAGATATATACTTGACTGAAGCAAAGCTTTCAGAACTTGGAAATATGTGCACAATAACTCATAAGGGGTTGGAAACCAAGGAGACCTAGGCAGGACGTCTGGTAGTTCTAGAAGAGCAGAAGTGCCAATACAAATTTGCTTAATCTCACCCTGAAAACAGAATTTGGGTATCTCTGGCACGAAAGCAATTTGGTCCTGTTCTTACCTGCCCTTTTAACTGGGATCTTCTTTTGGTCTTTGAACAGAATAAACTGCACGAGCTCTTGTGCCTGTAGGGAGAATACAACATAAGCAGTCGGTGGGTCTATGTCTATGCTGCAATGCTGTGGGCACAGAATTCAGTTACCTGAGAATTTCAGCCTTCATTTTTAAAAAAATTCTAGAATTATGACTGCAAATCTGTTTGAAAAGTATGTAGACAATCTCAGAACCCAGAACCGTGGCTGAATAAGATTTTCAATGGTTGCCAGGGAGGGTTTCAGTGTCTTACATCTGCGACAGCTAACAAAACTAGGAAGACCATGCCAATCTGTACATAGTTTACACAAGTCACAAAACTCTATTTTTACTAGCACTTTTTTTCAGCTGAATGGACATAGCTCTGGCTATAGCCAATCATGACTGTGAGGCCCCAAAGAAGCATAAACAATTGCAGCAGAGGCTCCTTTACTTTGAGTTCCACTTGACTCCGTGGGCGTCGATCCATGGTATGCCGCAGCTGGCTGGGTGTCATCGGTAGACTCTGTGTGCCGCCTTCATCATCTGAACCCGTGTGCTGTGCCTGGGTAAGGAAAGAGGATTCATTTTTTTAAAAAGGCTTTGGGATCCAGCTGTGGGATTCACACAGGCCTGTCATCTCTGGAGATGTCAGCTCTGATCTCGTGCTAGCCACATGTAGAGATAAACATGCTTGACATTCTCTGCGCAATTCCTTACCAAGACTACAATCCTATGCACATTTATTTGACTGTAAGACCCTCTGAACCCAATGGAACTTATTTCTAAGTAAACGTGCATTGGAGTGGACTATTTATTGGATTACATTTCTCTGTTGAAAAGCTACAACCTTTCATATATATAGCTGAACATTTAAGGTTTCGGCAAGTTCTGTCAAACTCAAGTGCAACATGCAAATGCTACCCATCATACCTGAACTGCATAAATGTACTGGAGCCCCAGGCACTAGCCAAAAAGGATGCAGGGCAAAGTGCCGCGTCTGCGCACACACACGTGTGGAGCGGTTTGTGCTTCTGTACATGCATGAAGCACGATTTAGTGCTTCTGCGCATGCGCGAGCAGCAAACCCGTTCCAGTACTTCCGGGTTTGCCATGGACATTCGCCGGAAAGGACGCTAGACAAGGTGGACGTTCATGGAGGTATTACTGTATACATGTTTTAGACACTTGTCTCTACCATATGGAGATTTGCAACCAGCCAGGTATGAAATCTGGACTCTGCTGCCTACCCAAATGCAGGTGATGCTGGTGGCTTAGGGCTATCTTTTACCACTTATGGGTTGCAGCTGGTGAATTATCTTCTTTTCATTCTTATATTTGTGACCTTTTGATGCAGATTGGTGTTTTTACAAGCTACTGTTTGGTTTGAGGGAAGGCGGGGGGCTGCATCTAGTTTTGTTTGGCAGTATAAGCTATACATTACAACAAATTAATAAATCAAGAAGTGAGTCCATGTGCAGTACCTGAGAAGGGCCGGCTCCCTTGCTGCTACGTTTGCTGTGGGACATCTCTCCGACAAGAGCTTGTGGGAAACAGGAAGAGAAAGCTATGGCAGGTGTATTACCTTTGTCACTCAAGAACGAAGCCAGCACATGTCCCCTCCCGACTCCAGTAGAAACTCGGGGTCCAGGGCTACATCTGCCAGTTCCCCACTTCAGAAACTGCCACTCCCCCAAAACACACGCTGCCAACTCCCCATAGCAAAGCAGGGCTCGTTCAGCCTTTAGAAATCATGCAACAGGCAGAAGCTCAACAGGTTAGGCTTCTTAGGAAAAGCGGCGACTACGACATTTCTGGAAATAATAAGAAAAGCAACTCGCCTACTTCTGGAAAGCCCATATCTAAGATTGCCAGCATCCTCCGCCGCCCCACCCGCAAAAGAGTCAGCAACCCAACAGGCAGCAATCCAACAGGTACAACTCAGGCCGGCGTAGAAGACGGGCGGGGGGCGGAGCCCAACCCGGGTCCTCTCGCTGAGGAAACCCCTAACGCTGCCGGAGCACCATCCACCGCGACTCACCTCCTCCGCGGCTCGCAGGCAACTGCGCGGCACCGCGCCAGGCCCGCCCTCTCGTCACTTCTGAGCATGCGCGCGCCGAGCCGCTTGCCGACCCCCCCCGGCTTCCCAGTGCGCAGGCGCCTCCGTCTTCTGTCGGCTGTTGCTTAGCAACGCTTCCCTCCGCGGCCTTGGCCTCCTCGTCGTCGCCTCGCTTCCAGCGGCCGCTTCGTTCCCGCCATTTTCTCCTCAGTTTGTTTCTGAGGCCGGCGTCGAAGTGGGGCTGCGGGCTGGCGGGGAGGCCGCTTCAGTCGATAATGTCTGCCATAATAAATTCGTTAGGTGCTGCAAGACTCACTTGTATTTGCTTGCGAAAGAGTGAATGGGCCGCTTCTTTGCAGCTGAAGAGATTGGGCGGCCCTCCGTCATGGTTGCTTTAGCTGAGATTCCTGCATTGCATGGGGTCAGACTCGATGACCCTCGGGGCCCCTTCCAACTCTACAATTGCACGTTAGCAGCTTGAGCCTGTGCTTGTTTACTTGGGAGTAAATAAAGTTGAGTTTTCTTCTGTAAGGAGGGCTGTTGGTGCCATGCTCTGTGTACCACGTACTGCTGCTCCCCCAGCCCCACCCCCCCAATTTAACTCAAATGCAGCAAGTGCATATTTCTCCCAGCTGCAGCTTGGGTGGTGAAATATACTGGGAGTCGAGAGTGGATTTCATGCTCTTCATTCAGCTCATAGTGGTGAGGAGGAATGTAAGTTCCCCCACAATATCTGCCTTATATACATTATTTACACAATGGGCTGCACCTGATCGGCTCATTCAGGGATTCTCCTGTAGGCCAATCAGGTTGTGGATTCACTTCCACCTGGAGCTGGATTGGGTGGCTCCTGCGGACCAATCATAGTACTGCCTTGTTCTAGGACCAATCAGACTGCTGCAGTTTGGATCCGATTGTTCTAGGACCAATCAGACTGCTGCAGTTTGGATCCTATTCAACTCAGTACATAACAGGTGGGCTGTGTGTTTATTAATGAGTCTATCTTTCCACACTACTGTTACCTGAACAAATTTGTCCCAGGAGCTGCATTTGAGTAAAAAGGGGGAGAAGCAGGGCGAGGGGGGCAGTCAGGCTGCAATCACAATATAGCAAGGAACTGAAAATTTCCCTTAATAAACTTTCGAATCTGAAAGGGCGGCACTGGCTTGGAGGTGGGAAAAAGGCTCCCTGTTTTGCCAGAAGGGGCACTCTTTTTCCTGTCCCCACAGCAGTTCTTTACGGATGGATACAAATCACCCTGCTTAAAATGCAGCTAGGTCATTTCCCCCCCACTTTGCATCAAAGCTGGTTGGGAGGGCGGGGATTCATCAAAACTCAACGTTTCTTAATAAACGGCAGCATAGATACAGGATAAATAGGAACTGTGGCTGACGTGTGCACCACTTCCCAAACCCGCGGTGGGAGTGCACTGGATGCAGAGTACAGTGGTGCCTTGCAAGACGAAAAGAATCCGTTCCGCGGGTCTTTTCGTCTTGCGGTTTTTTCGTCTTGCGAAGCAAGCCCATTGACGGATTAGCGCTATTAGCGCTATTGACAATTTAAGGGCTAAAAACGGCTTTTTAAGGCTTGGGGGATTAGCGGTTTTGCTGCTAAAATGCTTTTAGCAGCTTAGCGCTTCAGGAAAAGGGGTTTTGGAGCGAAAAAAAATTCAAAATTTTTCGTCATTTTTCGTCTTGCGAAGCAAGCCCATAGGGAAATTCGTCTTGCGAAGCGCCTCTGCAAATGGAAAACCCTTTCGTCTTGCGGGTTTTCCGTCTTGCGAGGCATTCGTCTTGCGGGGCACCACTGTAAACAGGAATTTATACACAGCCTCTGTAAAGGCGACCAAGGCCAGCCCTACCATGAGGCAGAGTAAGGCTGCTGCCTCAGGCGGCAAATTCTGACGGGTGGAAAGTGGCTAGAAATGTGTGCCATGTGCTCTGCCCTGCAGAGGTGGATTTAGGGGAGCATGGCCAGCTTGGTTGCACTGGGCGCAGACCCTTGGGGCATAGCTGTCAACTTTCCCCTTTTTTTAAGGGAAATTCCCTTATTCCGAATAGGATTCCTTGCAAGAAAAGGGGAAGGTCGACAGCTATGCCTTGGGGGTGCCGCAACTGTGATGCAGGATGGAAGGTGGGAGGCGCCAAACTTTGGCGTCACACAGGGCGCCACTCAGTAGTGTGCAGTGAAATGTTTTGTAGGGAAACCTTAAATCCAGAGGCACAAGCTTGCGAGGGTGATGCAGAGAGAAGACAAGTGTGCGCATGAGCATCATGCCTCCTTCCCTAAGCCAGGCAGAAGCTTCCCAGGCTTTGAGAAGGATGGAACCAGGGGAACATTTAGGGGCTAGCCAAGTCCACTGACCGCACACCACTGGTGCCACAGAAATTTGAGCCCCTAAGTTAGTTTGCTGCCCTAGTATGGCTGGTGCACCAATGAGGCGACCTGAGGCATCTCATCCCACTGGGCTGTGGGCCTAGATCTGTGGCATTGGAGGGAGGCGTCGGTGGCACGTCTTGCCTCAGGTGCCAAAAGGTCTCAGGCTGGCCCTGTGTGCAGCAGAACAGAAAACGTATGCTGTTTGCTGAAAACAGCTTGCAGATACTTAATTGGCTTAGGATTTTATTTAAGTTAAGTGATGAATTAATATGTTTAATTTCATAATGTGAAGATCTAAGGATGTTAATGTTTAAGTTAAATTATTTTAAGAACTATGATTTGGAAAACCGTTAAAAGGACATGCAATGAAATTCAACCAAGGGGAAGCAAGGAAGTCACTTAACAATGTTAATAAGTGTAAATTTTAATAAGGTTATGATTTATGTTTGTTTGTTTTATGTGTTTGTTTATAATGTTGTGAAAACCAATAAAAAAATTTGAATAAAGGAAAAAAAGAAAAGAAAACGTATGCTGTTTGTAGGTTCTTTTGAGAAGTTTTCATTATTATACTGTTATACATTACATACTACAGTTATTAAAATTTCCAGAAAAGTAGCTGTGTTAATCCATGAAACCTTATGCCATAATAAATGTGTTATGAGTCTTTAAGATGCACAAGACTCTTTGTTGTTATTGATTATATCTATTTTTAAAACCCCACAAAAAACGTGTGTGTTTTTTAGTGTCTCTGTGTGAAATAGGTAGTGAACCCTGACTGGCACTAAAAAGGTTACTAAAATTCAAACAGATGTAAACTCTTCCACTCTATATAAAACTTTTTCCAGTGAGTAATTTGTCTCCCCAGTCTCTCTATGGCAGGATCCAGGTTATACACACCAAAGTGGAAACCTCCCAGTTAAATAGGCTTTGGCATTGCTTAGCAGAGGTACAAATCATTGGTTAGTCATGGCTGCTTATTCCTGACACTACTGGAACTGAACAACTGTAGGATTCGTGTGCAACTTATTCTAGTAGGGTAGTATTACTGCTAAAGGATACAATTAAGTTTTTTTCTAAGGGTGTTGTTTTTTTAAAAAAAAGAAACACCATAATGGTTGGAGTCAGCCCAAGGGAATTGTGTTCTGACTTTCTGTGTTAGGCCCGTCATTGGCAGCCCAAGCCAATTCCCTTTCCAGCCACATCAGCTTCAACAGGCTCAGGCCAGAGAAGGATATGGCCTTTGGCAGAAAGATCAGAAGGTAGTGGCTCTGGAATAAGGAGTCACTGTTTCAGATGTGGAAAGCAAAATACATTTTGGGGTAGCAGAATGGTGCTTTAACACAACTTCAGAAGGGTCACTGCCATTCATCCTCAATTTAGAGAAGGCAAAATCCATTGCTTTATTATATTCTTTCATTCGCAGTCCCACTACGTTTATACATTTTGTCACTTTTTTCACTTAATAAATAATTAGTTGCAATATTTTGTCCTCATTTTTATCAGCTTGTCTGGTCTAAAATTGTTGGCAATGGAGGCTCCTTTTGAGTGGGGGCTCTTTCAAATTACCACCTCTCTCCACAAAAAAACTTGAGGCATTGCAATCCCTGCATAAGGTCTTATAGCATCTCGTTAAGCAAATTTAAATTAGTGCTTAGTTTTTGCCAAATGTGGCTGAAATATACTCAAGAGTCGAGTGGATTTCATGCTCTTTATTCAGCTCATAGTAGTGAGGAATGAAAGTTCCCCCCAAATATCTGCTTTATTTACACAATGGGCCGCACGTGATTGGCTAATTCTGGGATTCTACTGTAGGCCAATCAGGTTGCAGATTCACTTCCACCTGGAGCTGGATTGGGTGGCTCCTGCGGACCAATCAGACTGCTGCATTGTTCTAGGACCAATCAGACTGCTGCATTCTGAATCCTATTCAACTCAGCACATAACAGTGACAGACAGTGACTCAGTTCACATATTAACACTAAGGCAAACTCTTACTTAGTGCAATTGAGCAAATATGCAGGTTCCTGAAGCAAAGATCTGGGCCACTGTACTTCTCTGATCCTGCTGCTGTCATAGTTTGGCTTAGCATTGTGTCTGAACCCAGACTAACGGTTTATCTTGCTCCAGACAAGTCACAAACTCTAATCAAGTTTTGTTAATGTTTACTGCTCATGAGCCCAGATTCAGATGTAACCATTAAGCCAAAATTACCACATGTAGCACAGCAGTCAGACTGGGAGAGCACACCGTCACTCTGGAAACCCTCACATTTGCCCTTGTGCATTAAACCAGGGATTAGCGTTACATGCAAATTGGCCCAGTGTTTTTATTTGAAGTGGGACCATTCAATATTATTTATTTCCTAAAATTCATATGATGCTTGATTATAGAAAACTTCTACATTGTTAACAAAAAGGATAAAACAGTAAGATTATCCCTTTCAAGTTTGCAAACCAATGGACCAGTTGTTCACTTAAAAGCCCCGAACAGAAATTATGCCTGTCTGATACGTAATGGGAAGGTGTTCCAAAGGGCAGGTGCTGCCACACTAAAGGCCTGATTCCTACATTGTACAGAACATACCTCCTAATGATCTGCAAGAGACCCTTTCCTGCAGAGCGCAGTGATCAGTTAGATACATGAATAGCTGTATAGTTCTTTGTCGTACCAATACCTTAAATTAAGCCAAGTAATTAATGGGCAGCCACTGTAATTCTTTCAACAGCAGTATATAGTTTGTCCCAGTGAGCAGTTTAGCTGTTACATTTTACACTAGCTGCAACTTCTGGGCCAACTTCAGAGTCAGCCCCACATGCAGCGCACTGCAGTAGTGCAAGCTTTAGGTTATTAGCACACGGAAAACAGAGGTCAGGTTATCCCAGCACAGAACCTGCAATAGAATCCAAGAGCCTCCACTCCACCTCATACTATGAACTTGCAGCTTCAGGGGTATACAACCCCATCCTGTTACGATATGGATGCAATGCAGCTGCAAATTGCTAGCTTGAAAACAACACATGATGGGAATGTTGGGACTGTTCCGTGGGAAAGAGTGGGACAGTCAGTTCACAGGGCAATGCACCGGAATTAGCTCAGAGTGTAATATGAGCTCTTCCTCTTGGTCTTGTACAGAAAGTACAGGAAGTCTTTGTCACTTGACTGCTGGAGTTTGAAGAGAGCAGTCATGTTTTCTGTAATGCTGCAAAGACAGAAATAAAAGCATGTAAATATGTTTCTGTCTACCTCCTTTTCCCTGCCGGGGGAGCAGGAGGGAGTGGGTGTGTTCTTCCCACGTTTGGGACAGAATCGCCTATCGTGACCTAGCCTGGATCTTGCTGGGGAATGCAGCCAGGGAGGTCAACAGGAGACCAAGCCGGGTGCCTGGGAGAGTTGCCAGTTTCTCCTGATAAAGGCTTGATTTCCGACACATCCAATGCAAGCAATTGACCAATTATTGAGACTCTGAGACCATTGAATGAATCTGAAAATTTCACTTTCTCTAATTTTAGTGCAAACTTCTTCCAGTATACACATTTTGTGGCAACTTTATCTAAGTACACATTTTTGCATTTCTCTCTGTGTGTATGCATCTATAATATGCACACTTCCTAAGAATAAGCATTTTTAACACATTACATTGCAAAATTTAGAGAATTTGGAATTTTAAGACTGGCTTTGTTTTAGTTTGCATGTTGTTCAGAAAGCGCAAATTAACTGGGTTCTCTTTAAAATGTGAACTGAACTGAATTTATCCCCAGTTCCTATTGCTCCATCTTGCCATGATTCAGTTAGTTGGGCCTCATTCAGATCACCAGTGAGTCCAGGCTTGAATTGCCTTTCCTGATTCATATACTGTAAATAGACCTGGGTATCCTCCGTATGGGACGCGGGTGGCGCTGTGGGTTAAAGCCTCAGTGCCTAGGGCTTGCCGATCGAAAGGTTGGCGGTTCGAATCCCCGCGGCGGGGTGCGCTCCCGTTGCTCGGTCCCAGCGCCTGCCAACCTAGCAGTTCGAAAGCACCCCTGGGTGCAAGTAGATAAATAGGGACCGCTTACTAGCGGGAAGGTAAACGGCGTTTCCGTGTGTGGCTCTGGCTCGCCAGAACAGCGATGTCACACTGGCCACGTGACCCAGAAGTGTCTCCAGACAGCGCTGGCCCCTGGCCTCTTGAGTGAGATGGGCGCACAACCCTAGAGTCTGTCAAGACTGGCCCGTATGGGCAGGGGTACCTTTACCTTTTTATCCTCCGTATACTGATTATACCTTGCCCCAGTTTTCCTAATGACTGCTCCCAATCGTTTCATACACAGGTTAAATATCACTGGCGACAAGATGGTATCTTGTGGCACCTCACAGCACAACTGCCAGGGGGCTGAGAGATAATCTCCTAATTCAGGAGACTGAAGTCAACAAGTTCACATTGTCATTAAGACAGAGGCAAGAAAACTATAGGACTCTGTTGTTTTCAACCTGGTAATGATCAATTATGTGCCATGAAGCAAGGATTGTCAGAGTTAAATAGCTGATTTCCAAAGTGGGGGTTTTTTTTTTGTCTGGATCATAAATAAAAGTAGCCCTTATAAAAATTAATGGAGATGAGGATCGGGGCAAAAACTAGAATTAGTTGGTTCTGTCTGTCATGGGCGCTGCTTCCACTTAGTGGTAGTCTCCCTGCCTTCCTCCCTTCGGTCCCAAGGGACACAAGCCACCAATGCTGATCAGGATCTGCAGGAGTCAAAACTCCTCAGTCTTATCTGGATATGCTCTTCTTTATATAACAAACCATTCTTTATCATTTACATTCCACTTTCCGGCAAACAAAGTGCTCTAAAATTCCAATCTCTTTAAAATGTCAGACTGAGAGATAATGCTTTCCCACAAGCTACCAAGCAAACCTTGAATCTGGAATTTTCCCTTTGATTGCCCACCTCCAAAATTAACACACTGCCTATGCTTTTGGACTGCATAGTGAGAAAGACAGAGTTGCTCTTGTCTATTTCGAAAACACTTTTGTTCCCTAAACTTGTTGTATTAGGGAGATCTGTCAATAGAGAGCTCACAGAAATCAAATAGGTATCCAAGGTATTTCATGAAGAGGAAAACAACCATGTTGAGCAAATAGATAACGTTTTGCAAGACAAAATATTGCCTCTGACATCACTAAAGCAGCACTAGGTTAATCTACTGTGAAACTGCACTTACAAGCTTCCCTGCAGGGTCAAGGTCCTGATAAGACTAGTTCTGGTACTTTCTTGGAGATGCTTGCTATGGAACAGCACTGTTTGGCTACTCCATGTGCTATCACTAAGCCTCAAAGCAAGTTTTCAAAATGGGGACGGGGACTTCCAGTTAATACAATGCTGTATTCCATGTGGAATCGCCGTTTAAACTCTGCTTTCAGGTAACACTAAATCAGTAACGCTAAATTCAGTAAATCACCCTAGTGAGGAAGCAGCGGTTCTGAGAAAGACAGGGAGAAAGAGACATGTTTCTTATGACATCTGGTTCTGCCCTTAGTCACTAATGTTATGCTACACCAGCTCTGCAAAACACAGCATTTCTTCTGTGCTGTTCCTGTTCAGTAGTTAGCACCTCTAGGAACTGGGATGGGATAGAAATAGGCTGGCCCATGGAATCAAGCCAGAGTTCCCAGCGGACACAGTACAGGTTTATTCTCCTCCGTCCAAGCAGCAAACACCAACACTTTGCCAGCATATTCTAATTAAAAAAACAACCACTTGGACGTACCTTTCCAGTAGTTTGCCCACACTGTTGCTTTTGGAACTGCAAATCTTAAAGATTATTCTGTTGATTATGATGGCAATAATATATTTCCCTTTAGCCTTGCAAGATCAAAGAGATCTGTCAGTCTTTTTTCCAGGTCTATTTTTATCGAGTTATTCCATGTCATAATTTCTTATGCAGGGCAGTTGGATAAAAGTTACCCACAGGGCATCTAGACCACCTCATGCTTCTGCACAATCTCTGTTCATTTATATTGCGCTTGTTCATGGAGTCCGTTGTTTAAAATATGACTTTGTTGGGTTGCCTGAAGAAGGAAGTGCAGCAGAAATATATTAGTAGAACCTTTTCCCATCCATTTATGCTAAGTAAACTTTAGTATAGATAATTACCTGGAAATTTTTGATATGACGAAGGCACTTCTCTTTTTTTTATATAATTTTTATTCATTTTAAAGCATATTAATTAACAAACATTCCACAAAATTTCACCTCTTATACAGTCTTTCTGGACTTCCATCAGCGCCTCTGCAGATCTCCCATTTTTATAATTTTTTCTGCATTTCTTAAATTCATATTGCCTTTAATTATCATAACTATTATTATCCTTTTCGTTCAATAATGCAATAATTCATATTATTCCCCTCACAAAACTTCCTGCAAACATACAGATATAATCTGATCATCACAATTACTTTTCATATAATCTGTAAATTTACACCAATCTTCCGTGAATCTCTGGTCCCGCCGGTTTCGAATTCTTCCCGTTAGTTTATCTAGCTCTGCATAGTCCATCAGTTTCATCCTCCAATCTTCTTTCATCGGTAATTCTTCTTGCTTCCATTTTTGTGCCAATAGTATTCTTGCGACCATCATTGCATACAAAAACAGCTTACAATTATTTCTATTTATATCCTCCCCTACAATGCCTAGTAAAAATGCTTCTGGTTTTTTAATGAATGTATATTTTAACATTTTTTTCATCTCATTATATATTATTTCCCAGAAGTTTTTCACCTTTTTACATTCCCACCACATATGATAAAAAGTTCCTTCTTTTTCTTTACATTTCCAACATTTATTGCTTATCTTATACATTTTAGCCGATTTGACGGGGGTAATATACTATCTATAAAACATTTTCATCACATTTTCTTTTAAGGCATTGCATGCAGACGAAGGCACTTCTCATGTTGCTTGTGATCCTCTTAAATTGTTTGCAGTTTGGCCAAGGGTGGCCCAAGAATTGCAATTCCTAAGCCAAAAAATGCAAATGGCACCCCACCTCACCAATTAAAATGATGAACAACCTACCAGGGATTTCTCTTGTGCAAGCCTTGTTGAAATTGAGGAAGGGCTGTAGCTCAGTAGCAGAGCATGTGTTTTGCATGCAGAAGGTCCCAGATTCAGTTCCTGGCATCTCCAAGCAGGGCTGTGGAAAAGCCCTATCTGAAAGCCCAGAGAGCCTTTGCCAGTCAGTTTAGACAATACTCATCTGGAAGTGCCAGTGCTCTGACTTGGTCTAAAACAGCTTTCTATAGTTGTTCCTCTCAACAAGTGCTCTGCTGTGTTCTTGTGCAGCTGCCATTCATATCAATGGCCCTCAAACTGGAAAACATCCTAGCAAATTATTATCCATCATCAGATCTGCCTGTCTGCGACTCTTCCCCCCCCCCCCAAATTTTTAAATTAATTTTCCAAAAAAAATTAAGATGAACAAACAAACATACATCCTAATTGTAATTAAATCAATCTTAATAACATTGTTAAGTGACTTCCTCAAATCCCCCTGGTTGAATTTCATTGTATATCATTTTAACGGTTTTCCAAAATCAATTTTCTCCAAAAAAAAATAACTTAATCACTTAACATCTTTCATTCTTTCTAATTTAGCTTTAAACATCTTAAATCATGCCCTTACATATTTAAATCCTAAGCCGATCTAATATTTGCAAGCTTTTCCACTTAAGTTATCCTAACAAATTTAGTTAGGTAGTCTTTAAATTTCATCCATTCTTCCTGGTACACCTCCTCCTTCTGGTTGCAGACTATTCCAGTCAGGTCAGCTGTCTGTGACTCTTAAAAGTGTCCACACAATCTCCTAACACAAATAATCTGGGACCATTGTGCCTGCTGGCTAGGGCTGATGGGAACAGGAGTCCAACAATAATTGAAGGGCAACATGTTCTGCATTTAAAGCAACCAACGCAACTTGCCTGATGTTCAGCTGGTCACGGAGCAAGGTGGCTCTTTCCAAACTTAGCGATAGAGCAGCAGAGATTATGTTCCCCTGTGCAGACACATTTAAATATCCAGAGTTCTGCAAGAACAGCCACAGATATGCTGATTGCAACCAGTGCGCAGGTGGCTTTTTAAATGGATTAAGGAAATAAATGGAGGCCATTGCTACTCCCCATGATAGGGTGGTGCATCTTTGAATAAAAACAATAGGTGACAGCCATCTTCTGATCCAGCAAATGTGCATATGAGATAGACAGAGAGAGGTATGTATGGGCAAATTACCGTATTTTTCGCTCTATAACACGCACCAGACCATAACACGCACGTAATTTTCAGAGGAGGACAACAAGAAAAAAAATATTCTAAACGAAACAGTGGATATATGATTTTTGTGGTTCATGCTGTGATCTGACAGTGAGTTTGGAGTAGCCCAATGCAAAAATCCTGAGGATCCATGTGGCTCCATGCTTTGTAACCACGTTTTAAGTGGGGAGGGAAGGAAAAGCACTCAAGGGACAAGGAGCATGCGTGGGGTGGGTGGAGAAGGATGCTGCTAATAATGCAGGAGAGGGGTATAAGGGGAGAAGGCTCCTCTCCTCTCCCACTTTGCTCCTTTAAAGCAAGCAGGCTCTGCTTTTCTCCCTCCTCCCCACTCCTCCCCGTCTTAGCGAGCTGAAAAACTTTGCTGCTATGTAGCGAGCTGTGTGGGGAGGAGAGAGGGACAGAGAGCCTGCTTGCTTTAAAGGAGCCAACCGGACAGGAGCCGCTTACACTCATGTAAGCGGCTCCTCTCCTCTCCCGCTTTGCTCCTTTAAAGAAGCAGGCTCTCTGTCCCTCTCTCCTCCCCACTCAGCAGCTCTTCTCCCGCTTTGCTGTTTCAAAGCAAGCCACGGAGGAGGGAAGGAAGGGGAACCATGGATCCTCTGCTCACGACTGCAGCAGATCCCCCCCCCCCGCCACCTGCAGGCATTCGCTCCATAACACGCACAGACATTTCCCCTTACTTTCTAGGAGGAAAAAAGTGAGTGTTATGGTGCAAAAAATACAGTATGTGAAATTTGCAAGCGCTAACAAAAGAAGGATGTTAGGACATGAATATAATATAGGAGTTACCTGTATGAAATCAAAAGTGCTCGTGAAGAACCAAGAGAAGTGGGAGGTCCTGGGTTTCCCTCTATTTCTCCCTGCCTTCATTCCATAATCTAACCAGTACAAGTCAACATGATGGTTTATCCCACACACTGGGCAGTAGAAATTTAGGCATTTTGGTGTTGTTGTTTTTAAAAAATATATTTATGCTTTTACAATACTGTGGTACCTTGGGTTAAGAACTTAATTCGTTCCGGAGGTCCATTCTTAACCTGAAACACCACTTTAGCTAACGGGGCCTCCTGCTGCCACTGCACCGCCGCTGCACGATTTCTGTTCTCATCCTGAAGCAAAGTTCTTAACCCAAGGTACTATTTCTGGGTTAGTGGAGTCTGTAACCTGAAGCGTATGTAACCTGAAGTGTATGTAACCTGAGGTACCACTGTAAATTAGTACATCCATTTCACAATATTCTTCATTATCCTGCTACATTGTTCAACTTTCCTGCATGGGTTCCTTTTCACTTGTATTTGTGCTCCTTCCACACATTCTAACTGATTTAACTGCTCTTCATAACTCTGGTCCTACTTTCCTACTTGGAGATTTATATAACTGTTATAATTCTTTAAATATTCTCCAAAGTTTCCGTACTCCTTTCTTATGGTGTATTCATCCTGGTTTCTTATCTGAGCTTTTCTTACTAAATCCTTTTTCTTTATCCTTTTTAAATATCTCATTTCTTTGATGGTATTGAAACCAGTCATTGATCCAATCTTGTATGTCTTCTCTCTTTTTTAGTATTGGTTGGCCTTCTTTGAATTCTATAATATCTTTATAAGTACCTCAATTTCCTTTCATATTTATTTTTTTCACTGACACTGCTTCCATGGGTGATAGCAAGTTTGGTCCTTATACCCAATCCAAACCAAAGATAGACTTCTTCTAATTATATGGTTTACGAACAATCTGTGTACTCTAGCCTTGTCATAATATAGATACACATGCCAGCAGTACTGTAGGTCAAATCCCTCCAAGTCCAGTAAGCTATTATTTTTTTAATTCCATACAGTCTTTTACCCAACTTAGACATACTGCCTCATAATAAATTTTTAGATCAGGAAGACTGAATTTCCACCCCCCCCCCCACTTTCTCTTGTATCTGTTAAAATTTTGAATTTAGTATGTGGTCTTTTCCCTTGTCATATGAATTTCAGCATATTCGTTTTTCATTTTTTAAAGCAAGCATAGTTGCTAATCACTGGTAGTGTTTGAAAGAGGAACATTATTTTAGGTAGGACATTCATTTTGATTGTTGATATTCTTCCCAACAATGATAAGTTCATAAGTTCATTATTCCCCATCTCTCCATATCTTTTAAAATTTCATTCCAGTTTTTGGTATGGTTATCCTGAAAAAGATTTAAGTTTGTAGTCGAAATCCATATTCCCAAGTATTTTACCTTCTTCACTATTTAAATCTCCAATACGGCTTCTATTGTTTCTTTGGTTTGGGGATCTAAATTTTTCGTTAACATCTTCATTTTTCCTTTGTTGAGATAGAAACCTGCCAAGCTTTCAAAATTTGTTATAGTTTCCAGGGCTTTGGGTACACTCTCCCAGTGGATTTTCTAAGGTTAGGACCACATCAACAGCAAAAGCTCTTAGTTTATAATTCCGTTGTCCTACTCAAATTCCTCTAATTTCTGTATTTTCATGTATATTTCTTGCCAGGACTTCCAATGCTAAGATAAATGGTAAAGGCGATAAGGAACATTCTTGCATTTGGGGTTTTTTGCTTCATAGCATAGCACTGGCTTCATTGCAAGGAGGAAGGTTTGCTTCTTTCAAAAATCAGAGGATTAGATGAGGACCAAAAGGAACTGTGTAAATTCGCTAAGACTCATGCATTGAGGAAATATTTCCCTTCCTTCCACACATCCAATGAACTGGGGAGTTTTCTGTTCCTCTGTTTAGGAAGCTTTGACCTATTTTTGGTTTCTTCTCTGCCAAGGAACACTGAAGCAGGTACAAGCAGCAACGCTAGTCATTTTGCAGTGACCTTCTTCTGTCCCCTTGGCGATCTGGACCCATCGTCTATTTACGCAGCATATTTGTGGTCTGTTTATTTTTTTTCCAGAGCCCTCATCAAGTGCTGAAAACAGGACACGGGCTCTTCAGAATATTTTGTTTTCATTTCATCTTATGGAGTAGCGAGTGAAACTGGCCACCCTCCAGTCTTGGATGCATGGACAATCAAGGCTTGTATCAGGATGAATGCTACTTTTATAGGTCCTTTTTATGAAAAAAAGAAAGAAAAAAGAAACCTAAGTTTTAAAAGCACGAACGAAAGGGATGCCAAGGAGGCGTTCTCATCCACAAAGCCTTCCGCAAAGACGAGGCAGAACTTTCATGCCAGTCACCACCACCATGGAGCAGCTCCTGGGATATTCTTTCTGTCTCTTCCTGATCCTGTCACCTTTATGTAGCACAGGGCACCCTATTCAAATCCACATACCTTCTCACGAGGTAAGTCCTTCTGGGAGCCAGACAAATGTAAGGGTGAAATGATGCTTGGCTGTTTTTTTTGTTTTGTTTTAAGAGGACTACTGAGCGGTCAGGTCAGCTGGAGGCAGTAGTGCCAAATAGTTCAGTGGAAAGGTTGAATAGAAATATTCCTGAGTTCTTCTCCTGCCTTTGAAAAATCAATGGGTTCCAAAAGGTGAATAAGGGAGGAAACACTAGTGAAGTGTTCTCTTTTCGGACCAAATTGGCTAGGATTGTGCAATGCAGAATAGGCAAATGGGTCTATCTGTGTTGGCAGTAGTAGGTGAAGTAGGATGCTAACATTAGGGTTACACAGAACTCCTTATTGGGCAGAATAAAGAGTCCACTCTCTCTATATTTCTCTACAGACAGACTGCAAAGCTGGGTAACAGCTTATTTCCATTCTGTTAGATGAAGAGTTCTGAATGACTCAAAGTCTTGCATATTCTTCTTCCAACAGAGTCTGGTATTCCCTCATCTAATTTGTGTTCCTTATCTAATGGGACCAAAAACGGTACCACCTTGACAGCAAGCAGAATACAGAGATGCCTTGATTTTCCATCTCTTCCTCCCACCCAGGAATATTAGTTTTCAGTTTATTCAGGCTAAGAAATCAACTCATTAACTCTGACCAGCTGTAGAAGGGGGAAGCTACGTGCGGTCTGAAGTATTTCTCATGCCCGGTAGTACTGGACTTCGTTGTTGTAGCTGCGAGGAATCAGAGTCCCTATTTGCTACATAATTCCAGGCAGTCACCATCAGTGTGATATCTTGGTCCAAATCCAGTCCATGGCAGCTGCGACTTATTTCCATCCAGACTTTGATAGACCAGAAGCCACAGCAGGTGCAATCCATGAATGGCAAGATTTGAGAACAAGCATTAAAAAGTGGTTAGTGTCCTAGAACATTTTTTATCACGTGAAGCAGTGCCTGCAATGAAACAAATTAAGGAAAGTTGTCTCCTCTAATCTGACATCTTTTGCTGGTTTTTACTTCTTAAAATCATGGTTAAATTAACTGGACCTCAAACGTTAATTTTAATGCTTCTCACCTCAGCTCTTTCTAACTACAGAGAAACTGTTTGAAAAAATAAAACATTACTAAATATATATATATATTCCAGATCCATGTAGATTTGGCAGTGCTGCCCTAGAATGATGCGATTTACCCTATTTTATAAAATCAAGGAAGATATGGAAAAGGTTTTGTGTTCTAAACAGAGCAGGAAACAATATTTCTGGTACAAGAAACTTGTGAAGATCTTCTCTGGGGCTGAATCTTTAAAAAAATCAGATGACAGGATGTTCACACAGATAACCAACCTATAAAGTTCCCATCAAAACAAACACATCAGGTCAATATAATTTATGATTAATGAATAAGTCTCAATTTATTTTATGATACCCTCGCCCTATGTTGTTGTTGTTTTTAAAACTTGATTTGTATCTAAATGAAAAATCAAAATACTAAGAAGTTTCATCCCTGCCTGATATCCTTCCAGTGTGGAGAGCCAGTGTGGTGTAGTGGTTAAGAGTGGTGGACTCATAATCTGGTGAACCGGGTTTGATTCCCTGCTCCTCCACATGCAGCTGCTGGGTGACCTTGGGCTAGTCACCCTTCTCTGAAGTCTTGCAGCCTTACTCACCTCACAGAGTGTTTGTTGTGGGGGAGGAAGAGAAAGGAGATTGTTAGCCACTTTGAGACTCCTTTGTTGTTGTTTAGTCGTTTAGTCATGTCCGACTCTTCATGACCCCATGGACCAGAGCACGCCAGCCACTCCTGTCTTCCACTGCCTCCCGCAGTTTGGTCAAACTCATGCTGGTAGCTTTGAGAACACTGTCCAACCATCTTGTCATCTGTTGTCCCCTTCTTCTTGTGCCCTCCATCTTTCCCAACATCAGGGTCTTTTCCAGGGAGTCTTCTCTTCTCATGAGGTGGCCAAAGTATTGGAGCCTCAGCTTCAGGATCTGTCCTTCCAGTGAGCACTCAGGGCTGATTTCCTTCAGAATGGATAGGTATGATCTTCTTGCAGGGTAGTGATAAAGTGGGATACCAAATCCAAACTACTTCTTCTTCTTCTTCTTCTTCTTCTTCTTCTTCTTCTTCTTCTTCTTCTTCCCACTCTCATTAGCCGGCACGTCAAGTGGGATTGGGGCCTCAGTGGTGGCAGCCCCTCCTCCTCTTTGCCCATTCTCCAGCAGCTGTCACAAGCTGCCCAAGGGAGGAGGCCAGCAGCAGCAGCGATGGAGAGGCCATGGAGCGGTTGTCGCTGCTTGAGACAAGCACTGGCTCGTCCTCCTCCCTGAGCTTGATGGTGGCAGCACTGGCAGGGGGGAAAAGGACATTCCAGGATCAAATCAGAAGCCAGGATGGCTTTTCTAATTTCCGGACTGTCCCTGGAAAATCAAGATACTTTGAGGGTTTGCTAGTTATGCTGGATGGGGCTTATGGCTTATGTAGTCACAATGCATTGACTATCGTTAAGTTATTTTAAGCATTTGTGCCCCATTCTTCAGCTGAAAACATTCCCAGAACGACGTACAGGTCAACAAAGATAAAAGCAGTCCCTACCTTCAGGCTTACAATCTCAGCTACTCTCGGCAGCAGCTCCTCAAGGCCCCTGGCTGAGCTTTTATCCAATTGTGCTACATGGTTGTTGTTGTTAAGTACTGAAGTTCTCACCCTGGGCCAGCAGGGGGATACTGTAGATAGTTTTCACTCGGGTCCACATATGCAAATAAGGAATTGAAAGTGACGTGCAGTGATTGGATAGTTACAGAAAGTTGTTACTGTTGCGTTGTACTGGAGCTCTATATAAGCAGGTTGGCTGAACCCTTCAGCTCAGTTCTGTTCTGGCCTGTGAATAAACAAGAGCTGTCTGAAGAATCGCTGTGTTGTCTGATATTTTCACCCACAGCTTAACAGTTGCCTTTTATTCCCCCCCCAAAAAATTTATTGATTTTCCAAAAATTATAAACAAACAAACAAACGAACATAAATCCTAACTGTAATTATTCCACTCTTAATAACATTGTTAAGTGACTTCCTCGAATCCCCCTGGCTGAATTTCAATGTATATCATTGTAACAGTTTTCCAAAACAAATTTCTCATAAAATTTACTTAATCAATTAACGTCTTTCTTTCTTTTCATTTTAACTTTAAACATATTGTTCTATAACATCACATATTTAAATCCTAAGCCTATCTGGTATTTGCTAGTATTTCTATTTAAATTATCTTAGCATATTTAACTAAATAGTCTTTGAATTTCATCCATTCCTCCTGGTACTCCTCCTCCTTCTGGTCGCGGACTCTTCTGGTCAGGTTGGCTAGCTCCCAAAAGTCCATCATCTTCATCTGCCATTCCTCCACTCTTGGCACTTCAACAGTTGTCTTTTAATTGGAGATGGTGAGCCAAACTTGAGCCAAGGAGGACCACAGGCCCTGTCTTCAAGGTGGTCAGCTTTTGTTTCCTTGATCTTTGGGGAGGTGGGCTGAGCAAGTGAGCTGGAGACATTGTTGATGCTAAAATGGGGTGTGAGTCACATTAAGAGTCACAGTAATTTAAATTAGAACAAAATATTTACTCTTGAAAATGCATGATTTATTCTGGAACCCAAGGCCTACGCTAGCTGAATCTCCACTCAGAATAAACGGCTATTTGTTTTAAGTAGGCACAGATCATAACACTTTTTCCTGAGCTTGCAACCTTCAAAGGGGAAAGTAGTTGCATGTTTGGAAAGAAATGCCTGGCTGAGCAATGCAAAACAAAGTTGGTAGAACTGGAAATGTCACCTGTGGTGGGGATGGCATGACCTGAAAGGAAGCAGGCAGTTCAGTGGATTCCCTGAGGTAAAAGCAAAGCTTGCCTGACTTTCAGATGCTTAGGAATATAACTTTTATGGACTCTTTGAAGACACCTGGCAAGATGAATTGGGAATCTACAGAAGACAGGATGAAGAAATATGAAGGAAATTGTCAATTAGCCAGTGAGTCAGAACACACACAAACTGGTCGTTTTGGCACGCCCCTAGAACCTAAAGTATTGTAGATTCCAATGAGAGGCCAAGGGGCTCCAAGATTTGTGCAAAAGAGGGAATTACAGCAGGCATTGACTGCTGAGAGCAGGCTAGAACTGGTGTACGCACAGTCCAGCACAGTGCTTGCTGAAAGCTGTACCTGATAGAAGAAGGGGCAGATGACTCTCTTTGACTATAACATGGCAGAAATAAATGTCTGTGTCTCCACATCCCCAGCCATAGTCCAGTTGACCGAAACCAGACAAATTTTCATTGTAAACAGATTTTATAACCAAGGCTTTCAAAGGAAACTACATATTCCTGTAAAACAGACTGACTCTGTGGTTTGGCAGGTTGTAATCTGGAGGAAATGGTGTGACTTTTTGCTGTTGTTAATGAGGTCTGGTCTTTCTTAAAGACTGAAGCTCACAGTCTGGGAATTCTCCTATGCACATATGAAACTTAAGAGTACTGCCCTGAATTTGACCAAACTCTTATCTAGTCCAGCATTTTGTTTTCCACAGTGGCCAATCAGATGTCCATGCAAAGTCCGCAAGCAAAAAGAAAGTCACACCCTGGATCCATAACAGTCCCTGGAACATCAGGATGCTTGCAGCTCAAGCTCTTTTAACCACATTCATCCAGTGACAGCTAGCACATTCTCTTCTACATTTCAATTTCGTAATCATTCCAGTATTTGGACGACCCTTTGTTATGTACTGAGTTGAATAGGATCCAAACTGCAGCAGTCTGATTGGTCCTAGAACAATAGGATCCAAATTGCAGCAGTCTGATTGGTCCTAGAACAATAGGATCCAAATTGCAGCAGTCTGATTGGTCCTAGAACAATGCAGCAGTATGATTGGTTGGCAGGAACCACCCAATCATGCTCCAGATATAAGTGAATCCACAACCTGATTGGCTTACAGTAGAATTCCAGAATTAGCCAATCATGTGCAGCCCATTGTGTAAATAATGTATATAAAGCAGATACTTTGAGGAGACTTTCATTCATTCCTCCTCACCACTATGAGCTGAATAAAGAGCATGAAATCACTTTGTGACTCTGAGTATATTTCACCCTTGATTACACCAAAGTAAACAGATTTGCTTTGGGAAATTGTTTGGGGATAGCAATCCCATGCAGTTGCTTGTAATTTAGTTTGATCCAGCACATTCACTTTTCCTTTTGAAAGAACAAACTCTTTTTGTTTTCTTCCACAGAGGTCTACACGCCAAGTGAAGACCCCCAAAACAGAGGTAGGTGATCATGTTGGATTACCAGTTAATTTATTACTGATCAACCATCCTTTTTTTTCACCACAGTCATGTCACTGCAAGGTTTGTTATGCAATGGTAGCAGAAAGAGGTGCTAGAATAGGTTGCGTTGCTTTGTCTGCGGCTGGGGGACGCCATTTTGAAATTTTTAACAAACCCCAAATTTAAAACAAACAGTTACCTGCAACGGTACCCACAGGATTTTCTTCCCAGGGTGGGGGGCAGGCAAAGTAAAGCACACGAAGTGGGGAGGAGGAAAGTTTCTCATCAATACACACACAGAGAGAAGAAAAGCTTCTGTGCATTGAGCCTTGTATCTCAAGTTATACAAATGTTAGAATTTTAAGGTGGTGTTCAACTAAGGGGTTGTCCACACTTCCGCTTGTCCTGCCACTTTCCCCTGGGAAAACCCACGGCTTACTGCTGAATTGGAACAAATGTCAATTGTTTTTTTTCTGTGGATTGACATTAGTTCTGATTCAAACAATGGGCTTTCCTGGGAAAAGTGGTTGATGAACTGCACCACAAAATTGTTTGTTTGTTTGTTTGTTTGTTTGTTTGTTTGTTTGTTTATTCAGTTTTCAGAACAAAGTTTTACAATCACATATCCAATACAGTGGTACCTCAGGTTACAGATGCTTCAGGTTACAGACTCCGCTAACCCAGAAATAGTACCTTGGGTTAAGAAAATATCAAGCAAATGCTGATATTTTGTGAACTTAATCAATCAGCCAGTGTGGTGTAGTGGTTCAGAGTGGTGGACTCGTAATCTGGTGAACCGGGTTCGCTTCCTCGCTCCTCCACATGCAGCTGCCGGGTGACCTTGGGCCAGTCACACTTCTCTGAAGTCTCTCAGTCTCACTCACCTCACAGAGTGTTTGCTGTGGGGGAGGCAAGGAAAGGAGATTGTTAGGTGCTTTGAGACTCCTTAAGGTAGTGATAAAGCGGGATATCAAATCCAAACTCTTCTTCTCTTCTAATCAAATGATACAGATATTAATGTCTGCATGAATAAATCTTATTTTATTTTGGCTTGAAAGGCTGTAGTTGGAGCTGTTTCCCCCCTCTCCACCCACAACCCAGCTCTATTCTGTGCAGCTGGGGCCCCACACAAAGCAGGTGTGCCAAGAGGGCTTGGTCCTACTTGGAGGGTTCTCATGGTTATTTTCTGCAAGTCCACCTACCTCACGAATGATCCAGGTAACACTTCTCAGAGGGCTCCTTATGCCTGATATTCATTCTGACTCTCCTTTTGGTTTTCTCTTTAGCTCATCATTTCCAGTTTCTTGGTGCGCTCAACCATTGTGTCTCGCTATGCCTCCACCCAGGTGTGGACTTTCATGAGCAACCCACACGCAGAGGCAAAAGAAGCTTTCTTTGATCTGGACCTGCCCAGTTCGGCCTTCATCTCCAACTTCACCATGTGAGTCTGAGCTAGCGGAAGGCACCATAACAGAGCCATAATTTTATGGGACTGAAAGGGATGTAACTCAGTGGTGGAGCACAAACTTTGCATGCAAAAGGTCGCAGGTTCAATCCCTGGTGTCTCCATTTGAAACAGGGTGCTCCAACTTTTCATACCAAGTGGGCCACAGCAACACTTTGACACGCAACCCATGGGTTGCACACTGCCCAAAATTTGATGCCCACTCTTCCCCCAGCTCTCACACTGCTTTCCTAAAGCCAGCTAAGCAAGGAGCTGGGTTTTGTGCAATGTATGGCAGGGTCCTAGAGCCCTTCCACCCCCTTCCCAAAGCTGAACAAGCACTAACTAGGCTTTGGGAAGGAGGCATGAGGACTCTAGGACCCTGTTAGGACCCTCACAGCTCCTTCCCAAAGCCCAACACATTCTTACCCAGCTTTGGGAAGGTGGCACAAGGGCTGGGGTGTATGTCAGATGTTGCTGAGGGCCACCAGAAAGGGCATTGAGGGCTGCATGTGGCCCTTGGGCCTTAAGTTGGACCACGCTTATTTAAATGGTTCAAGGAAAGGAGCTCTCCTGGAGACCTTACAGGTCCACAGTCAATTCTTCTTCCTTGGCGATTACTCATAGCCAAGTAAAATTGTCTTCCATTAATATGGTCTTAACGGTGTGTCTGTAAGTGACTGTGGAGGCCAGTTCTGGATCCACACATCCTTCCACAGTTGGGGCATAGGTTACCAGGCAGGAGTTGATCACGGTGAGGATTTGCCAAACGTACCTTCCTCATTTCTCCCTTTCTTTCTGAGTTCGTGCTTCTGTCCATTATGCCTTTGGTAGATGCTATTCTCCAACTGGAGCCCTTGCAGGCCAGTGTTTCCCAGTTGTTGGTGTTTATACTACATTTTTAAAGATTTGTCTTGAGAGCATCTTTAAACCTCTTTTGTTGTCACTGGCATTACACTTCAGTTGTGAATAGAGTAGTTGCTTTGGAAGACAATAATCAGGCATCCGAACAACATGACCAGTCCAATATACTTGAATCCTGCCCACAAAGTAGCGTAAATCTGGAAGCGCCTCTTCTTAGGCCTCCAGACCAGCTCAGCAATTCCCCTGCAATGGGGAATTCCCTGCAGACATGTGCATAGCTGTCAACTTTTCCCTTTTCTTATGAGGAATCCTATTTGGAATAAGGGAATTTCCCTTAAAAAAAGGGAAACATTGACAGCTATGGACATGTGCTGAGGGTGAGGCATAGAGTAATGTGTGAATAAGAACAGGTAGGAAAAGAGTTGGATGAGGAAAGTAAACATGAAGAAGAGAAGGAGAAAGAAGATAAGAAGTTTAGATGGCCCATTCAGTATAAATGTAATGGAATATGGTTGGATGGGGCAGCCCTGGACCATCAGCGCTACCAATCAAACATTTTTTAAAAACTCTGTTCCTGTGTCTTTCACAGCTGTTTGATCTGCAGGAGTTAGGTGAAGTTGTTCGCAGCATGGAGCTAATCATGATCACCTGCTCATGTCTGCAGAGCCAACAGCTGTTAAAGGCAGAGGAAGCCAAAGCATGGAAATCTTACAGTGGTTGGTCTGAGAAAGAACAGAACTGCTTGCAGAGCCGCAAGAAGTGGGGGATCCTGCCCTGTGCCCTGGGGAAAGCTGGCAAGTGATGTTCCACAACTCCAGAGCTAGGTTTTTCTCTGCCTAGCTCCCCATCAGACACACACCAGCCCCTCCCACTTCCTCACGAAACCTCCTCAAGCCCCTCGCAATGGAGCCCAGAGAAGGAGTCTCCCTTGAGTGGGCAGGAGCATCCTTGGGGATAAGGCTGAGGATTGTCCCAGCAGCCAAAGAAAACTTGGCGGCAGAGGGAGGCTTGATTCTGGCGGTGCCTCCTCTCAGGCCCTGGAACACAGGCAAGGCTTGTTCAAGCTGCTGCGGGAAGTTTGTTTTCCTTCCCTGCTGTGGCAAATGAGGTTGTCTTTTAATTGCAGAGGATGGGTTTGCTGGGTGGCGGGAGGCTGTTTTAAAGATATACCTCTTACCCTGAGCAGGGGCAGGAGCAGCATGTCTGTTCCTAAGCTCTTCACATAAAGCAGGGGGGGCCCAACTCCCAAGAGACTGCAATCTACTCACAGGGTTAAAAACTGGCAGTGATCTACCTCCTTTTTAGGAGTTCAGGTCAAAGTTGTTGAGCTTTTTTAGGGAGAAGGGAGGCGCCCCATTTTTATGGGCTGTAGGGCTAAAATGTTGAGCTTTTTTTAGGGGAGCCAAAGCTGTTGGGGGGGGCAGTGATCTACCACTGACATCCAGTGATCTACTAGTAGAACATGATCTACCTGTTGAACGTGCCTGACATAAAGCAATGTTTCTTCTGTAATAGGAGTGGTTGAGCAGAGAGCCTTAGTCTTCAGGTGTTCAGAATGGGGCAGCTGGAATGATCAAGCGGCTGGAGCAAATCCCTGGAGGAAAGCCTGCAGAATTTGAGGCTTTTTAGTTGGGAGACAAAGTGAGCAAGGGCTTATCTTGTTCCACTGCTTTCCCTCAGGGAAAACCTCTCTTTAGCGCTCAATTCAGGTTTCCCCCGCATTGCCATTTGTCCAGGTTTTCCCTTGTGTTGTGTACTGAGTTGAATAGGATCCAAAATGCAGCAGTCTGATTGGTCCTAGAACAATAGGACCCAGAATGCAGCAGTCTGATTGGTCCTAGAACAATAGGACCCAGAATGCAGCAGTCTGATTGGTCCTAGAACAATAGGATTCAGAATGCAGCAGTCTGATTGGTCCTAGAACAATAGGACCCAGAATGCAGCAGTCTGATTGGTCCACAGGAGCCACCCAATCCAGCTCCAGGTGGAAGTGAATCCGCAACCTAATTGGCCTACAGGAGAATCCCAGAATTAGCCAATCACGTGGGGCCCATTGTGTAAATAATGTATATAAAGCAGACATTCTGGGGGAACTTCCATTCCTCCTCACCACTATGAGCTGAATAAAAAGCATGAAATCCACTCTCGCCTCCGAGTATATTTCACCTTGGAAAGGAGCAGGGGGAGGGGGGAATGGACTGTGCCTAGAAAGTGTGGGTCAGGTGGAAGACTGCTGGGATCCATGCTTTGTAGGCACGGCACGAGCGAAAGTGTGGACAAGCCCTAAGAAGTGACATGAGATCATGCTCTGCGTGGAGAAAGCAGAGAAAGAGGTTTTCCTCCCTCTCTCAGGGGCTTCCAACAAAACAGAACATTGGAGGGTCCAGGGCAGACAGTCCTGTAGGGATTTCGTTCCCACAAGAGACAGCAATAGCCACCAACCTGGATGGCATTAAAAGAGGATTAGATAAATTCAAGGAGGATGGAAATATCCATCACTACTAACCATGATGGCTGTGCTCTATCCCCATGGCTGGAGACAGTAATGTTTCTGAATACCACTTGCTGGAAACTACAGGAGGGGATTGGGCCTTGCTCTCATGTTCTGCTTGTGGCCTTCCCATCAACATCTGTGAGAACAGGATGCTAGACTAGATGGTCTGCTCCAGGAAGCAGCTAATTTTATTTTCCCCCTGTGTCTCTCAAAGTATTCCTAATGGTTTTTAATATTAATGCATTTGCATCAATCTTTTTCCACCTCTTAAATTCAGAATCTAGATCCCAGGGTTAAGGTACCTTTTTGAAAGTTCAAGATACGTAATGTCATTTAACTGTCTGACAGACAGTTATTATCAGATTAATCTGAAATAGTGTTTGGTACAAAAACAAATTGCATGTACTATGGGATTCAAGGCCTTATTAAAAATTGTGTTTAAAATTATTTAAAATTGCAGCAGAACTATATAAAATGTTTCAGGCTGCTACCAAGAAAATATTTCATTCTTGTATGCCAACCAGAGTAATATGTCTTAATCTGAAAGTTGAAGGAGATGCATAAGAACTTCCTTATGATTATAAAATAAAATATAGGTAAAGGTAAAGGGACCCCTGACCATTAGGTCCAGTCGTGACCGACTCTGGGGTTGCGGCGCTCATCTCGCTTTACTGGCCGAGGGAGCCGGCGTACAGCTTCTGGGTCATGTGGCCAGCATGACTAAGCCACTTCTGGCAAACCAGAGCAGCGCACGGAAACGTCGTTTACCTTCCTGCCAGAGTGGTACCTATTTATCTACTTGCACTTTGAAGTGCTTTTGAACTGCTAGGTTGGCAGGAGCAGGGACCGAGCAACGGGAGCTCACCCCGTCACAGGGAGTCGAACCGCCAACCTTCTGATCAGCAAGTCCTAGGCTCTGTGGTTTAACCCACAATGCCACCCGCATCCTTAAAATAAAATATACATGTTGCTAAAAAAAAAAAAAGATGGTCAGCTCCAGGAGGCTTGTCCAGGAGGCTTCAAATCCCCGCGACGGGGTGAGCTCCCGTTGCTTGGTCCCTGCTCCTGCCAACCTAAGAGTTCGAAAGCGCGTCAAAGTGCAAGGAGATAAATAGGTACCGCTCTGGCGGGAAGGTAAACGGTGTTTCCGTGCGCTGCTCTGGTTCGCCAGAAGCGGCTTAGTCATGCTGGCCACAGGACCTGGAAGCTGTACGCCGGCTCCCTCAGCCAATAAAGTGAGATGAGCGCCGCAACCCCAGAGTCGGTCACGACTGGACCTAATGGTCAGGGGTCCCTTTACCTTTACAAGGAGTCATGGGTGACTTTTTTTTCTGTCCATACCAGGACCATTAATGAGAAAATCTACGTGGCTGAGGTGAAGGAGAAGCACCAGGCAAAGAAGATGTATGATGAAGCCCGCAGGCAGGGGAAGACAGCAGCTCATGTTGGCACCAAGTAAGGACCCTCCCGCCATTCAACCTTTGCCCTCCCCCAGAGATAGCTAGGGGCATCTCATGTGCCCACAGCTCAAATCTCACATGTGAGAAGCGTAACCTCACGACCCTGCTCTGAAATAACAGAGACCAATCAGTGCAACCTGCAACAAAATGTTGCAGTGTGAAGCGCTTCTGTGTAGCTTCTCTTCTCAGATAGCCCAGTGCATCCCCAGCTCACCACCAGCATTCCATTCCCACTGAGCATGCTCCATTTGGCTGTTTGAGGAGGCTCCACCCAAGTGCTCTCCCCCCTGCCCACAAGAATGAATGTTTGTCCTTTTGCAAACCTTTGGATTCTGCCACCCGCTCGCAAGTCTGGATGGAGCTGTTCTGACTGCATAAGGACTGGAACTTGGGGTGGGGGAGATATTTGATTCTGATTGCATTTCCTGATTCAAACCTTCCGAAGCAATGCATAAACTGAAACGCAGCCACAATTCAAAATCCTCCCTTCTCTGAGTTTTGCCTTGCAATTCTCCAAGCAAATGAAGCATACAGAAATGCATATAAAGTGTACCTAAAGTGGATGAAAATGAGTATATTAATGAAGTATCTGCAGGCTTGGGGAAACCTCAAGGTTTGCCAAAGTACAAAAAAAAATACTGGGTGGGGGGAATCTTAAGGTGGACAGAGCATGCTCAAAATGGTGGCTGACTTTTGGGGGAATGGAAAACCTGGTGGAAGGGAGAATGGGATGTTCATGGGAGAGGGCTGAACTGGCTGGCTGGCTGGCCCAGGCTCAGAATCCTTTTGGAAGCATGCAAGGTAGTCAATGACATCCACCACTCAACCCTCTTCAGGAAGACTTTTGTAAGCATGCCCAATTGCAGCCTGCTCTGTGCTTGTGCAGAATTGTTCACCCAACCAGTCGAGATAGATAATGAGCGGGCTTGCCGCAAGTGCAGGGGTCCTGCCAAGTGGGTTCTCAAAGACCAAACATCGTCTCCGATAACCTGCTATTGAGTGACGTTTCCCAGGGACCGAGAAACGGAAAAATTCAGGGTGTCAGCCAGCGTGGAGGCAGGGGGCAAGGTGGCCTTTGAGCTGACTTACGAAGAGCTGCTGCAGCGGCATTTGGGCAAGTACCAGCATGCCATCAGCATCCGGCCCCATCAGGTGGTAAGGAACCTCAGCGTGGAGGTGAGCATCTCTGAGCGCACCGGCATCAGCTACGTCCATGTGCTGCCCCTCCGCACGAGCCGACTGCTGACCAACACCCTTCGAGGTATGGCGTTCTCCTCCGGCTGCATGGTTGGGAGGCTTCCAGATTAGCGTCACTTTTGGCCTTTTTTGTAAAAAAAGGATAATACATTTCTCCATTGTGCTTTATTATTATCTCTTGCTTTGATAGTCAGCCGGCTGTCCAGGTTTATATATACATTTTTATTAGTTTTTTTCACGTATCATTTCCAACAATCATATAACATAACTTCTTATCTTATACAAAACAGTGGTACCTCTGGATGTGAACGGGATCCATTCTGGAGCCCCCTTCGCATCATGAGCAGAACACAACCCATGTCTGTGCGTGCGCAGGCAGTGGCGTAGCGTGGGGGGTGCAGGGGGGCCGGCCGCACTGGGCGCAACATCGGGGGGGGGGGCGCGCTCGCACTCGCAGCTCTCTGCCCCTACCTGGCTCACTCTCTCTCTCTCACTGCAGTGCTGGCTGTGCGAATCCAATCCGAGCCGCCGGGTCGCCGCCCACTGTGGAGGGGAGGGTGCCAGGCGTGCGGTGCGGTGCGGAGAGATAGCGAGGGACTATCTGGGGGAGGGACAGTGCAGCGGGGGGGGGCGCAAATTACTTGCCTTGCCCCAGGTGCTGACAACCCATGCTACGCCACTGTGCGCAGGTCGCAATTTGCTGTGTCTGCACATGCACGTGATGTCATTCTGAGCATCTGCACATGCACGAGCGGCAAAACCCAGAAGTAACCCGTTCCGTTACTTCCGGGTCGCCGCAGGACGCAACCTGAAAAGATTTAACCCAAAGCGACTTTAACCCGGGGTATGACTGTATTTTAGACTTCCATCAACACCTTTGATGATTTTCCGTTCTTTATCACTTATTCTGCATTTCTTAATTTCTCTATTACTCTTAATTATCATTAACTACTAATTCTCCTCATAGTCTTTCTTGCAATATTTCAAATAGTCATCCTTACAAAACTTCTTGCAATCCTACTAGCGTAATCTGTTCGTTACCCACGGATAACAGCAGGAGTCACTCCTGGAACTGGTGTGGCAGCTTTGGTGTGACCGGCTGTCCAGGTTTAAGCATGCTCCAGAGCACTGCGGTACACTCTGTGTTGTGACACCACCTGCTTTCACCACAGTTGTAACACAGGAGGAGGTGAATTGCAGATTTGGGTGTTGGTTGTGTTGCTTTTGCTCCCAAAATCTTAGGCTTTCAGCAAAGGCAAATAGATACAGCTGGGAACTGCTGCTCAGTTTTCATGAAAAACAGAACCGCGGCTATCTTGTCGATTCCAAGTCTTGGGGATGTGCAACACGCATGCGCAACACGTCTGCTTCTCCAACTTCTTTCCCCTGGGAAAACTTGCTCTTTACTGCTGAATCGGAGTAAACATCCACTGGATTTTCTGCTGGTTGACGTTTGCGCTGATACAGTGGTAAAGAGTGGGTTTTCCTGAGGAAGGTGGCCGGGCAAACAGAAAACCACTCAGACCCATGCCTGGAAAACACAGGGCAAGCGGAAAACCTTTTGGACCTCTGCTTTCTAGGCCTGGGACAAGCGGAAGTGTAGATGAGCCCTGACCCCAGTTAAAAGGATTTGGAAGTTCTGTCCATAGTGCTAGATCTGTAAAGGCTGACTCACACACTTGAGTTCATTCTGTGCTGTTGCTGTCATTCATGGGTGAGCCAGCAGACCTCAACCTCATCCACAGATGAATTTGCCATTTCCTTTCAGGTGATGCTGTTGTGCCACCATCTACTCGGGTGGAGAAAGGAACACACTGTGCTTGGATTGTTTTCACTCCAACCCCGCAAGAGCAGGCGGAGTTCTCCAGCTCAGGAATCATGGGTGATTTTGTGGTTCAGTATGACGTGACCATGCCGGATGTTGCAGGAGACGTGCAGGTTAGGGAAAGGACTACCCAACCAGAACTGAGACTAGATGGAACATTTGGGGCTTCAGGACTGCCTTAGAAAGGGTAACACAGACTGTGATACAGAGAAATCCAGGCAGAGACCAATGCAAGCATGAGAATGACCTTGTTAGTTAAAATTGAAGGGCTGCTTAGTCCAGCTGTGTTGCAACGCTTATCAGCCAGATGCCTCTAGAAGGTCACAGGCAGGCAGGGCTGTGAGTACTTGGTTCAAAATAAGTCCTGCTTCTGTAAAAGCAAAACCATGCAATCTGGATAACTTATGCAAATGAATGTCTCTATAAAGTACTTTCCATTTCCAGTATTCTCAGTGTTTCAGTTTCTGCATGGGGCACAGTTACACTGGGCAATCTTATTTAGCCCTGGTAATTCTTCTGATAATTCTGTATTGCCCATACAAATCTCCTTACTATGCATGAGAGATAAAAACTTGCTTGAAAGGAAGGAAGGATGGTGAGATTATTAGGAAGCCTAATTCTGCACCCAATACCACATCCTGCAGTTTTTCTGCAGATGTGCTTGTAGGATAGGAAGATAATTACCATCCCTGGCTATCTTTCCTTGGAACCTTGGTAATGTAACAGCAGGGGTAGTCTGTTGTCTTCCCACTATTGTTGGACTCTTAACTACCACCAGTCCCAGCCAGCATGCACAATGGTCAGGGATGGTGGGATTTTAAACCCAGCAACATCTGGAGATCCACAGGTTCCCCATCCCTGGGATTGTTTGTTTTTATCATCCATCTGTCTCAAGAGTCAGCAGAATGTGGCTCTGGGGGTGAAGTCAAACCACTGGAAAATCACAGCGCCTGCTGTGGCTGCATAGACCAGTAACTCTTAAGTGCTGCCCCCTGTGTTGGTTTTGCTGCATTAGCAGCACCAAAGTGACTTCTCTGGGATGCAAGCATAGGTAGTGTGTGTGGAGGTCCTGGGCTGCCCAGATGACAAGACCCCCTGCCGGCCTCACTGATGTGGTCCAAAGGAAAGCAGAGCAAAACGTTTGGCACCAGCTTGGCTGCAGGAGTTGCCGGAAGGAGGCATCCAAGGCGCCATCCAATGGTCTTAGGGGCTGCACTCTGGATTTGTGTAGGGTGGGATTAAATCAGGGGTTGGCAAGGTTTACCTCGCCTGGGCTGGTTCACTCCAGCAGAAATCCCTCAGAGGGCCGGATTGCACGTGCGCAATTTCCAGCATCTGTGTCTGCACAGGTGCAATTTCTGGTGCTGCAGAAGCAAGTCCCCACGCCGCACTGTGCCGGTTTAGCGCAGCGCATGGGGACTCCTTGAGCAGGCTGCTCGGTTCAGGGGTGGCTCGGGGACCAGTTAACCAACCCCCATGGGCCGCTTGTGGCCCATGGGCCTTAGGTTGCCAACCCCTGGATTAAATGATAATGCGCACCCTTTCCAGAGTGACCGTTCTACTTCTCTCTCTCTCTCACAGATCTACAATGGCTACTTTGTCCACTTCTTTGCCCCGAGGGGCTTGCCCCCTGTGCAGAAGGACGTGGTGTTTGTTATCGATGTCAGTGGCTCCATGTATGGCACCAAGATGAAACAGGTGAAGTTGCAAACAGGAAGGGTCCCTTTCCCCTCAATTGGTGTCTTTGTGTTGGCACATGTGCCACAGTCCAGAAGGAAAACATGGGTTGTTATTTCCCAAGATGCACATCTTCTAAGTCCAATTTCCTGGTGCTTATATGATAGAATTGGGCTCAGTGCCATGCAAGGGTTGAATGTCAGTGTGAACAGGCTGTGTGAAGACAAACAGAAGTGAACATATTATTACTATTATGGCTACATTTTTATCCCACCCTTCCTCAAGGTGGCATACATGCTTCTCCTTCTTCGCCACACAAGAATCCTGTGAGGTAGGCTAGGCCAAGAGAGTGTCACTGGCCCACAGTGTCACTGTGCAACCTTCATGGCTGTGGGGGGATTTGAAGCCAGTCCTAGTCCAATATGCTTAGCACTACATTACACGGGTAAAGGATTATCCGTTTTAAATGTTGAATCTAAACTTTAAATGTTGTTGAGCTGAGTTGATTTAATATTTTCTAACAACAAATGTTGAGCTCAAAGCGACTCACAATAATCACAACAATAGCATTAAAAAACAACAAACAAGGCAATCACTATAATTTCAAACGCAATAGCTGACGAAGCAAACGACAAATTCACCAAACCAATTAGTACAATTCAATAATGTCAGAGCATTACCAGGTTTCTATGCTGTGTGCAAAGGAACAAGCACCTCACAGAAAATGGCTCCTCCAAATTTTCAGCAAATCTCCTTCTTCCCATTTGGTCTGCTGCACCACAGCCTGCCCCATTCAGCAGCGTAAACCTCAAGAGAAGCTTTTGTGGGGACTCGGGAACAGTCACCCTTTCTGTGACTGTTTTAAATTGTTTTTAGATGTTCTTAATTTTTTAAAATAAATAAATTAAATTTCAATTGTACTTGTTGCTTGCCACCCTGGGGAGGAAGTGTGAGGTAAAAATTCAGTAAAGAAGTAAGTAAGTAAATTATGTGTTGCAGTCATTGCCTGCTTTGACTCATTAAGCATAGCTAATACTAAAATTATTCTGAACTTGGAACTCTTTGCACATGGCACCTTCTTGAGGAAAAAACGCAAGTTGCACGAGGAGGCGAGTGTCATGCACTTCACAAGCCATTAACCCTGAGCTGCAGATAAGTTGCATGGACCTGAGTCTGGACAGGTTCAAAGAGCAGCCCCTTGCGGCTTGGGAAACATGGATCACCATTTACTTAAGCAGATGTTTTACATAGGGACGTTTTCTTCCGCAGACCAAAAAGGCCATGCACGTCATTCTGAGCGACCTCCACCACGATGACTACTTCAACATTGTTACTTTCTCGGACGTTGTGAATGTGTGGATGCCCAGCCATTCCATCCAAGCTACGCCTCAGAATATCCGGAAAGCCAAGGACTATGTCAGCAAGATGGAAGCGGACGGATGTGAGTTCTGGGCCGGCCAGGATAATTGCTGGGGGGGGGTTGCTGGTGTGCTGCTCCTGGAGTCAAGGACACAAACGGATATTGGGGTATTGGGAAGAATGCTCCATATTTGACGTCTTGAGCTCTGCCTTCCCCGTTCTTACACACAGGAGCCGAAACAGGGGAAGATCAAAGCTGCCAACACTCACTTTCAATAATAATAATAATAATAATAATAATAAATTTTATTTATACCCCGCCCTTCCCAGCCAGAGCTGGGCTCAGGGCGGCTAACACCAATAAAATCACAGTTTAAAAAAAATGATAGGGAAAGAAGAAAAAAACGGTTTAAAATATAGGTTAAAATGCAATTTAAAATTGCAGCCTCATTTTAAAAGCAACCAATAAATCAAGACCATAAGGGGAGGGAAACGTAAGGGTCAGACTGAGTCCAAACCAAAGGCCAGGCGGAACAACTCTGTCTTGCAGGCCCTGCGGAAAGATGTCAAGTCCCGCAGGGCCCTAGTCTCTTGTGACAGAGCATTCCACCAAGTTGGGGCCAGTACTGAAAAGGCCCTGGCCCTACTTGAGACCAATCTAACCACTTTGCGACCTGGGACCTCCAAAATGTTGTCATTTGTGGACCTTAAGGTCCTCCATGGGGCATACCAGGAGAGGCGGTTCCGTACATACGTGGGTCCTAGAACCCAAATTCTCCCCTTTGGGTGTGACTCAGGAGCCCAGATTCATAGCCATCTCTGGGTCTACCCCTTCCTTTAGACACCACTGTTCTTCCCCGAAAACCTAGGAGTCCTGTCTTCTGATTTCCCGGGCCTTCTGCTCCCTAGGGACTGATATCAACGCAGCTCTGCTTGCTGCCGCCTCCGTCTTCAACCGGAGCTCTCCAGCGGCGGGGAAAGTTGTGAAGGAACAGAGAATCCCCCTGATCATCTTCCTGACAGATGGCGAGCCCACCTCAGGCGTGACGGCCGGCAGCCGCATTCTCTCCAATGCTCAGCAGGCTCTGAAAGGCACCACCTCGCTTTTTGGCTTGGCTTTCGGGGATGATGCGGACTACGGGCTGATGAGGCGCCTGTCGCTGGAGAACCGCGGCGTCGCTCGGCGCATCTATGAGGATGCCGATGCCACTTTGCAGCTGAAGGGTTTCTACGACGAGATCGCCAGCCCTTTGCTGTACGATGTGGAGCTGGCCTACCTGGACGGGGTGGCACAAGACCTCACCCAGAACCTGTTCCCCAACTATTTCCTGGGCTCAGAGCTGGTTGTGGCCGGGCGGGTGAAGCCAGGGGCACCAGAGCTGCGGGTTCGGACCACAGGCCACGGCCAGGAGGGCCCCCTGAGCCTTGAAAACGACATCTCTGCCAACACCACGGAAGCTGCTCCCTTTGGCTGCTTTGGGGATGCCAACAAGATCGGTCGCTTTGTGCAGAGGCTTTGGGCCTACTTCACCATTCAAGACCTGCTGCAGGCGCGGTTCCGAGCCAATGACACAGCCGCCCGCCGCCTGCTGACTGAAAAGGCCACCAACCTGTCACTCAAGTACAACTTTGTCACCCCCGTCACCTCCCTGATTGTGGTGCGGCCAGATGAGGACAGAGAGAAGGGCCGGCCAGCGAAAGCTACTACCAGCCCTCCTGGGGTGACCAGAGCGTTCAAGGCCACCCCCACAACATTTGGGGTTTCCGCTGCATTGGGGCTCTCTAAAGTGGCGAAAGCCACACCTGCCCCTGGAGCGACCAGTGTCCCCGTGGTTGCAAAATCCCCAAAGGCCACAGCAAGGCCAGGATCTGCTCCCGCTCCCCTGGTCCCAGTGGCAGCAGCTAGAGTCACGAAAGCAGGCAGAACCACGTCCCCACCGTTTGCTGCCATGACTGCCGTCACTCCCGCCACTGCCTTCATTTCCCCAGTGCCTCCTGCTCCCGGTCACACCAAAACGGCCAAAGCTGCCACACCAGTTCCAGGAGTGACTGTCACGTCTCTGACTCCTGCTGTCAGCCGCGGGTCTGCTAAACCACCCAGAGCCACAGCCTCCCCAAGGGCAACCAGGCCGCCCATCAAACCCCCCAAGCCCAGCTCCACCAGAGCTGGGAGACTGAAGGTCACGCTTCAGCCACACTCTGTTTTGGAGACTAGAGGAACAGCTGTTTCCAAGGTCCTGGCAGGGACCGCCAGCACAGGGCACAGCAGGCCTCCCACGACAGGGCACCCACCTGGCAGTGCCAAGGTCCTAGGGGGTCACTCCAGTCCCTGGGAGCAGCCAGAGATGACACCAAACCCTGTCACCCAGCACCAAATGCCTACCAGCTGGCAGGCAAGTACTGCCAAGGTGGAGGCCGGGAACGTTCCCTGGAGTAAGACAACAACTCCCAAAGGTGGGGCAGCCACAGAGATGCACACTGACAAGCCCCCATGGAACAGCACCATGCCTTGGGGCACAACATCTGGAGCTACGCCCCTAGTGACTCTGGGAGCAGAGTTGGAGAGTAAAAGCAGGGTTCCTGGTAGCACCACCGCTGCCCCAGACATCAGCCTCCTCCTGCTGCCCGGGGAGTCTGAGCTACGCTCAGCCACCGACCAGGACACAGAATATGTGGAGTCATTGAACCCGCCGGCTGTGTATAGTTTTGTGACACCCCGGGGACACGCAGGTAGGTACAAGGAAATAGGAGTAGCTTTGCATGTTACAGCTCTCCTCTGACATCTGCAACCTAGTCTACACCTGACTAACACTTGCCTCACTTCCAGCATCCTTAATCCAGTTGTCATGCTGCTGGTCTCCCAAGCACTGGGTGGGCTACAGGCCTTGCTTGAGGAGGAACTTGGCTTGGTTCAACACTCATAGGTCTTAACAACTCTTTGGCTCTACCCGCGTTTGGTGTCACCCGTCCAGAGAACCAGCTGTGTGGTCTCTTTCTTCCTTGCTCTGTCTCTCCCACCTTAACCTGTGCTCTAACTTTACCATCTTTCTCCTCATTTAGGACCTATTGCTTCCCCCTCCCCATTCCTTCCTTCTAGCCTGTGCATCCTTCCCAGCAGTCTGGCTTTCCCCCATCTCCTGCTGCTGCTCTACATTCTTTGGGATGTTGTTGGACTCTTTACTCCCATCAGGCCCTGGTCAACATGCCCAACGGCTGGGAATGATGGAAGTGGAAATCCAGCACTGTCTAGAGGGGGTCACATTCACTGCCCATGTTCTATGCCATCTTCTTCCCATTCTGCTCCCAAATGGTTTGGGCTCTCAACTTTTGTTTGTCTTCTCCTCAGAAACTCTGGATTACGAAGACTATTCAGGTAATTCTGCCATCATAGTCACTCACTCGGAACTTTGCGGGGCTGGTAAGGTCATCATATTTACTATTTTAAAGGGTTTTATCAGATTCCAGTCCTCCTGCCTCTCTGATGGTTAAGAGATGTTTTTCAGCTGGGAATCAGGGCTGGCATGAACACAGGGCCTTGCCAGTTCTTTCTTTCTTTTTACAGAAATCCCACATGGGTATTAATATGCAGCAGCCTCCCCCAACCTGGTGCCCTACAGTTGTTTAGGACTGCAACTCTCTCTGCACCCACCCAGCATGGACAGAGGTCAGGGATGATGGGAGCTGCAGTTCAGAACATCTGAAGGGCATCAGGTAAAGGAAAGCTTGCATATGGGAAAGTGGCGCTTGGCCTCGATACGATATGATACAATATCTTTATTGTCATTGTCCCATACAGAACAATGAAATTGAAAAATCTACATAAGACATTCAAAATCCCCTAAAAACTCTGAAACCCCATTTTAAAATACAATATACTATAGAGACTCCTTATACTGCGTTTAGAACCAGAATTGCATTTGGGTAGAAACTGTTTCTCAGGCGGCTAGTCCTGGTCTTTATAACCCTGTACCTCGCAAGACGAATGCCTCGCAAGACGAAAAACTCGCAAGACGAAAGAGTTTTTTGTTTTTTGAGTTGCTTCGCAAGACGAATTTCCCTATGGGCTTGCTTCGCAAGACGTAAACGTCTTGCACCTTTTTATTAAAACTGTCAATGCATTCCTATGGGAAACCGTCAATGCATTTCCTATGGGAAACCGTGCTTCGCAAGACGAAAAATTCACAAGACGAAAAAACTTGCAGAACGAATTAATTTCATCTTGCGAGGCACCACTGTACCTTCTTCCAGAAGGCAGAAGCTGAAAGAGATCATTTCCAGGGTGCGTACTATCCTGCGCTATCTCTGCAGCTTTCTTATGGCACCTGACAGCATAGATTTGATCTAAGGTGGGAAGAGTGCACCCAATTATTCTCTCTGCAGTCTTTACAACCCTCAGAATGTACCCTAACATGGTAACAGTACTTGCCAGAAACTCAGGCTTGGCATACAATTCTGTGATTACTAGAACAGCCTGAAATGGGGACATTTTAAAGCCTCTCCTTAGAAATGGGAGGCAAGAAGTATACTCCCCCCCCCCCCGGTCATACCACTTCCAGGCTAACCAGGAAGCTGAAATTTAATATACACGAAGCCCCCATGTCATACCTACTACCCAGAGCCTGAAAATGGGCTATGTCTTTGTATCCAACACTCAAAATGCAGCACAATAATTTTCTCTCGTAAGGGAGACCAGCCATTGCAGCACCAAGCAAGCCAAGCCCAATATCTCACAAAAGTGCGTGTGTGTAAATCCTGTTCAGGCATGGATTTGTGGGGAGGGGCCAGAAATCATTGGTCTATGCCTGCAGAATGCAAGCTCCATCTACTAGCATTTGTATAAAACTTGAAAGCTGCTCAAGATAAATTCAAATTGATAGTATTTGGGAAGTCGTCGTGGGCTTCCAGGCAGGTAGTGCTTGGAGTCAGACCCATTGTAGTCGCCTGCTCCTGGCTGCAAAGCAACAGCACTGTTCTCTTTCTATCCCACAGCAAGCAGCATGGATGTTTCAGTGACTCTCTTGGGTTCTGCAGGAACAGATAACTCTATGAGCAATGACAACTGAAGGGATTCAGAGAAATGCTGGGCTGGCTCAGCCCCCTGGGAAAGGGGGTTGAGGGTGGTGGTACCAGGGGAGGTTTGCTTCCAAGGTTTGCCCGACTCCTCTGAAAATAGACTTTCCTTTGCAGACTTCTTAGAAGAACCGGACGGTGATTCAGGTACATCCCTGCAGGATGGGTGCATAATGGTGGGTCCAGTGAGGTCTTCTGTTGGACAGAAACGGAATCCGAAAAGCCACTCAAGTCTGGGTTCAGCCAGGCTTTGCCCATGGCCTGTAGCTACCTTTGTTTTGTCCTGGCTCAACCACCACCTGCCAAGATTTCATTCTGAATCCACCCTTCCTCACCTGCCATCTTTTGCCCTCTTTGCCCCGCCTTGGCCCAAGGTGGTGGTGGTGGGGAGGTGAGCATTTTCAAAATAAACAGCTCAATCCTGGCTGGCCAATCCTATTCAACATCTGCGCTGCAGCAGCCTATGGACGGGCCAAGACAGCTGATCCAAATCCATTTGGGTTAGCTACTAGGCAAAGAGGCAGAGCCGGTACCTTGGCCCCAAAATCAGATGTGTGGTGGTAGTGGCTGCCCAGATATGCTGAGAGCGATGCTTAATGATCAGTGCGTCTAATGCTGCTCCTTCCATCTCTCTTTCCAGGCTCCTTGGTAGGTTCATCTGACCCTGGCTTCTTCACCTTCTCCTCCTGGGGTAAGGCCACCTTATTCCCAGCCATGCAGATACCCATGCCTCCCTCATTTTTACATTTAGCATCTTACACCCTTGTTTGTTTTTCCTTGCAGTGGATGGAGACCCTCACTTTGTAGTAAGGTTGCCACATTCCCTGGGGAACCTGTGCTTTACTCTGGATGGATGCTCAGGAGATGTCCTGCGCTTGGTGAGCGACCCTGCAACAGGTGAGGGCTGCAGTGCCTTCTGATCAACATGGGGTGGGCTTGTTCAGAACCAACCCAGAGGGTTCCAAGAACAGAAGGGTAGGTATAGCCAACCTCTTGTTTTCCATAATTTTGGCATTTCAAGCCAGGTACATGTGCCTGCAAGCATATGCAGTGTGTCTACCCACCTTTCTCCATCCAACCTGGAGAACTTTTAAAGAACCTGACAGTGCCTCTGAGGATGTGCAGATAATGTATCAAGAGAATCAACTTGTTAAAAATGGACTCAGTGTCCTTTGTACACTGCAAAGTGCTTTTCATCTCTGATGGGAAGCAAGTACAAACAAAACACACACACACATACAAAGTCTACATATTATAAAAAGGGAAATCTAATTAAAACACTAGATACACAATCTACCACCCTATTTTGTACTCTCAAATTCTAGCAACTGGGCAGGAAAAGAGACTTTTAGCTAGTTGACAAATCCTGGGAGTAAGGAGATATGTTCCTGTTTAGATGCATTGAAAGCAGTTAAAGCAACAGGCATGGCTTACCCCAAAGAATTCTGGGAACTGTAGTTGTTAACAGTGCTGTGACCTTTCACACTTACAGTTCCCAGCCCCCTTAACAAGCTACAGTTCCTAGGATTATTGGGGAGACAGTAGGACTGTTAAGAGCATTATAAGAGTGCTTTCGGTGTGGTATGGCTGTGACCAGTGGGCTGGTTTAGACTTGCAGGCATGGGAACCCTGTGGCCCTCCAGATGTTGGACTCCAACTCCTACTGGCACCAGCCAGTCTCACCAGTAGCCAGGGATGATGGGACTTGTACTGGAGGCCCACAGCTGTTGCAAACCAGAACACCTGGGTTCTGTGCTTTCTCCCTCAAGGTGGGAAGTGGGGAAACGGAAAGACTGTTCTTTCATTACAGAGTGCTGCCTTCCTTTGCCCCCAGGGTTGTCTGTCAACGGGCACCTAATGGGGGCCCCTTTCAGGCCAGGCCACGAGGAGCGCCCCCGCACCTACTTTGATGCCATAACCATAGCAGTGGAACACCCTCGAGTTGGCTATGTGGTCAACGTAACACGGAAGGGCGTCACACTCCATGGTGAAGGTGAGCTGGTGTTGCCCTTTGCCCAGCGGGCTGCAATCCACAAGCCCCAGCTGGCAATTTCTGTGTGGCCTGAAGCCAACGTCACCGTATGGATTGGTCACGAAGTGGAGTTCCTGGTTCTTCTGCATCGCTACAGTCACCCCACCGCCCTGCAGCGGGATCATCTCGGCTTCTATGTGGTGAACAACAAGGGGCTCTCAGCTTCAGCAGGTGGCTTGCTAGGTGAGCAACTCCTCTTACAAATACAGCTTTTAGGCTGCTAACTAACACCATCCCTCTTGCACAAGCAGTTTGATGCAGGTTGCATCTGTGGCAGGGACCAGAGAGTGCTAGGGTCGTATTGCCCTAGTCCAGGCTGCAATGCAATTATTTAGGAGTGCCCTTACTCTACCTGCCTATTTGTAAAAACAGTTGAGTGGAATAGGCAATTTTCATAGAGAAAAACAGCAGGGGAAGGGCTAAATGCCCCCTTCCTCTGTGCTATGGTCCTACTCTGGGCCTCTCCCATACACAACCTGCCACAGTTGCTGCAAGTTACAAAAAAAAGAGAGAGAAGGAAGATCCCAATCATAGGATTCAAAGATGCTTTTACAGTCGCATATAACTTGATCCTGAGTAACTAGAATGCAAGCTCTTTAAATATAGTACCTTTTTGCAATTTTAACTTCAGTACACCCAAAGCAAACTCTCTAACCTTGCTGGGAGTTTTATCCATCTTTTGAAATCTCCTCTCCCTCCTTTCCAATATGATCCCCCAGGGATCACAGTAGCACCTGATGGGGAACCTGGTGCCCTCCAGCCACCGCTGGATCCTGGATTCCACCTTCCAGCTTCCCTGACCATTGGTCATACTGGCTGAGGATGATAGGAGCTGGGGTCTTGAGGGCACCAGGCTCCCCCACCCCAAATGTTTTGCCCACTCCACCTTCACTTAGACCAGCAGCCCCTGCACTTCAGTGTCTACCCTTCAGAAAACCCCAGATTTTTAGGACAGAAGGTATTCCTAAGCAGCAAGTAAAGCTGCAGATGTGTGGGGAACTTTTGTCCCTCCAGCTGTTGCTGAACTTCATCTCCCATCATGGCCGGCCATACTTGCTGGGGCTGCTGGGAGGTATAGTTCAGCGACAGGAGCTGGAGGGCCAAAGGTTCCCCCCACCTGCTGTAGAAAACGGGATCTGTGCTAGACATGAGCATGGTAAGGCTTGTTTGACTGGATGCTTCATCAGTTTGATTCCCCACCTGCCTTTTCCTGACCACACACATCATGTGCTCCTGTTTTGCCAATTTGCTCTTCCACAGGCCAGTTTCAGAGGGACACCATCAGGCTCTCCCCAGCCCCCACCGAAGGGGAGCGAGCAGCATGGATGTGGAGGGGCTCTAACAAAGCCCTGGTCACCGAGGTCACCAAAATACTGAAGGATTCGTCCTGGAGGCCACATGAAGCACCATGCTGGCTGCTGAAACGCAAGGATGTGGAGGGGCTGTTGGGGGCTCCCTACAGCTCCTACGTAACCTCCAACCTGCTGGAATTGTGAGCCAGCCATCTTTCACTCAGCTGTGGGGTAGCAAGCGACAAAAGTCCAAGACTTTCCCAATTCCCAACCTCGCCCCCCCCCCTCCCAATCCTCACGCGACAGGGATGGTGTGGAACAGGAGGGAGAGCCTGTTGTCTCCCTCCCAGGACCTTTGCAGTAGATTCTGCGCGATGGAGGCAGGATAGTTTTGTTTTGTTTTGTTTTGTTTTAAATGTCTCTCACAGTGCAGACATGTTTAAAATTATGCCCTCATTACACTGTTTTATTAACTTCATATAGAAAAGGACAGTGGATTTATCACCAAGGTGTCTCCTCATCAGTTTGTGCAGGGAATCCTGAATTCCACAGGAAAGGCTGTGCAATTTTTCAACATCATCATCCTTGATGTTGGGAGGATATTTTTCACTTTTTCTCTCCCCCTCCCCTGGCAAACTTCCCAGCAGATATTTGGCCCTCCAAAACCCCAAACTGTTAAAAAACAGCAACACAGTCAAAGGTAGATTTAGCGGCAGACTGAAGCCTGCCCTGTTTGGCCCATGAAGCCTAAGAGCTGCCTGCTCCTTTTGCAATAGTTGCCTATTTCAGCAAATGCACTGTGGCCTCTGCTCTTTTCAACACTAGCACACTGCTGGAATAGATCTGCAGGAGAGCCACTTACCAGTAGTGGGTTCAGAAACCTTGATGGTTTCATTGGTGCAAAGTGGAGACAAACCAGCTAGCAGATATGCAGAATTCTACTTTGTGCTTAATGTGGTTATTTAAAAGTCCTGCAAAGAACCATCCCTTTTCTTTGGAGCATTTTGGCCAGAAGTGTGACACCATTAAGTCTTGAGAACTGATCTGTGAAAAGGAGAGTTCAGTTCCAGGATGAAGACGAGGAGTCAAATCTGAGAACAACCCATGCAAGATGCAAACCTCTTTTCTAACTGACAGCAATCCATTCAGAGCTACAGAACAGAAGAGGAGAGCAAGCCATTCAGGACACCCTCCTCTGCTGATGGAGAATGGGCATCAGGTTGTTCAATAGTTAACAGGAAAGGGGGTGCTGCTTACTGTTTTACGGTGGCCCTTTTCACCCCTATACCTTGGAAGCTACAAGTCAGGGAGCCCAGTAGGCTGTGCCAATTTATTCTGCATTTTAATCCCTTAAATGACATGTCAACCCCTCCACTAGCTATGATGAGCCCCACTTCTGTACCAACTTTCCCTCTGCACTAAAGGGCCAAACCAGAAGCAAACAAGGCTGCGGTGGGGCCAGTAGGGCAGCAGAACCAAGAAAATGGATGTGAGGGATTTAAAGTGCATCAGCCTGGTCTCTGCACAGGAATGGCTAGAAGGCCTCTTCCATTCTTGCCCCCATAAAATTTCTGATTAGACCCCAACAATGTGATAGACAACAGCAAACAGGCAACCCCCCCCCCAATCACTCTAGGAGCCCAATGTCTCCCAGTGATGCTGTTACATTACATACATTCATTTTTATTTATTGGCTTTATGTTTAGTAAGGCTGCCCCTGAATATTGCAGCCAAGAGCCTCTTTCCCAGAAGCCTGAGACCAGCTCTGGCAAGACAACATTCTCTTTTCATGTGTTAAATTGTATTTTACAATTCATACAATAAAACGTAAATGACTGTTGAGGGATAGCTGAATGGTACCCCGAGTCTGGACTACTGCCTGGCAGGAAGTAAGACTGCACCTGTAGCAAGCCACTTGCAAAGGTCTACGTTACCTGCTACATACCCCTCAAAAATACAACATCAAATGCAAAAGGATCCGCCTGCTGTTTCTATGCAAAAGGGACAAGAGGCAAACGAGTATTGTGTGTCTCTGACACAGATAATGTTATTCACCACCTGCCCTGTTATAATCTACTTAAGCAGAAATAGGATTTTAGCTGCTGCTTTCATGAATTTCAAATATGGCTGAACTGAATATATGGCTGGTTTGATTTCAGGCGGAAGCTAGTGATATTGGTGGGACAGAAAACACCTAGATTGTGAGGGAATTCAGCTGCTAAAAATATTGTTTAATGGGATGGTTTTGCATGCTGCTACTTCGTGAACCCATCACATACTGAACAGGACAGCATCACTAGACTAGGCTTGATGTCATAGTGCCACTGGCCACAATCTGATCGGGTTGCTTGATAATGCAACTCGGGGCACTTGCAAAATGTCTTTCTTCTTCTTCCAAGATATGTAAAAAAAGAACTGCCGAAAAGGGAGATATTTTGAAGACACTGTTGAAAATGTTCACAAAAGAAATGGGGAGCAATTTCACATTAGCCCCAGTATTAAAGCCACCCAGCTGAAAATAATGTGCACAGGTGCCCTTCAAAACTGGCATGCCACCTATGCTTTGGAAGTGGTATCTCAACCTGAGTACTGTGTGAGATGCTGCCCTAAGTTTACACTGAAAGCCCAACTTCTTCAGAGCAAAGACTTTGTTGGAGAGAAGGGAGCTCACAGCAACCCACATGAAGGCTTTCGTTCCTGGAAAAAAAATCAGAAAAATGTGCCCCATATACGAGCCATGCTAAACCATCAAAGGTTTTATTCTAACCTTGAATATATATAAAAAAAAGTTTCAGCCTCGTTTGATTATTTTTTTTTAAAACACACATTTCTAGAGAGATGCCTAAAAAATAGAATTCAAACATTTACACAAAGCCTGCTGGAGTCTGGCATAAAAATATGGTACACAGCCATATAAACTGAGCCGTGCAGCTGGGTACAAATGTCTTTTTAAAGTCCTTGCTTAGGGGGCATGGTGCCCTCCCTGCCGCTGTGGGGGTCGGAAGTGGGGGGAGAGGAAGGGAGACTGCTTCATGCGAAGAATGTAAAAACAGACCCAGAAAAGTGGGGTGTGGAAGGGGAAATCAACAACAGAAGAGGAAGAACTGTGAAGCCTTACTGGAGACCCTCATGTCATAAAGGAAAACCTACCAGATCCATTACAGGGGAGATACTCTGAGGAACCCCATTGGATGTCGCTGGCGCTGGCCTGTATCACTTCTGACAAGGGGGGGAAGGGTTTGTGTGCTAGATTAAAAACAAAGCAGCAACAACAGTAAAACAACAGAACGCCCTTCACATAGATAACTGGGCAAGTCAGGGGAAGACACTAGTTTAGCCTTCCCCCAAAATGCTAATCTTGAATGTGCAGGGAGCTTATGATCTGGAAGGACACGAAAAACAACACCACCTGACTCCCACTCACACAATGAAGGTGACTTTACCAATGGCAGGTTTTGTGTGCATAAGCCAGGATGGCGACACTCTCGCTGCAGCTGGCTGGGTTTTTTGGAAATCAGATTATATCCAGCCTGCCCTCTCCTCAAACCCAAGTTCTTGAGAAGCAGCGCAGGAAAAAAATACCTTTGCATTTCCCCAGGGAGCTGTCCCTGTCCTGCTTTCGTGGGAGTTTGCTGAGCTGGCGGGTGATGCTCTGAAGCACAAATTGCCCCCCCCCCCCAAGATGTGTCTGAAAGGGGGTCAGACTTCTAGAAGACTGGGAAAGGAGAAGGGTTATCTGCTTTAAGTGAGGGCAATAAGCAGTTGCTTCCCTCTTTTTTTGGAGCGGGGGGAAGGAAGACTGTTAAAAAAAAAAAAGAAAATTAAAAGCACTGTGTGCCAGGATCTGCGTACAGCAACGAAAATGCAAAAGGTCGCTGGGAAGAAATGTCTAACCAATCTCCTTGTGTGCAATATGGCAGTGGGAGGGGGAGAATTCTACAGAGGTATAAGCCCCAAAATAGACAGAAAAGGAAGTGCAGCGGGTCGAGGTAGGGATGGAGAGTCGGTGGGCGTGATGAAGCCCCTCTGCGCCTCTGGCGGTGTCTGCCTCTTCAGGGGAAGGAAGCGTGGTTCAGCTCAACATCAGAGCGGCTGCCAATCTAGCCCAATGCTTCCAGTGGCAGGAGCAGCTCAGTCTTGGCCCTGATCCACATGACGGAGAGGTAGCACGGGGGGCTCATCCACACCCCATTGTCCCGGCAGCTCTCCTGAGGACACGAAGGCAGTGTCTCTGGGCCTCATCCGTGCCTCACTCATCCGCTGGTGCCCAAGGGGCGTGAGGTCTTGGAGCCAGTGCGAGGGTGGCACTCAGAGCAGCAGCTTGCCGTTACGGTGGATCTTCAGGATGCGTCCCAGCCGCTGCTTGGCTGTCGCTAAGCCCTTCTTGGGGCGTTTCCCTGAGAGGGGGGGAAATGGTTGAGTCAGGGATGAGGACAGCCAGAGGTCAACTTATCCAAACAAGATACACAACTTCTGCCTACTCTCCCGGTATGCCCCACGGAGGACCTTAAGGTCCATAAATAGCAACACCCTAGAGGTCTCGGGCCTTAAGGAAGTCAGATTAGCCTCAACCAGAGCCAGGGCCTTTTCAACACTGGCTCCGGCCTGGAGGAATGCTCTGTCTCATGAGACCAGGGTCCTGCGAGATCTGATTTCTTTCCGCAGGGCCTGTAAGACAGAGTTGTTCCGCCTGGCCTTTGGCTTGGAGCCAATTTGATCCCTTCCCCCTCTTTCCTTTTTCCTTTCTCCTTCTGTGATGGAACTCCTATTTGGGGACTTCCCTGGCTTTTTTCTGGCCCATGTAGGACCAGTCTGGAAAGTTAGCCTTGGTGAAGTCTTGACGTTTTCATCCCCAAAAAGTTTTTGATTTGAGTTTCCATTGAAATGAGGCTGTATTTTAATGTTTTAACGTATTTTAATCTTGTTTTTAAGTTGTATTTCAACCAATTTGTTTTTATATCGGGTGTTAGCTGCCCTGAGCCCGGTTTTGGCTGGGGAGGGCGGGGTATAAATAAAATTTATTACTATTATTATTATTATTATTATTATTATTATTGAAGTCCCATGGTGTCATGGTCCAAGAACCAGCCCAAAACACCTTGATGCCAGAGAAGGAAAAATCTTTCCCACTTGCTCATCGACACAGAAAGGAGTCCAGTGGGGTGGTGTTCAGGCAAGGACTGCTCTGGACTAAATGATTTTGGATTCCTAGAACACCCCCAGATCCTCCTCCTGTAATCTGCGCCAACAGCACCAGCCTCCCAAAGTCCACACACTCCAGCTTACCTTGCGCTGCCTGGGGACCTGGGGAGCCAGCTGAGGGGCGCCGCTGGGACAAGAAGACGCCAGGTGCCATGGGCGTGGAGCTGCGGTTCACCTGGGCCATGCCAAAGACGTTGGGCCGGGCGGTGTACTCGTGGTCCACCAGGCTGCCAGCAAACTGCTCCTGCTTGGGCTCTGGGGTGGGAGGAGTGGGCGCCAGAGTCGCTGCTCCAGGGTCCGGATCCTGCTGTGGCAGAGGCAGGTCTGGTTCCACTTCGGCTTCCAATGGTTCTGGGTCCGGTTCTGGTTCCGGTTCCGGCTCTGGTTCCGGGCTGGGTGGCTTGGGAGAGGGCAGCTTCTTTTTCACGAGTTTCCGTCGCTGCAACTTCTGGTGTTCCTTAAGACAGACAGAGAGAAAGCAACGAAGGAATTCCTTATTTAGAGCTCTAGTTGTGATCATGACCAGCCTTTCATTCATATATATATATATATATATATATATATGTATATATTAGTTTTTTAACATACCAGTTTCAACAATAATTAAACATACTTTTACATCTTATTCACTTTTTTTTGACTTCCATCAGTCCTGTCTGAAAATTTTCCAGTCTAATCGATTAGTATGCATTTCTTATTTTCCCTATTACATTTCAAACTCATAAACAATATCTCATCTTTTTCTACTTTGTAACACTTCATATATTTCTCCTTACAAAACTTCTTGTAGTTCTACTAGCGTAATTTGTTGATTACAATTGCTCTTCAGATAATTCATATACTTCTTCCAATCTTCCGTAAATCTCTGGATAATGGCCAGCCTTTCACAGGGTGCTGGAGGTGCCACCGGATGATGCCATCCTGATGTTGCTGGACTACAATGCCCATCATCCCTGACCACTGGCTAAGCTGGCTGGGGCTGATGGGACATATGCTGGCTTCTCCCTGGGATGGGAGCTCCAGGGCAGAGAATTCATAGCCCATCCCTGCTTTGGGTCGCTAAAGTTATCTATTAGCAGTGGCTGGGGATAATTCCAAAAATGGATTATTTTAAAGGGTTACACAAAGGTTACTTCTTTGGCCACAAACCCCACGAAGAATACTGAAATCTCTGTGAAATCTAATCCAAACACAAAGTACTAGAATAGGTGTAGCTCATGCAGATTGATTAGTCGCAACGTTGCTTTAAGAACCACTGACGAAAAGGCAATTAATGAATAAGTTAGCACACTGAAGGTCAGAAATATTCTACCAAACTCCAGCCCTACCCTGCCTGAAACATCCTGAGGCCTCTGAGTTCGTGAAGCAAAAGCCTCTCCGATGTCTTCAAAGACATCCCAGCATCTCTGTCCCTTCTTCCCACCTCCAAAGCAAGTCCAGCCACCTACCTGCTGAGCCAGTTTAGCTGCCGCAGCCGCCAAGCCCGTCTCGACAGATGCCACTCTGGTGCCCTCACGCACGGGGCGGTCTTGCTTGGGCAGTGTTGGGGTGACCCGGGCTGCAAGGAGGAAAAGAAATGTTGTTTGTGTTCCTGGTGGTATTCTGGACCTTGGGCTTAAAGGAAGAACAACACCCTTATCCTGTGCCAACTAAGAGAGACTTCAAAGGAGGAAAGAAATCACTCTTCCCTCTCCAAGTGGGAGCATGGAGAGGGACCCACAGGAATGGAAAATGCTACACAGACACAAACAGCGATCAGCACAACTTGCGGTGTTGCCCCAAAGCAAGAACGCCCCCTAGGAAATCACTGCGGGGCCAGAGATCTACCAGGAACACCCCGTGGTCTACCCCTACTAGTAGATCACGGGGTGTTCCTGGTAGATCTCTGCAGTGGAGTAGTGTGGGTTGTCAGCACCCGGGGCAAGGCAAGTAATTTGCGCCCCCTAACCCGGGACAAGGCAAGTAATTTGCGCCCCGCCCCCGCTGCACTGTCCCTCCCCCAGATAGTCCCTCCGCACCGCACCGCATGCCTGGCACCCCCCCTCCACAGTGGGCAGCGACCCAGCGGCTCGGATCGGATTCGCACAGCCAGCACTGCAGTGAGAGAGAGTGAGTGAGCCAGGTAGGGGCAGAGAGCTGCGAGTGCGCCCCCCCCAGATGTTGCGCCCGGTGCGGCCGGCCCCCCCTGCACCCCCCACGCTACGCCACTGGATCTCTGGCCCCACAGTGATCTCCTTCCTCCTTCCCCAAAAAAGCTGAACAACTCAACTTTGGCCTCCCCCCAAAAAGCTCAACAACTTTGGTCCATTTAGCAACAATGGGTAGATCACTGCGAGTTTTTTTATACTGTGAGTAGATCACAGTCTATTGGGAGTGGGACGTCCCTGCCCTAGGCCTTCTAGGAGATGCAGCTTTCAATCCAGGAGGAGCCACACCCAGGAATGGCAGGTCTATGCACATATGAGGAAAGGAAAGAGAAGGGAACAGCACGCACTGTGAATGGAGGGTGCCCTTCACTCTGGGTGCATTTCAGAGCCATGAAGTACAGCCCTCTCAACACGGCTTAAGAGGCGGTTTCTTTAAAAAACCCAAAACCTTTCTTTCTAAAAGAAAAAGCCCTTCTTCCTATCCATACAGCAAAGGCTGTGTGTGTGTTTTTTTGTGTTTGCGTTTTTGTTTTGTTTTCTGCCTTCACCAGAAAAGTCTCCCCAAACCAAGCAATCCTGAGAGGCCAGTCTCTTTTGCACTCCATGATGCTGCAGAATTGCAGAACGGGCTGCATTACTCAGCACAGATTTTTGTTGAAGTGCAGAAAACACAAAATATAGACCTCGAGGATTCCCATCCTTTGCACAAAGGAAAGCTGGCTTCTGCAACCTGCAAAGCATACAGAGCAAGCAAACGGCACACCTGCAACAAACCTGCACAATTTATTGGGCTAGTGATGTTCATGAGGAAGGCCAAGGGCCCAATGTGGGAGACAGAAGGCCCATCCCCAAATGCGAAAAACTTATTCATCAAATCCTCTCAACTCCACAGGCATTTCAGCCACCCGCTTTCAAACATATCTCTGGATCCACCAAGGCTAGAAGCTTGTTTAGCAACAAAATTATGAAGCAAATAAACTCAGGAGATTGCATTTGGTGCTCTTCCTGCCTCTGTGCAGCATCACGTTAATGCACCCGTCCCACTGACAGGAGATGGGCTCTTACCCTTGGGGCTCCAAGGCGCATCGTCTGTGCATTTCTTCTTCTTTGGTAGAGACTTCAAGGCTGGGTCATCTTCGTCCGATTCCAAGGAAGGGTAAACTACGGAAAGAGGGAATCAGGCAGGACCGAGTTCTATACAGGGACTTTAATAATAATAATAATAATAATAATAATAATAATAATTTATTATTTATACCCTGCCCATCTGGCTGGGCTTCCCCAGCCACTCTGGGCAGCTTCCAAAAAATATTAAAATACTGTAATACATCAAACATTAAAAGCTTCCCTAAACAGGGCTGCCTTCAGATGTCTTCAGTTACAAAAAACTGGTAAGCAGTGTTTAGCCCACATCTTCACAATCAGACCAAACATTTAAAAAACAAAATGCTGGAATTGCTGAGTGGCGTTAAACTGTGAGATTGCTACCAATAAATCTTCTACAGGAATTGTCTGAAATTCACAGAACCAGAGACCAGGAAGGACACCTCCAATCCTGCTCTCCAGCTGCGCAAGGGGGGGGGGGGGCAAGGGCCAAACCAGAAAAGGTGTCACAGTGGGGGATTTCGGTGCTGCTAGGCCAGTCTACTCTTGCTCTCTCTCTCTCTCTCTCTCTGCCCCCCGCCCCATAGGGAGGAGGGGCACAGGCATGCAGCCACTGAGCTCGGGCAGCTGAGCCCGGCCCCAATGATAGCTGCCAGCCTTGGGGTAGTAGCGGCACAAACAGGGAGACAGCAGCAGGCAGTGTTATCGCCCTTTGGCCCCTGCTCTGGGGGAAAGTGCTGCTTACCCAGACAAAGGCCAAATGACAGTGAACAGACCAAAGCCGCGTGACACTTCAGCAGTCACCTGGGAACCTTTTGCACCTTTTGGAGGCCAAGCGCAATATACGGCTCCTTTAGAGTATAAGGATCCGGCCTGATTATGGGTCTACAGATTGGCTGCTTCCTTTAAAGCAGGGCTGGTGAAACCCGGTGGCCCTCCAGATGTGGCTGGACTCCAAGTCCCATCAGCCCCAGCCAGGAGGGCCAGTGCTCAGGGTGATGGGAGTTGTAGTCCTGCAATCCCTGGAGGGTCCCAGCCCTTGTCTGGACCTCATTCTCTCCCCCCCTTTCCCTGCCACTCTCTGCCTGCCCTGTTACTGCAGAGCAAAGCCCCTCGTCTCAGACAGGGCATCCTTACTGTACTCAGCATCCTTGAAGCAGGCGCCCAGGCTCTCTTGCTCGTCCATGCTGGCCTCTTCCTCGCTGTCGGTGCTGTGATGGGCCGGGCGCTTGATGGGCCTCTTTCCTGAGTGCTGAGTGCCGGAGGCTCCCGCAGAGCCGCGTTCGTGCCCCGCTGTCAGCCAGGCTTGCAAGCTGGAGGCCCCTGGCGAGGACGAGGACGACTGGAGGTTGGCCATGCACAGCATGCCCTGGATGGCTTCCTGAGTGCTGGGGGAGGCAGGTGCATCACTGCGGGGGGGGGGGGGGACACAAAAGAGGCACACGGCATCAGCCACAACAGCCCACATCGTACTGCCGACCGAGCCCCCGACTTGGCAGCAAAGCTGAGCGTCCGCAAGCAGGGGTTCAAGCATAATCCATGTTTATTTAGACAAAATAAGTAAAGGTGTGCCCCAAGACAAGCTGTAGAAATCCAGCAAACAGGCATCATTTCTCTTATTTTGAGAAACGTATTGTGCACTTCGTATGTACAGTGGACGCTCAGTTTGCGAATGTGATCCGTGTGGGATGCACGTTCACAACCCGCGTCTGCGCACACGCGGGTTGCGATTCAGCCCTTCTGCGCATGCGCAAAGCGCATTTTAGCACTTCTGCACATGCGCGACCGCCAAAACCCAGAAGTAACCCATTCTGGTACTTCCAGGTTTCGGTGGTCCGGAACCCGAAAAAACACAACCTGAAGCAGTTGTAACCCGAGGTATGACTGTATTTGCCAAATTTATTCTGGGTTTTTCTAGCTTTGGGGAGGAGGAACAGCCATGAACTTCTGCAGGGCCCCTGGACTGCTGGAAATCATATTTGCCTCCTGGCAGGCCAGAGGCATCACCCAGACTCCCTCAAGCACCCCTTTGCCTCCAGGAAGGGAGAGGACTGAAATTTCATATTTTAAAAAAAGAAAACCACATTAAATTATTTTAAAGGTGATTTACTTTTATTTTAAATTGCACTGTTTCAACATTTTTTCAACCTTTTAGTGTGGCAGCAGCTACACTTTGGACCTCCCTGCCTCGGGACACCAGGCAGAGACCTTCTCTGTATCCTTTTCAGCACCTGCTAAAAACATTTCTATTTAGGAAAGCCCATCTAGATGTGTAAGTCTTGACATGTTTTAAGCTCTTTTACAGTTAATCTTAATTATTTTTGAATGCTCTTAATGGTTTAAAACTTTTTTATAGATAATCTTATTATTCCTTGTAAACTGACTATACTAAAGCAGTATATGTATTTTGTTAAATAATTAAAAAAATGTTATGTTTGCTGCCCTAAGCTCCTTTGGAAGGAGGGATGGGATAAAAATGTATTACATAAATTAAATAAAATGAAATAAAAAGTTGAAATTTTCTTCTGGACCACTGACCAATGCTACACTCTGAGCTTCTTTGGACCCGCAGAATACATACGCAGCTCTTACTGGAGAAAGAGGGAGGGAGGACCAATCATAGATGAAAGGGGACCCTAGTGCTAGACGTGTCTGTTTGCATTTCTTAGTACAGAAAGTATTGATCTGATGTGTAGAGATCTTTCCTATTCTAATTAATTCAAGAGGGTTCTAGAAGCTTCTCTGCGAGAAAGAAACAAGCAGAAGGTTCATGATGTTTGGGTTATTCCTTCAGAGAAGCCGAGTACAGCTGGCTAAAACTGGTTCTATTATCTCTTTCTGACAAGGTCATGCTGACTATAATAATAAAGCCAGAGGAGCCTGGCTCTCTCTTTCTATCTCTTTTCCTTTCTGGCCTGGTGTTCTGTACATAGTACGCTTAGTGTTAAGGTTTAGACTTCTTATAAATTACTGTAAGTTTAAGTTAAGTCTGCTGCAACTGGATTCCTTATGAACAGTGCCAACCCTGAATGTGTTGGATTTGTGACCATGATGCTCATTTGCCTTCAGTAATAATAAATAATAATAATAATAATAATAATAATAATAATAATAATAATAATTTATTTATATCCCGCCCTCCCTAGCCGAAGCCGGGCTCAGGGTAGCTAACAACAGTAAAAGTAACACAGTTTATATAAAATCACAATCAATTAATTGAAATACATTCTAAAATCAATTCATTCTAAAATCAATTCATAATCAAATTAATGGCAACCATTGGGCTAGAGTTCTGTGAGGATTACCAAAGGAGGGGGTCAGGCTGTGCCCTGGCCAAAGGCCTGGTGGAACAGCTCTGTCTTGCAGGCCCTGCAGAAAGATGCCAAGTCCCGCAGGGCCCTAGTCTCTTGTGACAGAGCGTTCCACCAGTAGCAGTAAAGCTCTGCTGGATGAAATACAATTGCCTCTGGTCTATTTTTGAGGGAATTCTGCAATGTGTTTAAGTTTTTACTCTGCTAACTGTACGTTGGAGAACTGCTCTGGATCAATACTGAGTAGAAATCCATGACAAGAGAACGTGGGAGAAGGACATAAAGGAGGCTGCTGGGTCCAGGCCAAGGAGCCATCTAGTCTGGCATTCTTTCCCCCCAGGGGCCAACCAGATGCCCGTGGGAAACCAGCGAGCAGAACAGGAGCAGAAGAGCCCCCTCCCCCGGCCCCCTGTGGTTTCCAGCAACTGGGATTCAGAAGCATTGCTGCAGAGATAAGAGACCAGTCATTCTGGCTAGGAGCCATCGATGGCCCTCTTCTGTTTCTCCTCCACCTCCTCCTCCTCCTCCTCCTCCATGAATTTGTTTAATCCTCTTTTAAAGCCATCCAAGTTGGGCCATGGCTGCCTTTGTGCTGCATGAAGAAGCCTGTTTTATGCTCTCCAGTAGACGGAGGGCATGGCCATACTGGCATTGTGATCAGACACAGGGAAACCAATACAGTGGTACCTCGGGTTAAGAACTTAATTCGTTCTGGAGGTCCGTTCTTAACCTGAAACTGTTCTTAACCTGAAGCACCACTTTAGCTAATGGGGCCTCCCACTGCCACTGCGTCACCACCACACGATTTCTGTTCTCATCCTGAAGCAAAGTTCTTAACCCGAGGTACTATTTCTGGGTTAGCGGAGTCTGTAACCTGAAGCATCTGTAACCTGAGGTACCACTGTACTGAGCAGGGAGGACCTAGGTGTGAAAGTGATGGATGGGCAGGTTACCTCTCCTATACACCTGGCCCCACACATGGCAATTACAACATGAAACCGGAGGTTTGGGAGTGGTGCCCCTCTAGCTTTTCCTCCTCTGCCTCTTCCTCTCCTTGGTGACTGACTTCCTGCCTCCCACATTTGAGAGCAGGTCTTTCTCAGCCTGGCACCCTCCAGGTGCTTCCAACTAGAACCCCCATCAGCCTTTGGCAGGACAGCCATTTTGGCAAAGTGGAGGGGACAGGACACCCCAAGGGGGCTGCTTGGGTGACGCATGTACGCAAGACAACACCTCAGTTTTGAAGAGGGTAGGAGAAGAAATGCGCTCTCAGATGTGGGGCTCCTTTTTCAGCCCATGGGTGGCAGTTCCTTCTAGGCAACCAGCCAGGGTCCTCATGCCAGTATGTGGACGGTATGGCTGGGGAGGGAGGTGTGGCCAGGCAGAGAGCGGCCTGGAGGCTCCCCACCTAAAAGGAAGGGAGAAAGCGCCTCTTTCTTTTGCTCTTATAAGAAGAGAGCCCCCTCCAGCACTTCTGGACAAACCACCTGCTGCAGAGAAGGGAAGAGCGCCCTGAGACCTTCCCATGGGCAGGTCTGTCCAGAGGCCCCAAGAGCAGTACCTGAGGCCCACCAGCGGCTGCTTCTCACCTGAGCTCGTCATAGTCTGCACCGCCCACCTGCCGGCTGGCCTTGAGCAGGTCCAGGATCCCGGCGGCGCTGCTGCTGCCCTCCAGCTGGTCATCGCCAGAGGCGTCCTCCTCTTCTTCTGTGGTGTAGTCCTCCTGAGAATGGAACAAATTGCAGAGAGCCTCAGGTGGCAATTCACCTATTAAGTTTATATCCTGCTTCTTTGTGCACTGTGTCCAATAGCAGCAGAGGCAGAGCCCTCTTTCCCACCCTCCTTAAGAGGAACCTGAGCAGCCAGGCTGCAAGAGTGGAGGAAATAGTCACACAAGCGCACAGGAACTGGTCTGCATCCCACAAAACCTAGTAAAGGGAGCAGTGGCTTGTTCCCCTGGAGGTTGAAGCCCAGTGTTGAGGGACAGAGAAGGAGCCTCAGGAGAACTCATGGTTTTTCTGCTGCTCGTCGCTATTGGAGGAGGAAAATGATTCAGAAAGAGGGTGACTGATGCCTGTCCCAGAGCATCAGTCTTCAGAAAAGGGAAGTGGCCACATTTCAGACTAAGCTTCTCTCCACTTAGGAGGTACAAAAAGAAGGTTATTAAAAACACACACTTTGCACACTTCCCCACTGATCTAGGCATTCTTTTTACCTACACAGCTTGGAATAATAATAAAGGCACATTTCAAAAAACAATAAAAGCACATTTTTAATGTTTGATGTCTTCCTGTGTTTTAATTTGTTGGAAGCTGCTCAGAGTGGCTGGGCGAACCCAGTCAGATGGGTGGCATAAACAAACAAACAAACAAACAAAACTAATAATAATAATAATAATAATAATAATAATAATAATAATAATAAATGAAAACAAGAGCAAATGTGTGAATCTTGCTGGGGCCTGCCCCCTTCAACTCCAGAAAAATCCCTGAAATGGCAATCCTGACCTGAACTGCTAATGATTAAGTGGCATAAGAATGCCTTAAAATCAACAAACAAACAAACGTGCTGCTTACTTCCCTGGAGCAGCCATGGGGAGGCCACGGCCCTCCAGATGTCAGGCTCAAATTTCCAGGGAGATCGTAACCTAAATGAAACCTCATTTCTGCTATCAAGCTCCCGGCAGCGCAACACTCCTGAAGTCACGAGCCCAACTTACCTCAATGTCGAACTCTACTTCCCCTGGCTCTCGCACTCTGTTTGGGTCGGAGCAGGGCTTGGCTCGTGGCAACTTCCGGGGAAATTCTTGAAGCAAAAGACAGCAAATGTTCAATTAACAGTTGGACACAAAGGAGTAGGAATTGGGGGCTGTGACAGAAGCATACCAGCATCTGCAAGGGAAGGGGCTACTATTGCATAGACCCACCAGATGATTGCAGTGCAACACCTGTGATCTGGGAGGGGGCAGGGACCAAGCAGGTACGGGATCGGGCTGCCAGGTTGTCATTTAGCCAGGCAGAGACTTTGGAAATTCCACGATATTGCTGCTAATAATGCCTGAAGCAGCAGTTGAGCAGGAAGGGGGGTGAGATGTAGCCCCTTTGGAAGATGAATATGACAAAGAGGAGGGCAGAGCTTGTTCAACAAGCCACTGAAGATGAGTGACAGGAAAAGTTCCTTGAAAGCAGGAAGCAGAGAAGGGCAAACTCTATAGAGTTGTGCAATTCCACAGAAGCACAAAAAGAATCAAGAATGTGAAATGCTCCCAATTCTTTAAACTTTAATGTTAATTTTGTTCCTTAAAAGCAAGCTCCTAGACCTTATACTCATGCCTGCCAAGAAATGCTTGTAACTGTGTACAAAAGTGCTTGTTAAATCTCAGAAGTTATCCCCGTATGCTTTTTGATGAGAGGTCAAGATGGACCTCTTGTTTTCCCTCCTCCTGCAATGCTCACTTGTGCTGCTGCTTTGCTAAGCTGATCATTGTTGCTTTTGCAGATTTTTTTATTTTAACTGTGATGTTTTTCTAACCCACCCGGGGCCATTTGGTGGAGGGTGGGCTATAGCGCCAATAGAATTAAATGGGTGTTTTCCCAACCCGAGAGAGTCATGACAGGCAGAGAGACAGAAACGGGGGGGGGGGGTGAGACATACTGGGCAGCCTCTTGTGCAACACCAGGCTCCTCCTCTCCCTGCGCGGTGTCTCATCGATCTGCAGGTCCTCCTCAGAGTCCATATCGGGAGCTTCAGCATCAGATGGGCTGCGGGGAACTTGTGCCAGTGCCCCTTTATGGCTCCGGCTGCGTTCAGAGGCCTTGATTTTCCTGCTAGGAGAAAACATTACGACTGGTCAGGCACGTGCCTCTCATGGCCCTGATCCAACAGCTGCTGTACACAGCTCGGTACTGTTTTGGGTGCCCCATACCATTTTCACTGTACAAATATCTGTACATGATGAAAATCTGCCTTTACAGTTAATTGTTGGCTCGGCCCTAATGGAGGAGCCATGTAGGAGGGGAAAGAACACTGGGTTGTATCCAATGTTAGCTGTGTCCATCATTATCAATGGTCTAAAGGTAAAGGGACCCCTGACCATTAGGTCCAGTCGTGGACGACTCTGGGGTTGTGGTGCTCCTCTCGCTTTACTGTCCAATGGAGCCGACGTTTGTCTGCAGACAGTTTTTCCGGGTCATGTGGCCAGCATGACTAAGCCGCTTCTGGCGAACCAGAGCAGAGCACGGAAACGCCGTTTACCTTCAGGCCAGAGTGGTACCTATTTATCTACTTGCACTTTGACATGCTTTCGAACTGCTTGGTTGGCAGGAGCAGGGACCGAGCAATGGGAGCTCATCCCGTCGCGGGGATTCAAACCACCAACCTTCTGACTGGCAAGTCCTAGGCTCTGTGGTTAACCCACAGCGCCACCCGCATCCCTTATCAATTGTCTACCCTGAGTCAAATCTAGTTGGATACAACCCCAGTCTTATTTCCCACCCCAGCTGCACCACTCCTTGGGGAATGGAAATTCTTGGGAAGGAATCGCATCGTTGCTGCCACCAAAAGCTGGGAGACCTAAGTTCAAATTCCCACAGAGCCACTGAGCTCTCTGGGCAACCTTGAGCCACTCACAGCCTCCACCTCACAAGGTAAAAATGGGGAAGGGGAAAAAGCAGGTCCACTACTCTGGGCAACTTGGAGGAAATAATGGGCTAGATTCGCCCCTATGGATGGTGCTGTAGTGAGGTGGGACCTGGTCCCAGGGAACTCCCCTGCTCTGCCACTGGTCAGCTATTTAAGGGGGGGCACATATTATTTTGAAGTGGGCAAGGGCAAAAAAGGGAAGGCAGCATTGTCTCTGCCCACTGGCTCACTTCCATGTTAGCCAAGGCGAAGGTAAAGACAGCTTTTACTCTTTCTCCTGCAGTAGGAACAGCAACTGCAGCAAGGATGGCTAAATTGTGGCCCTCAAGATGTTGCTGGCCTCCATCTCCCAACAGCGTCAGCCAGAACAGCAGCGGCAGGGATTGTGGAAGCTGCAGTTCCACAACTTAGGGAGACCACCAGGTTCAACCCCCCACCCCCCGCCTAATTCTAAAAACTTGGGTGGAGCTGCTTCCCTGCAGTGTTTTCCATCTCCTCATACCCTGTGTCTTGGCAGTAGGGGCTTGAGGTGTATTAAGTGGATGTATTAAGTCCCACAGCTGCTGCCATAACTCCTTTTGATGCCTTTGCTTGTGCCTCAGCCTGGGAAGCAGTGGATGTAGGCCACGGATCAACAAACTTTTTCAGCAGGGGGCCGGTCCACTGTCCCTCAGACCTTGTGGGGGGCCAGACTATATTTTGAAGGGGGGGGGATGAATGAATTCCTATGCCCCACAAATAACCCAGAGATACATTTTAAATCAAAGGGCACATTCTACTCATGTAAAAACACGCTGATTCCCGGACCGTCCGCGGGCCAGACTGAGAAGGCGATTGGGCCAGATCTGGCCCCTGGGCCTTAGTTTGCCTACCCATGGTGTAGGCACAGTTCTTGAGATCCAGGGCTATGGATTTGGCCCTCTCAAGCTTCTAATTGACAATCTCTGAAGGTGGCAGGCCAGTATTGCTGGAACTTCACCAGCTCAGCTCTCCATTCTGTCTCGCTTTCCCATCCCACCCGGCCCCTCTCACACATCATAACGCAGACACAGAAAAGCGAACCTGGCGCCCCGGCCGTTGGCGACCATCATGGGCAGCTCCTCCTCCGTCAGGTCGGGTTCCCCGTCTGTGTCTTCCAGGCTGGAACTTGGCAGGTCAAACTGGAAAGGAAAAGGTGGGTGGATTACAGGAGGCCAGAAGGGGGTGACGCTATACGCTAATCAGAAAGCGAGCTCAAAGCTTCAGGAGACAGGTACCCCAAGTCTTTCCCCCCCCTCCCCCAATCAATCTGTACTCAAAACTTCTGGAGAACCCCAGTGCGCAGCCCCCTCCGAGTACGCGCAGCATAGTCACAAATGGCAGCTCACCTCCTCCTGGCCAGGACTCTCTGCTTTCAGGGCCTGCTGCTTGTATTTGTCCAGTAGCTCCTGCTCCAAGGCTTTGACCGAGGCAACGTACTTGCGGCTGGCCTTCTGCTGGCTCAGCTCCTTGGGACTCTGGTCTCCCCTTTTGGTAGCTGCACCAGGCTGGGTACCCCTCTGCAATCCAAATGGGCTGCCTGTCTTCCCAATGTTCTGCTGGAATATATCCTGGAAGAGCGTGAGCATCAGAACCCAAAGGAGACATCGCTCCCGCTCCCCCCCAGCCCTTAACGTAGACCTGATGCTATGAAACGCTGCTGGGCTGGGCCCTGCCTTCTGCTGCGCTTCACAAACCAAGAGGGAGGCATTTGCCAGTCGGAAAAAACTGTCTGGTGTCCCCCCAGGACAGAAAGACCAAGCTTGCAAGTCCTCTGTGCATGTGCTTGGGCTGCCAGAATATATGCTTTTCTCTACGGTGTGGTATAAACAGCCAGGCTACAGTCTCTGCCATGGCTGCTCTGAGCACACCGCGAACATGATCCAGCAAGCTGTGGAATTACTGCCCAAAGAGCCAGTGGGATGAGCCCCTGTTCCCTCATATGCGTGAAGTGAAAGTTGAACCGGATCCTTTCTGAGCTCTCACTCTTGGCCACTAAGTTACACTCAGTCACATGCCCCAGACGCAGGGTGGGGTCTGCTTGCAAGGGAACACTCCAGCCTCTAAGGGGTATATCAACTCATGAACAGAGATGCCAACCTATTGATTCAAAAGGCTAACAGGAACTAGCAGATCTGCTTGCAACAGGCACACTTGCAACCACCCAGGGCTTCTGTTTCAAACAATGCAGCATGGAAGCACAATGACCTGCAAGCACATCTCCTATTTGGAAGGAACAACATCTTATAAGCACCAAAGCTGGAGGGAACGAGATGCGACAGCCATCCAGACATTCATCGCAAGGAATACTGCAGGGGACTTAGTTCCTCTTTAACAAGGCACCAACATACCTGCAACAAGCCCCAAAGTGCAGCCCTAGTCAATGAACCTACCAGGCATTGGCTCTAAGCTATACTGGGCTATTTATAGTATATCCTGCAGGCGGCTGTAATAAACTGTGACAAACCCTCATCTACTGGTCTGCCCAAATAATGTAAGCATAGCCTGCTGGATTAGGCCAAGGGCCCATCTAGTCCAGCATCCTGTTCTCACAGGAAGCCAGCAAGCAGAACCTGAGCACAAGAGCCCTCTCTCCTCCTGGGATTTCCAGCAACTGTTCTTTGGAAGCACGGCTGCCTCCAGCTGCAAAGGTACAGCACAGCCACCCTGACTCTTAGCCAGATAGCCCTGCATGAATTTGTCTAATCATCTTTTAAGTTGGTGGCCATCCTTTTTTTAATACGATAATCTTTATTGTCATTGTCCCATACAGAACAAAGAAATTGAAAAAATCTACATCAGACATTCAAAAACCAACAAACTTGCTATCCCAGCTATCCCAGCCTGGTTAGCCCCCTAAAAAGTCTGATACCCCATAATTAAATACAATATACTCCCATAGAGACTACCTTAAAGTAAAGGTAAAGGTACCCCTGCCCGTACGGGCCAGTCATGTCCGACTCTAGGGTTGCGCGCTCGTCTCGCTCAAGAGGCCGGGAGCCAACTCTGTCCGGAGACACTTCTGGGTCACGTGGCCAGCGTGACTAAATGGCATCTGGTGAGCCAGCACCAGCGCCGCACACGGAAACGCCGTTTACCTTCCCGCTACAAAGCGGTACCTATTTATCTACTTAGGGGTGCTTTCGAACTGCTAGGTGGGCAGGAGCTGGGACCGAACGACGGGAGCTCACCCGGCCGCGGGGATTCGAACCGCCGACCTTGCAATCAGCAAGTCCATGGCACTGAGGTTTTACCCACAGCGCCACCCGCGTCCCATAGAGACTACCTTACACTGTGTTTAAAACCAAAATCACATTTGAATAGAAACTGTTTCTCAGGCGGCTAGTCCTAGTCTTTATAACCCTGTACCTTCTTCCAGAAGGCAGAAGCTGAAAGAGATCATTTCTGGGGTGCGCACTATCCTGCACCCAATTATTCTCTTCACAGTCTTTTCCTATAGCAATTGCATCTGAGATGAAAAGGGCACTCAAGGCTGGGCAGAAATGGTGCTACTCTCAACGCTGCTCCTCTCAATGCCAGGAGGAAAGGGCCCGGCTTCCTTCTCATACTTCTCATACTCACTTCCACGAGCCTGATCTCCTTGGCCAGGTCTTTGATGAGCTGTGCTGGGCGCACCGTGCCAGGGATTTCTTCCTCGTGCTCTGCCAGGGCCTGAGGAGGAGGAGATCAGGTTGCTGCAAGTTCTGCCCCTCTGTGCCCACGGAAGTGCCACTGGCAAAGGGGTGTGGCTGGCAGCAAGCACCTTTCCAGAAGGAGTGGGACTTCAGCTCCCAGCAGCCCCAGCCAGCATGGCCCAGGGGTCAGGGATGAAGGGAGCTGGGAGTCCAACAACATCTGGAATGCCACAGGATCCCACCCACAACTTTCCTCCCCCTTCAAATTCTTGGGATTTGGGCCTAGACCTTGCAGAGGTGGTCAACCTGTGTCCAAGCTGCACTGCTTTAGACTGCAAGCAGAGGCTCAGGACTGAATGCTTCTCCATACAAAATAAAAATGGCGTCCACAGAAAGGAAATGCGCCAGGGAGAAAGTTTATAGACTCGCTTTCTCCCTGATGTGCAGGCTGGTTGAGTCTAGGAGGTGTTTTTGTCTATTCTTGACTGCCGGCAGGAGGGCAGGCAAGCTTTGCCCTGAGTCCATCAGAACCCCGGGCAGCAACCCCACACAAAGAGCTGCAGCTCAAGGAAGGCCCTTCTTCCAACCCTTTACCTCCTTCTTTGTCCAGGAGCGGAAGGCTGTGTTCAGAGCTTTGGCCCCATGAACCAAATAAGCAGCCGGGTGTCTGCGATTTTCTCGAAGGCCTGTTGTGGGAGACAGAGCGCATTAGCAGAAGCAGCTCTCATGCCCAGCAGCTTTGTGTGGGCACAGAGGGGGCACTGCATGGAGGGGAGGACTCAATACCCACCTCGGAAGATATCCAGCAGGTGTTTGCCAACGTACCAGCAGATGGTTTCAAAGTTGGGAAACTTGAAGAGGTCAGCAGTGCTGAGACGCTTTTCAATCTCATAGGCTCTGGGCAGGAGGAAACAAAAAGACCAGTGAGGTTATGTACGCTCTAGGCTCTAAAACCATGGAATTCTGTGCCAGAGGAACTTAAATTTGGTGATCAGAAACACACCCCAAAATGAATTCTGTAAATTAAATCTATCTGCACAATTTCAAATCCTTTGTCCTGCTCTGCTGCCAACTGCGTGAAGGGGCAAGAAGTTTCGAAGGCCACTCAAGACCCAGCCGGGCAACCTCCAGAAGCCTTCCTCAGCAATTCCACCGGCATTATCAGTGTAACCATAAGGACTAGAAACTGGCACTTTTAAAAACTGAAATTCACCCAGTATCCCATTCTGTGGTCTCACAGAAATCAAGACATGCACACAGCTCTGGATCCAGCCAACACTGAGCAGGGGGCACAGAGCATCATGCTGAGCATCACGTTCTGTTCTGTGATTATGTTTCTCTCCTGGCTCTGATCCCATTTAAGAACATAAAGGAAGCTTTTACACCAAGTTAGATCATTGGTCTGTCTGTACAGACTGGCAGAGATTCTCCAGGGTTTCAGATCAGAGTCATTCCCACCCTTATGTGGAGACTGGATCAGGGACCTTCTGCATGCCAAAGGGTGTGCTCCACCGGTGATCGAGTCTCCTCCCCGCCACTTCCCAAGATGCCTCGCTGCAGACCAGCAAAGCGCTCCCAGCCAAACTCACTTGAGCTGCATCTCAATGTTGAGACTGTGTAGGAAGTTTCCCCCAAAGGCCAGGCAGTCGACAGGAGTCAACACGGCATGGATCCAACCTGAAAGTGGAAGGAAGAAGCAGTCACATGGGCTAAGTAAGGACTGGGCCTCCCAGAAGGACTCATGGCATATGAGAGGAAAGGGAAAGGGTGCCCCCAGCCGCTGGATGCAGCTGGATTTCGCCACATTTTGAGCTGCAGCTTACTCTGTGGCAATGCAAGTCACTCGCAGTTGAAGGAGAGGTGTCCCTGAGTGGGAGAAAAACCAAGGCCCCAGGAGTAGCAATGGCCACGGAAGTGGCAGGCAGGAGCTGGAACGACTCAATACCTGTGGGTATGAAGAGCGTCTGGCCCTGCCGGACGGGGCAGCGATAACATCGGTCCACCTGGTCCCCAAAAAACAACTCGTTCTGATTGGAAGAGCTGCTCCAGGCTTCAAAGAGGGTCAAGTTGGCAGCAGTGGGACGCACCAGATAGAAGATCTTTTCTCCCTGTGAGGAACAGACGGCAGTGAAAAGGAGCTGATATGCCACTTCTAATGTTTAGGGGCAAAAAAGCTGGCAAACAGGCAAAGAGCAGAGGCTATGAAGCGCAGAGAGGGCTGGGGTAACAGAAGGAAGCATTCTGTTTCACAGGGGGGCATTTAATGTGCAGCAAACAAACAGCATGGCTGCTATCAAGTCTGCAGAGTCCAGCTCCTTGCCTCAACCTCAAGGCAGGCTGATTTGGAGTGTCAGAGAATTACACAGAGGACAACCACAATGCTTGTTGTGGTTTTCCCCTGTGCTTGTATGGAATTGTGACACACACACACCCCCAGCCAGGTCTACTTTCCTGCCATTCAAACAATGTTTATTGGCCTGTGGATGTCAAAAAACCCTCCAATTTCTGACATCCTTTAAAGCACCTGAAATTTACCTATTCCATTCTTAATCCTCTTTCTTCTCTGAACTCAACATACTCTGTTTCTTCAGCCTCCGTCTACGGGGGCTTCAACCACCTAACAAGAGGCAGTTCTTGCCAGAAAAGAAATTGAAGAAGAGTACCAGCTCCAGAAATGGAGGAGCAGCAGTGAAAACAGCCAACAGCTTCTGGAGTTAGGATGGAACAGGGGATGTGAAAATCAAACCGGAAGCAAGAAATACCTCCCTGCTGCTCAGTTTTGCTCTTGGTGCCCTTCAGCAGCTTCCAAACAAGCCCATATTGCTAAGCAAACTGCTTAGCTTCATTCCTCATAGAACAGAAAGCATAAGCACAAGGACAGCAGACTCATCCGACTGTATACCAGTTGCCACCTCAGACTCCAGGCCTGGTGCCTCCTACTCAGCCAAATGGCTCTTGAACCCTTCACCCTAATATGCCACCTTAGCATGTGCAAAATGGATTTCTTTCAAAAAGAAAATATTTGGGGAGAGGGTGGGAAACAGACAACGAAACATTCAGCCAAGATCAAGCTCCCTTCCTGCCCACCCCCATGCCTTCATATTCTTACCCGCAGCACATGGTACCAGACAGAGGTGCCACCAAAGTCAATGTGGAAGTCCGTGTAGCTGTCTCGCACCCCCATCAGGCAGTACTTCTGCACGTTGGGACGCTCAAACACCGACTCGCCTGGCCACAGGTTCTCTACCCAGGACAATTTGCGCACAATCTTTGGAGTCTCCACCAAATTAGAGAGCCTGGAAAATTGTGAAGGAAAACAAATTGACTCATCCATCTTCCAGAGATTTCTCCTGACAGGATTTTAGAAAAGTAATCCAGTAGAGAGATGAGTGGATTTAGACCAGGAACATTGCATTTCAAATCCTTACTCATTTGAGGAGTCATTTTATCTGCCATATTTCTCCATCTGCAAAGACTTCTGCTGCACCCCCACAATAGCAAAGGCACTTAGCAAGGAGAGGGATACTACTGCTTAGTAGGGAGGGAGATACTACAGCTTCATGGCCAAAGTGGGGGTTCTCCAGCTCCAGGGTTTCTTTCTGCTGGGTAGGGTGAATACTGGGGGAAATGAAGGACAAGGACACACAGCTGTTTTCATATCCCCCTTTGCCTTGCCTGGTCTCGGAGAATTCGAGGCTAATGACGTTCAGTACTTTCTCCCGGCGGCTGCTGGAGTAATATCTGACAAAGTCCCCCAGGCGCATCTTGAGGTCGGCCTGGCGAGTCACGTCAATCACATCAATCTCCTTGTCAGCTCCTGTTGAAAAAGAGAACAGACACACCGGGCAGCTCAGATAATGGGACAAGCGTCTAAGAGGGCTGCAGTCGCGGGAGATGGCAGCGCAGTCCTGTTCTCACCCCTTGCGAGCCTCATGGCTAGTTGGAATCTCTTTGCAGGGTTTCCCCACCAACGTGGCGCAATGAACTGTCAGAAGTTCAGCACTGCCAACATCTCCGCTCCTCTCCTCCAGCACCTTGGCCAGCAACTGCTATCCAAGGGCCAGAAACCCATGGCTCCCCGTCCATTACCTGCTGCTTCCATACACGTATCTTTTGCCTTTGGGGTGGCATTTGTGGAGCAGGAGGACAAGTGAGTGAGCATAGCCATGCGCCCTCCAAGAGGCTGGGGAACCAAGAATGGCTCTAGGGGGATGACCAACCCACGTGGCAAAAGATAAGACTTCTTCTCCCTATTTATTCTCATCAATCACAACCATGGAAGAAAGGACAAATAAGATTATTCCCACAGACTACCGTATTTTTCGCCCTATAAAACGCACCTGACCATAAGACACACCTAGTTTTAGAGGAGGCGGCGCTGCATAGATTCAGATTCAGCTTTCCCCCTCTGCACAGCGCCTCTCCAGCAAAGCGAAGTCAAAACAGCAAAAGGGATTGCGGCTTTCGCTGCGCAACGATCCCTCTTGCTGTTCTGGCTTCAGTGATAGCTGTGCAGCCTGCATTCGCTCCATAAGACGCACACATATTTCCTCTTACTTTTTAGGAGGGAAAAAGTGCGTCTTATAGAGCGAAAAATACAGTATTTTTCTCTGCATGCAATCATGCGCAAAATGCAATTGCAAGAAGAAGAAGAAGAAGAAGAGGAGTTTGGATTTGATATCCCGCCTTTCACTCCCTTTAAGGAGTCTCAAAGCGGCTAACATTCTCCTTTCCCTTCCTCCCCCACAACAAACACTCTGTGAGGTGAGTGGGGCTGAGAGACTTCAGAGAAGTGTGACTGGCCCAAGGTCACCCAGCAGCTGCATGTGGAGGAGCGGAGACGCGAACCCGGTTCCCCAGATTATGAGACTACTGCTCTTAACCACTACACCACGCTGGCTCTGCAAGTAACCACACCGCCTCTGCGATGAAAGGACAACATTACACCAAGCTGTGTGACTTGCTGGCTCTTTCCTGACTGCAATGAATGAAGCACCCAACACATAGGTCTCCTTTGGCCACTCTGCCGGCAATGCTCCCCTGCTACTCACCCACATGATGCTCCACATCCCGCACGGTGAAGGAAGGTGGAGGAAGGGTCATGCCCAGCCCATCCTTCTTCAGGACAAGGATGGGGACGCTGAAGCTGTTCTCCTCCAGAAACTCCACGGTCAGCTGGGTCCCGCTTGGCTTTAGGATAACCTCATCCGCACTGGGGAAGCAGCAGGGGGGGGGGAGTCAGGCCAAGAACAACAAGCCAATCCCAAGTTTCTACCTCTTAGGTAACATTTTGCTGGAAGCCGCCCAGAGTGGCCGGGGAAACCCAGCCAGATGGGCAGGGTATAAATAATAATAATAATAATAATAATAATAATAATAATAATAATAATAATGTTATTATTATTATTATTATTATTATTGGTGCATCTGTCGCAGAACACAGAGAGTCCACCACAGACTCAGCTGATTGCCCTAGCCTTCTATGTTATATGGCTTGGTTTGCTATTTGTTGTGGTGGGAGGAGGCTCCCCCCCCCCCCCCGCAGCTGCAGCTGCAGCTGCAGCCTAGAAGACTCTCTTTGGAGATGCTCTGTGCAGCAGGGGGGTGGGGCAGGACCAAGGGTGTGAGCAGCTGCAGGGAGATTCCCCAAAGAGTCAGAAGGAAAGTCAGAAAACAATAAATAGCAGACCAGTTCATAAAACAAAGAAACAGCCTGCTATCAAGACTGTATCAGACCGTTAACAAGCTGCTCGCTGGACCTGCTGTGCCATGACTTTCTAAAATAATAGTTCAACAGACTCCTGGACTTCAACCCATTGGAATGCATCTCTGCTTCACGATTAATGGATCCAAAATACCATCAGAAAAATGAACCCCAATCTTGAGGCAACAAATCATTCATACATTCTTCTTCCATATCATTTTTACTAAATCACCTTGGGGGGAAATCATCTCAGGGCTCAACTGCCCATTGAGTAAGAAATCAGGATCACATGGAATGGTGGAAAAGCATGAAGCGCAATATCTTTGATTGAAGAGTAGGTGGTGGAGACCATCTTACAGGCAGGACTCAAGAGGCACAGAGGCCACTCTGGGCTCACCAAGTTCAGCCAATCTATGGAGTGGCTCTGTAGTCCTGCACGTGAACTGCGTGAGGTGGACAATTGACCACTTGCTGTATTTTAAGTACACCACCACCACCAAGCCTCTTTAGCAGCTGAGTCACTAATAGAGGACTTTGAACCTGGTCACCTTTACTCAGGATAACACATAGGTCAGCCATAGGCAAACTCCTGCCCTCCAGATGTTTGAGACTACAATTCCCATCATCCCTAGCTAACAGGACCAGTGGTCAGGGATGATGGGAATTGTAGTCCCAAACATCTGGAGGGCCGTAGTTTGCCTATACCTGACATAGGTGCTGACTTACCCTTTAATCACAGTTACAGTGGAAATGAGAACATGTGCTCTAAGCAGAGGCAGAGGGAAATGAACGTGAGATCCCACGGTGATGAAATCCTCATTTTAACTGTGGCTAAAGGAGCCCTGATGTTACAGCTGTACCATTCATTCCATCCTGCACAATGTTGCTGGGAAACAAAGCCCCAGACAGAGAGCTTCTGCCCGAGCAGGAAGGTGTGGAATAAAAAGGGCTTGTCCACAGCGCATTCTTGGCCTTCTGGAACAAAAGCTCCCCTCTACCTGAACACCAGCTGCCCTGTAACATGGGTTTTGAAACGTCTTCCTTCTTTCCTCTTGGGTGACCCAAAAATCATCAAGCATGTGCCCACCTAGGGAACGTCCTGCTGCGAAGTTCCTTGATGAACAGACTGCTTCCGGTCTTCACCGCCTTGCCAACCTCTTTTACTGCACATGAGTCGGGCTGTTTTTGGGTCCCCCGGCGCCGCTTCACTGTCAGGGGGAGGGGAAAGCAAGATAGTAAAGGGGCGGGGGGAGAAAAAGACATAAGCAGAGGAAGGTGACAAAGATACTGAAGGAGCTAAGAGAATATTGCTGATGAGGAGGTTACAAACAAACAAAACACACACACACACCTGTAGTCAAGGGCCTACACATGAGTAGGTCTGTGCTAAACAAAGGAGGGCCATAGTAGAGTGTTAGAAAGTATATCAGGCTTGGCAAACACCACCCTGCGGAAACCTCCAGCTAAAGGCATCATCCTAAGACTCTAAATTGTGGGTCAGCTACTGGGCTAGACCAGGGACAGTCCATTTTTCAACACTGTACCTTTCTTTAATAGTTGCATACATGAGAGAACTTGCCAAGCACAAGTTTCTAAAAACTCTGCACTGCTGTTGGAACTCCCTTATCTCCACAATGATTAAACATGGAGATATGCCAACATCAGCAGGGATGATACACCACTATGTTCTAAAGCACAGGAGAGGAACTAATGAGATATTAAGACAAAATTCAGTTCCCTACAACTCTCAGCCTTCATTCAAAAACAAACAAAAAAACCCACCCAAATTTCCACTCCTGGTGGTTGCAAAAGATTGGCTTGAAAGTGTGTGGGCAATACCTGCTGAAATTACAGAAGCCAGAAGAGTAGGTGAAACTTTCCAGAGGACTGGACTGAGCTCCTTACCCCTCTTCTAAACTAACAAATACTGGACATTACTTTAAAAAATAAACTCTGTAAAATAGTGGAACAATGCAAACAGTTTATGCAAATCTGCATAAACTGAAATGATGTAAAACAGTCAAAACCCAAACAGACTGTGCCAATTGAGATGAACAATACACATCTGCATAACTTGTAAGGGTTGCAGAACCAGCTTGCCTTGGTACAGAATTTTTATGTACTCAGTTCTGAAAAACTAAGTCCTGACTATTAGTCAAAAAGCACTGTGTTAAATATTGGATAACTGAAAACAGCAAAGCTGCAAGGGAGGCAGGAAATTTGGGACAGGAGTCCCTGAGGCACTGTGCAAAGCCACAAAAGCTTTCCCCGATCTCTGTTCTTGCATCCTTTAGCAGACACATTGTGTTTTTATATTGCATAATTTTTCTCTCGAACCACAAGGAGTAGCACTTTTTAAAAAAGAGAAGCTCTCATTCATAGGGATTTGATCAATACACCAGATTTTATGATTTGTGATGAGACAGCATCCATGCAGGAATTAGTATACATTTATATCCTATTAAGTCTTCATCCCACTGAAAAATCACAGCAGGACCATAACTTACTGACAGATGGTCCATGAAGAAGTTGGCAGTTAGGGCAGTGATACAAGTCAATGTCGGCTGCTGCATCCTCTTCTACTCCAACACAGCTTGAAGAGAGAAAGTCAGTCACATACCTCTCCAAAAGACAGACAACAACCACTAAAACAGGTATGGGAAGACTGTGGCCTCCAGCTGTCATTAGACTACAACTCCCATTATCCTGACCATTGGCCATACTGGCTGAGGCTGATGGAGCTGGAGTCCAACCACAATTGGAAGGTCACAGGTTCTCCACTTGCTCTAAAAGAAACAATATCCCCTAAATCTACAACCACCCAGCCCTAGATGACCACCCTGTACAAGCCCAGAGACTGTTTCTTCTAACTCTGAAACACAGGAACTGTACCCTAAGTCAGAGCGCCTAGTTTGTATATACCTGTACAATGTCTCCAGTTCAAGGGCATGCAAGAGGAATGGGACAGTCATCTGCCAGAAACCTCAAAGATACACAGGACACTTCACTTGGCTAGACAGGTCCTTTCCAGTTTAAGGCAACCCTTTCTATTCTAAACCAGCATGTCCTGAGGACCTGATGGAATTGCAGCCAAACGCTCCTTAAAAGATAAACACCCCACGGTCCAACATCCACACTCTTTGTTTAAGAAGTTGCACCTAGCTGCTCATTTTTTAATCAACTGTCTGCCCGTTCCATCCTGTGACCTGGTAGCGAAGACATCTTCACTTTTTAAAGTCCTACAAGGGAGTGAGAAATGGCTTTGTGAGAGGCTCTGCATGCAGTTGCTACCAGTTGAAAAAAACGCTGGCTAAATGAAGGAACAATCTGAAATTTAATCCAGATACGACTATTGGTGATGGGTGTCTGACAGTTTGGCAAAAAACAGAGTACTCTACCATCAACCCTATGAGAGGAATTCCAGGAGCGAAAGGAGGCAGGTGAAGTTCACCTGAGGACATGCCCCAGATGGGCCACCCCTGGATGAACGACCAACAACCATCATGTAGAAAAGACCCTAACGTGTTTTTGATATGTTACTATTTTTATTTTATTTTTAAAATATGTACTTGAAGGCCACCTTGGCAGGATCTGTATCCTGAATGGTGGGATATAAAACAACTGCAACAAGAATAAAATAAATAAATCTGGCACAATAGAAAGCAGTTCTATGCTCACATCTTCCATGAAACATGACTGCACTACATGCAAGTTGCGTGGCGTTGAAACAGCACAATAGAAACAGGATTACAGCTTCTTAAATTTTTGCTGCACTTCTATAACTTCAGATCCTGCACTTGTATAACTTCAGATCCCTTAATAGCCAGTATGGTCTGATTTAAGCACACTGTTTACCTGTTTGGAGGAATGGCTAACTTATTTTAAGCCTCCTCACCAACTGGCACTGTCAGAGCTTAGGGCAAGGATGGGGGACGAGGAACTCCTATCATTCCTGGCCACCAGCCACACTTCCTGGGGCTGATGACCCCTGAAGAGCTGGTTTCCCCATCCATGACTTAAGGCATGTCAACTGTTTGGCAGGTATAAACATGAAGTCCGCTGGTCAACTCCGGTTTCTATGGATGAATGTCACGGTCCCCCAATCGATTTCTGGCAACCACCCAGAAGCTTCCATGCACAAAGACAGATCGACCCTAAACTCCAGATGATGAGGACAAGCAACAGAGGAAGACCCTTCCTGCCTGCAAGAGGTCTCAGACTGGCCACTCTTAGGAAACAAGCTTTAAATCTTGGCCTGATCCAGCAAGGTGATTCTTAGAGCAACCAGCCCTTTGAGAATAACTGGCATTCCACCCATACTCCTCACGAAGGTCCCCAATTAAAGGCAGCACCTCCAAGAGCAGATATACCCTGGATTTCATTTGTTACTTCGCTGCCTCCTTGGGCCTGGGAAGGGGCTTAAAGGAGAGAACAAATTAACCAGAAAAGCCTCAGAAGAAAGAAAAGCCCGTCAGCTTGCCAACAACGGTGATAACCGGACTGAACAGCAGACCTCTGTAGAAAGCAGGAGCGAAGTCTCCACTCATGAGCAGGTGAGCAGAGAGTCCAATCCTGCTAGGTTCTATTTTATCAGCCGATTGCTTCTAATCTCCACTATGGGCCATGGCAAGCGGCCAAGGGACCTGGATGAGGCAATGCCTCCCCCGAGGCCCAAACAGTCCAAGATTGATACTTTTTTTCTTAACTGTAATAGAAATAATGAGGAAGTTAGCTACATGGTTGAAACTCACAATCGTTTTAATCCTTTAATTGACCTCGCAGCCGATATAGAAGTGGAGGGGGTGAACTCGAAGACAACGAATAATGCCAACGATAATGACAAAGAGGTGAGAGCCACCTCGAAGGGGGAGCCCGAGTTGGCCCTCGGTGATGGCATGGGACTCGATCATTTCCAATTAATAACCAGGACCCTGCGCTGCATCTTTAAGAGCATAAATGGGATCTCCATGCAGGTGGATAATCTCCACCAAAAGCTTGAGGCCCATTTGCTAGAGCTCCAGCTCAACCACACTCTGCCTCCGAGGGATTTAAAGGGACAGAGGTATACCTCCCTTATTAGACATGAAAGTGGTTCTGGTGGTCACCTCCTAAAAACTCAATTGGACTCTCAATCTCTGATTTTACAACCAAACAAAATATGTCTAACTATACACAGTAGGGACCCCAGGTCCCCAAGGTGGAATAATTCGAGAGATGTCAAAGATCATCTGAGGCAACTCCTTCAGATTTGGCCTCCGCTAATAGACCTCAGTACAGTGAAACTTTTAAACTACCACCATCGGCTCCAAAAAGTATTGCTCTCCTTCCAGTCTCCAAAAATTCCCTCCATACTGGTTAGGCGTAAAGCGTTTCTGGCCACCTGGGGCATCTTCCCAACAAGAGTCTTTAATGACACCAGGATTAAACCTCTCTTCCGCAGCACCGTACAAAAAGGTAGCTGCCCGCCAGACAGGCGCGACTCAGTCTTGAAACTCAAGTTGTCCACCCGGGAACCTCACCCTCCCTCTCAGCCCAAGCTTCCTGGTTTATCTACTCCAGCAACAAAGAAGCATGACCAAAGCGGGCCCAGCCATCTGGATATCTCAGAGGAGAGGGACCTTATTTCATCCTATGGCGAGTTGCCATTAGTAGAACAGCAGGAAGTTATAAACAGGCTTGATACACTCAAGCAGCATCTTACACATGTACTTCAAGAGAAAATCTCCTCAAATCCTGGACATAGCAACCTATTAAATCAAAGGAAACCAGTTATGAAGGGGCTAACACCCCAGAAACCCCTGCCAAATACTGGGACTCCAATAACGGATGATTTGGCAGTCTGCCTGGCGGAAGCTCCTCATACACCGTCGCAACGCAGACCCCCTTCACCTCTACTAATAGATCTGCAATCAACTACCTCGTCCTCCGCCTTAAAGAGTAACGCGCCAAACACACCTCATCCTGGTAATCTGTCAATGTCCTATTCTTCTATGCCTGACCTGGAGTCTTCATTCAGTGCGGTCCAGTCAAATGACTCTATATCCTCGTCCTTTGCCAGTCAACCTCTTTTGGTAGAACCTCATTTATCCGCAACCTTTTCAAGCCAATATATAAACGTTAAGGAACCCACTGTGCAAAGAGACAACTTAGGTTTTACTGAAGACCCTGCTGGTCACATCAATCAACTCACCACCCCTTCGATACCTTCGGTAGTACCTCGCCTGGAGCTGTCTCAGACCCCTGGCAATGTCCTTCCCACCAGCAACCAGAGCAATTGACTAGCACATAGTCCCTCCTCAAATTGCTTTAATGTGCTATCCTGGAATGTGGCAGGATGGACGTCCAAACAGGATGACGGGGATATGAAAGAGTTTTTAGCGAAATTCCAGATTATGGGTATACAAGAGACCTGGTGCTTAGAATCTTCACCCCCCCCATCCCTACCGGGCTATGACGCCTTTGTGATTCCTGCGACCAAAACACACTTGTATGGGCGCCCTAGTGGAGGCCTGGTAACATTTGTTTCGCAGGAGCTTCAGCTTAATATCTCTCCTATCTTTTGGTTAGAGAGTAATTACATTCAAACTTTGCACATCACTAACAGCTCGCTTGGGGAATTCATATGTGTAAACTTGTACAATCCATCTACCTACTCCTCCTCTCACTCAAATCAGCTTTGGGAGGATTTAAGATTTATTCTAGATAAATCTGGGGCTGAATTTCCAAAGTCAGAGATCCTTATAATGGGGGACTTCAATGCCAGAATCGGAGCAGATATAAGCTTATTCACCGATAAGTCGCAATTATTCATAGAAGAGGAGTGGCTTCCTACGTGGAATTCACAGGACAAGACCATTAATAGGGCTGGCATCATATTGCTGGAGTTCACTATAAACTGCGGGCTGCACAGCTTGCACGGCACACCCAAAGACTGGTCCGGGGGATACTATACTTTTCTAGGATCTAGAGGGGCAAGTGTTATAGATTACATCTGGTCCTCCTCAGCATTTAATGATGAGGCATACTGTTTCAATGTGTTCAACAGAACCGAAAGTGACCACCTTCCAATTGCCATCTCCTTTCACCACACACAGCTGGGGCCTCCCAGCTCACCACACCCCCAGGATTCATCGACCCTGGCCCCCGGACGCAAGAAGTGGGACATCTACCTGGAGCAAGACATAAAAGTCCTCCTAAATTCCCCTGAGATCCTAGCCCTGAAAGCTCAGCTGTTAACAACGAATGTGAATCATTTCTCAAATTTCCAGCAAATTCTAGTCTACTTGCTCCCTTCGCTTACGAAACCTTCCCGTGCGATTCTATCCTGGAAGAATCAAACCTGGTTCGACCAAGAATGCAAACAGTGCAGAAGTAGGCTTAGATTTCTCCAGTCAGACATGAAAGCAGACAGCACTCAGAGCAAAATCAGGGAGTTAGCCCAATTTCGTTCATACTATAAGAAGCTGCTCCAACATAAGAAATTGCTCTTTGCGAAAGAACGCTGGTCGGCTCTGTCAGTGGCCATTAAAACCCGTGACGACAAGAAATTTTGGAATTTAATTAATGCAGGTCTAAGACCCCCCTCATTCATTGTTAATAACATCACAGCAGCCAGCTGGCACTCTCACTTTGCTCAGCTGTATTCCACCTCAGATTCTGACGTAAATGTAGTCACCACCCTTCCAGCATCTGCCTTGCCCACCTGGGAGCCAGTCTCCCCAGAGAGATGTATTCAACTAATTAGCATGCTATCAGGGGATAAATCCCCGGGGGAGGATATGATACCACCTGAGGTATTCTTATCGAACCAGTCGTGGTGGGCCCCTGTCTTAGCATCTCTCTTTACCACCATTAATGCTACTCTTAAGATTCCACCTAACTGGAAACAGAGCATAGTTATCCCAATACATAAAAAGGGGGACCCACAAGATCCGCGCAACTACCGACCTATCAGCCTGTTGGACATATCATACAAGGTTTACTCTAGATTCTTGCTAGAGAAATTAATTGAGTGGGCAGAAGAAACAAAGCTATTCCATCCGGAACAGGCTGGCTTCCGCAAAGGTCACAGCACATCTGGCCAATGTCTTGTTCTACTTACCCTGATTGATAAATACCTAAACAGGTTCAACTGCAAACTACACGCGGCTTTTGTGGACCTGACCTCCGCCTTTGACTCCATTCCCAGAGATAGGCTATGGCAGAAGCTTAGTCATACCAGCATAGATAAGAGACTCCTCCTCCTTCTTATGGAAATTCATAATGACATATCGGCCAGAGTAAAATTCGGCCCTCTGGGAGCTCTTTCTGATTCTTTCCCTCTGAATAAAGGGGTCAAACAGGGCTGCCTCTTGGCCCCTTTTCTATTCAATTTCTATATCAATGACATCGTCACAACTATGAAGGCCCTAAATCAACCTGCCCCCTCCTTACAACAGCTCAAGATCCCCATATTACTCTATGCGGACGACATGGTGATACTGTCATTAACCAAGCTGGGCTTAAACAACATGCTCAGAGGGCTCATGACATATTGTGATACCAACTCCCTTAAAATTAATTTCGCCAAAACCAAAATTCTTACTTTTGGCATGAAAACTCGGAAGTCACTCTGGAATTTTGAGGGCCATTCTATTGAACATTGTTCAGCATTCAAGTATTTGGGTATCATTTTTCAGCATGGGCTTAGCTGGTCAGCTCACCTAAATACAACCATCCTGGCTGCCCGCAGAACCATCAAAGCCTTGGAGAAATTCTACTATGCAAAAGGCGGCCAGCTGGTTCCACCAATCAGAAAAGCATTTATCAGCAAAGTCCTCCCGATGTTATTGTATGGGGTTGAAATCTGGGGGTGGAATTTAAAAACACTACAACGGCTGGAGATTCTACAAAACTCTTTTGCACGGAAGATACTGGGTCTCCCCAAGGGCTCGGTTGCAGCACAGTTAAGAACAGAATTGGGCCTCCCCTCCATTGTTGCGAGAGCCCACATTAGAATTATTAGCTTTTATTGTAAATTAATCAATGCCCCAGGTCCCCTACTAGCCAGGCAAGCCTTTTTAACGTGTTCTCAAAGCAATAAATGGTCCAAGGCCATGGTGACTATTACTGCACGCTACTCTCTCCCAAATCTTGACTCGCTGTCCTCTTGGGACAAACATAAAATCCGGGCCTGGATTCTTACAAGAGACGAGGCCATGGACCGGGCACAGTCCACCTCAGCTCGCCTCTCCATGTGGCTCCCTAAAGTGAAAGTGGTAAGATCACTTGCCAACTACTTGATAGACCTGACGGAGCCCAACTTGAGAAGAGCGTTTACTATGGCCCGCTTCCATTCTATACCCACGGCCTTCCTGCAGGGGATTTATTCTAAGACCCCTATTACCCAGCGTCTATGTCCATGCACAATGAATGAAGTAGAGGACTTCATACATTTCTTTTTCTACTGCCCTATTTATGAGCCAATAAGATCTAAGCTCCTCCTTTTGATCCCGTCCACCATTACATCTAAGGAAGACTGTTTGAAATCGCTTCTTGTGGACGCAAATCCCCAAATCTCACGTGGGGTGGCAATATTCATAGTGCAGGCTCTGAAACTCAGGGCTACTCTGACAGGGTAGCGTGCCCTAGACCTGGACCTGTTTTAATCTTTTTATTACTTTTAACTCAATATGCTGAGTCTGTTCTGGGGCCATTTTGTGCTTTATATATACCCGCATACTAGTTTTTGGGCGCTGGCTATTATATCTTTGCATTATTGTCTTCGGGTAACTTAAATGTCACTACGCCAGCCAAAACACCTGAATTTTGCTGGGCTGCTTGTCTCTAGTTTGTCTTTTTTCTTTTTTGTATTGTCTTATTTTGCTATGGCAGTTTGCTAATGCAATAAAGGTTTTGATTGCCTGATACCCTGGATTTAAAGAAGCAGGGGCTTTGGAGCCGCTACCTCCAAATGTCTTCTCACCTGCCGTGGAACCAGTCCTGGCAAACGTCGCACTCGATCATGAAGCGGGTGACATCGTAGGGCAGGCGGCAGAGACAATACACAGGGACAGAGGCCATGGCGGAACCAAGTTCAAGCAAAGGAAGACCCTCCAGGAACCCAACGACGTCCAAGCGTCCGCTATGGCAAGTTGAAGGACGTGGTCATGCTGAGGTCCGCAGGAGAGCTGAGTGGGGGCTAAATTATTTCATCCCCCTTACCCACTCCAACTTCCCAAGCGCCAACTTCCTGGCAAAACGTGCTGGTTGGATCCTTGCGATGTCCGTGGCGTCCTCTTCCTCCCCCCAAAACAGCAGGGCTTGGCCGCAGGCGGTCTCTTGAACCCCAAAGTTTCCACCTGAAGTTTCATGGGCTGCTCCTGATCATCGGAAGCCCTCCAAGGCAGCCTCCCCAAGTTTGCACCCACTTCCCCCCTCGCCTTCCTGGGATAAACTTCCCTGCTTTATTTTTTCGGGGGGCGGGATCCCCCTTGCCTCTGCTGCAGCCCCAAACTTGCCCGCTGCCTCAGTTTCTCCCCACAGGAGATTCCCAGCTGACAAAGGCGCTGAGGGACATCGCGCTCTCCGGGGCGACCTTCGGGTCTTGATCCTCTCGCGCCTCTCTGGGTCAGGGCCCCCCCCCCAAAATACCCCCCACTTCCCAGCCAGGCTCCCCTCAACTCCCGGGAGGAGCCTTGTCCGGAGGGGCTTCCCTCGTCGCGGCCACAGACGCCTCGCGCGAGGCCCGCAGCGGAGACGAAACGCCGCGGACTCGCACGCCCCGTCCCGGGCTTCTTTCTCCCTTCCGGGCAGGAGCGCCTAACTCCACGGCGGGGATCGAGGCCTTCTCGCGCCCAGGCGGCTGCGCTGCTTCTCGGCGACTCTAGAGGCCTCGGCGAGGCCCGGGATCCTGCTCTTGCTCCGGCTCCTCAATAAAGTTTATTCAAAACCACGGGGGGGGGAGGGGGGAGGGAGAGACTCGAGGAGGCGCCGGCGGCCATCTTAGGGGAGGCGCAGCGCGGGACGCTTGGGAAGCCATCTTGAGAAGGGACGGAAGAGAGGCCTGCGTCGTAGAGATACGAAGGGTTAGAGCTGCGCCCCTGCCGTTCCACATCTGAAAGGCGGGATAGACGCCATTCCCGCCCCTCGCGAGAGGAGCCAAACACCGCAGATCCCCGTTCGGCTCTTTAGCGCGGCCGCGCCGGGGAACTGCGGAACTCCCTGCCTCATGAGACCCAGCGGGCGCTTTTGCTCTGCTTTTCTCAGCGCCTGCTAAAAAGCTCATTGCTTAAGCAAACCTTCCCAGATGCTTAGAAAGTCGAGGCAATGCGAATCTGTTTCAGTATTTTGACTTTCGTGCTTGCGTGTTGCTTGCTGAGTTTCGTTGCGGGGTTGTTGATGTGGGTTTTGTTGCATCTTTATTTCAGATCATGTGACTTGTGTGGAAATTATTCAGTTTGGTGGTGGATTATTTTAAAGGCTTATATCTACTGTATACGACTACTTTCCCTATGTTGTATCTTTCATGTTTTAGCTGCCTTGAGCGTGGTTTGAAGTGCGGAAAGGCAAAACGCAATTATTATGTATATGCATGTTTCAAAGTAGGGTGGTGATTTTTTTCGTTCTTATTTATATATCTTTTTGTAAACAGCTTTGAGGGTTTTTCGCTTTTCACAATGAAGCAGTGTGTAAATCTTATAAATTAAATGATACATAAACGGGACTCTACAGGTGAAACTAGAAAAATTAGAATATCGTGGAAAAGTTCATTTATTTCAGTAATTCAACTTAAAAGGTGAAACTAATATGAGATAGACTCATGACATGCAAAGCGAGATATGTCAAGCCTTTATTTGTTATAATTGTGATGATCATTGCTTATAGCTGATGAAAACTCCAAAATAACAATCTCAGAAAATTAAAATATTAAATGAAATCAGCAAAACAAAGATCGCAAATAGAGCAATATTGGACCTCTGAGAAATAGAAGCATGCATATGTACTCAGTACTTGGTTTGGGCCCCTTTTGCATCAATTACTGCCTCAATGCGGCGTGGCATGAATGCTATCAGCCTGTGGCACTGCTGAGGTGTTATGGAAGACCAGGATGCTTCAATAGCAGCCTTCAGCTCTTCTGCATTGCTCGGTCTCATGTCTCTCATCTTTCTCTTGGCACTGCCCCATAGATTCTCTATGGGGTTCAGGTCAGGTGAGTTTGCTGGCCAATCAAGCACAGTAACCCCATGGGTATTGAACCAGGTTTTGGTACTTGTGGCAGTGTGGGCAGGTGCCAAAGTCCTGCTGGAAAATGAAGTCCATAAAGCTCCTCTGCGGAAGGAAGAATGAAGTGCTCCAAAATCTCCTGGTAAACGGCTGTGTTGACCCTGGGCTTAATGAAGCACAGTGGACCAACACCAGCTGATGACATGGCCCCCCAAATCAACACAGACTGTGGAAACGTCACACTGGACTTCAAGCATCTGGCATTGTGTGCCTCCCCATTCTTCCTCCAGATTCTGGGTCCTTGGTTTCCAAATGAGATGCAAAAGTTGCACTCATCAGAAAAGAGGACTTGGGACCACTGAGCAACAGACCAGTGCTTTTTTTCCTTTAGCCCAGGTAAGAAGCTTCTGACGTTGTTTCTTGTTCAGGAGCGGCTTGACAAGAGGAATACGACATTTGAAGCCCATCTCCAGGATCCGTCTGTGTGTGGTGGCTCTTGATGCACTAACTCCAGCCTCAGTCCACTCCTTGTGAAAGTCTGAATGGTCTTTTCCTGACAATCTTCTCCAGGCTGCGGTCATCCCTGCTGCTTGTGCACCTTTTTCTTCCACACTTTCCCCTTCCGCATAACTTTCAATTAATGTGCTTTGATACAGCACTTTAGGAACATCCAACTTCTTCTGCAATTACCGTTTGAGGCTTTTCCCTCCTTATGGAGGGTCTCAATGATGGCTTTCTGCCCAACTGTCAGGTCAGCAGCCTTCCCCATGATTGTGCTTCCTACTGAACCCATTGCAGGTGTTATGGATTGAATAGCTACTGCACCTTTTCACAATATTCTAATTTTCTGTGATTGTTAATTTGGGGTTTTCATCAGCTGTACGCCATGATCATCACAATTATAACAAATAAAGGCTTGGCATATCTCGCTTTGCATGTCATGAGTCTTTCTCATATATTAGTTTCACCTTTTAAGTTGAATTACTGAAATAATGAACTTTCCCACAATATTCTAATTTTTCGAGTTTCACCTGTAGTGTAGTTGCAGTTTGGTTGTGAAGAGAGAACTTGCATTATCTGCAATGTTAAGCTGCTAGAATCCACCTTTCCTCCCAGGAGCTACATGGTTCCCCTCCCCCCTCGATTTTACCGTTCTATCTTTTTTTCAAACTGCTTTGATGTTTCTTACAATCAGACAGTGTGCAACTGTGAATGAATGTCCACCAGGGGCTCGTTGTGTTGCCAGGTGTTCTGCAAGGGAGTCCAGGGAAGAGTGCAGTGAGATGTGGCGGCTCATGCCTAGACAAAACAGTGGGTCTCCCTGGCCTAGACCTTTTGAGGGACTACATCCCCATCATGTCTGGTCATTGGCCACCCCAGGAATGATGGGAGTTATGTCAAGAGGGCCATGAGGGTCCCCTACCCACCGCTGTAGAATACTGTTTGCCTTGAATGTTGGAGTTTGAATGAAGATAGGGACAAGGACAGGCATGTCGAAGGCCTGTTTCAATATTGTAATACACTGTATTTTTCGCTCCATAAGATGCACCCTTTTCCTCCTAAAAAGGGGAAATTTCTGTGTGTCTTATGAAGAGAATGCTGCGCAGAGGAGGGACGGAAGGAAGTCATGGCTCCCACCCTTCCCTCCTCCGTGGCTTGCTTTAAAGCAGCAAAGTGGGACAGGAGCCGCTTACAAGGGTGTAAAGCAAGGACAGCGGGAGCTGTGTAATCCCTCCGCCCCCCCCCCCCATTGGGATGGGCGGGCGCATGCCACCCCCTTGGGACGACGCTCGCGTGGGCAACGTCCCACATCTCCACAGGCAACATGTCACCATCCATGATCCTCCCTCTGCCACTGGTCTTTCCAGTGGACAGTAGTGCCTTCCTTTGCAGAAGTGTGAAATTTGAAGGGCGGCTGTGGTTTGGTCCTTGTGTTGTTTACGAAGGTGTGAATTAGGTAGGTTTGACTTTAAATGGGAATTGAATCAGATTTCTCCCTCATATGAAAGCCCCCAGAGCTCTCTGAAATGAACAAAAAGGCCCACTTCTTTTGGCTTTATTAAAATAATTGTGTAGGGCCAAACCATATAGTCCTTAGATCTACGGGACTCAATGTGGGAAGCTCATATATTTCCATTGCCTGCCCCCCTTACTAGGAGATAAAGTCTCTCTTCATTTGTTAATGACAGTGATGATGGTTCTTAATGCCACTGTTGACTGCTGTTCATTTTGCAGTGGTACCTCGGGTTAAGTACTTAATTCGTTCCGGAGGTTCGTTCTTAACCTGAAACTGTTCTTAACCTGAAGCACCACTTTAGCTAATGGGGCCTCCTGCTGCTGCCGTGCCGCCGGAACACGATTTCTGTTCTCACCCTGAAGCAAAGTTCTTAACCCGAGGTAATATTTTTGGGTTAGCGGAGTCTGTAACCTGAAGCGTATGTAACCTGAAGCATATGTAACCTCAGGTACCACTGTACATGGTTGAAATATTATTCTGATATACCAGTAGTTTATTAAATAGTTTAGTACAACATTTGATTCAGAATTTTTTTTTCTTGTTTTCCTCCTCTAAAAACTAGGTGTGTCTTATGGAGCGAAAAATACGGCGGTCCACTGCAGGCCTAGCCCAAGACATTTTGGCACTTGAGGTGAAGCCCAAAGCGGCACCCCACTGCCCAGAAGAAGGGACAAGTGAAGATCTACAAGTGGCTGATCCAGCCTCCAAGGAGAGCGGGCAATGTGTTCCTTGGAGGCCCGACCTGCTGCCCCTGTGGATCCTGACGCTAACTTTGGACAGGTTTACATACACTATACATGTTTAAAAATATCTGCACTTCTGCACTGCACTTTCCTTATCACTCAAGTACAGTGATGCCTCGCTAGACGAAATTAATTCGTTCCGCGAGTCTCTTCGTCTAGCGGTTTTTTCGTCTTGCGAAGCAACCCTATTAGCGGATTAGCGCTATTAGCGGTTTAGCGGCTATTAGCGGCTATTAAAGGCTTAAGGGATTAGCGGATTAGCTGCTAAAAGGCTATTAGCAGCTTAGTGCCTTAGAAAAAAGGGGTGGGGAGCGGAAAAAAATCTCAAGAATCGCAAGACATTTTCGTCTTGCGAAGCAAGCCCATAGCGAAATTCGTCCTGCAAAGCGCATTGAAAAACGGAAAACCCTTTCATCTAGCGGGTTTTCCGTCTTGCGAGGCATTCATCTTGCGGGGCACCACTGTACTTGTGTTGTTTACGAAGGTGTGAATTAGGTAGGTTTGACTTTAAATGGGAATTGAATCAGATTTCTCCCTCATTCCTCCCTCATATGAAAGCCCCCAGAGCTCTCTGAAATGAACAAAAAGGAAGAAAGTCCCACTTCTTTTGGCTTTATTAAAATAATTGTGTAGGGCCAAACCATATAGTCCTTAGATCTAAGGGACTCAATGTGGGAAGCTCATATATTTCCATTGCCTGCCCCCCTTACTAGGGGATAAAGTCTCTCTTCATTTGTTAATGACAGTGATGATGGTTCTTAATGCCACTGTTGACTGCTGTTCACTTTGCAGTGGTACCTCGGGTTAAGTACTTAATTCGTTCCGGAGGTCCGTTCTTAACCTGAAACTGTTCTTAACCTGAAGCACCACTTTAGCTAATGGGGCCTCCTGGCTGCTGCTGCGCCGCCGGAACACGATTTCTGTTCTCAACCTGAAGCAAAGTTCTTAACCCGAGGTAATATTTTTGGGTTAGCGGAGTCTGTAACCTGAAGCGTATGTAACCTGAAGCATATGTAACCCGAGGTTCCACTGTACATGGTTCAAATATTATTCTGATATACCAGTAGTTTATTAAATAGTTTAGTACAACATTTGATTCAGAATTTTTTTTTCTTGTTTTCCTCCTCTAAAAACTAGGTGTGTCTTATGGAGCGAAAAATACGGCGGTCCACTGCAGGCCTAGCCCAAGACATTTTGGCACTTGAGGTGAACCACAAAACGGCACCCCACTGCCCAGAAGAAGGGACGAGTGGAGATCTACAAGTGGCTGATCCAGCCTCCAAGGAGAGCGGGCAATGTGTTCCTTGGAGGCCCGACCTGCTGCCCCTGTGGATCCTGCCGCTAACTTTGGACAGGTTTACATACACTATACAGTGGTGCCTCGCAAGACGAAATTAATTCGTTCCGCAAGTTTTTTCGTAGAGCGAGTTTTTTCGTCTTGTGAAGCACCACGGCGGGGAGGGGTGGGGAGAAGCAGGGCAGCTGCCACAGCCGGTCCTTGGACTCACCCGCGCCTTGTGGACACCGCGCAATGCGGCTGCTGGAGGGCGGCAGGGCTCAGGAGCGCGACTCCGGCTGCAGCGCTGGCTGCTGGCGGCAGCGGCTCCTGAGGGGAGCGCACGAGGGCGGTGGGAAGCGGCGCGAGGCAGCCGGAAGGTCGGCCGGAAGGTGGGAGGGAGCCGGAGGAGCGGGGAAGCGAGCGTGCGTGCGTGCAGTGACCGTCGCCATGACAGGAGAGGCAGGGCTGTTTTGTCTAGCGAAGCAAGCCCTTAGAAAAATCCGTCTTGCGAAGCACCTCAGAAAACGAAAAACCCTTTCGTCTAGCGGGTTTTTCGTCTTCCGAGGCATTCGTCTTGCGGGGTACCACTGTACATGTTTAAAAATATCTGCAGTTCTGCACCGCACTTTCCTTTTCGCTCAAGTAACTTGAAGTTATTTGTTCAATGGGTCTACTCCAAATTATGAATTAGATGGACGTCTCGCCAAATGAGTGGCTGCAGAGACACCATGAAGGAACACCTGAAATTCGGATGAGGCTGAATTCTTCACTTCTGCAGAGGTGCAGCAGACACACAGCACCGGAAGTGACACGGCACCTTTCTTTCAGACCTTGTACCTTTACAAAGCTTAAAACACCGGAGTACAAACACACCATTTATTTATTTTTTACTAAAAGAATAGAATTTATTAAGCACTGTAAGTCTCTCTCCATCATCAACAGATGAACAACGCGCCAGGATTCCACCAGCAAAAAACATTCCCAAAAGACACCCAAGCTTTCTGATTGCAAACCTACTGCGAGTTTCCCCTGATTTAGAGCAACCTGTCCAAACTTACACTGATTAAAAAACCCAACAACCTATGGAGCTTGGTGTGGGGTGCAAGGATTGGGGAGATGGGGATTTGTTTATCAAGGTTGGGGTAGTAAAGATAACATTTATCCATCCACTAAGAACAGGTGTTAATATAGCATAAAAAGAAAATCCATTTTTTTAAAAAAAGGGAATAATGAATTTATCCCACATAAATAAAGCATGAACTTGCAATTGACAGGGGATCACTAACAAGAAAAGAAAAAATCAGATTTACTCTGTTCATCAAAAATTGGTTTTGTATGCTTTTTTTCCCTTTAAAGCTAAAATCTCAGGCTAAACATTTTAAAAGGTGGTCATGGGGAGATATATATGGTAAAAATGCAACTTCCAAGGTTATTCAAAGAGGGTGTGTGAGGGGAAAGATTGGCTTAAAGTAACAACTGAGATTGAAGTTTTTACTTTTAAAATCTTACTAGGCATTTAGTTACTATCAACAAAGCATCTACCAAAATACAAGAGCAATGGTTATAAGTCAGAAAAAGTGTACATCCCGTCTGCGAGGGTAATATTATAGACAGATAAAGTGTACGCGGGAAGCGGGGGTTGGTCTTTCAAAACGGAGTCAGAAAAAAATTCTAATTAAAAAAAAACAACCTAGAAAATGAGCGACGCTATCTGACTTTATGCAATGAGCGGTAAATAGCAATTAAAGACTGAAAGATCTCTAAACAGGTGTGTGTTAGATTTCTTTTAAACAATAAAAATGGACTTACAAAATAGATTGGTGTGGGGGTAATTGGAAGGATTAAAATTAAAAATAGAAGAACATGCATATTTAGCAAAATACATGTCAGGTAAGTTAGCTACTATAATGATTCAACTTCGGTAGTAAAATTATGCTAACAAGATTAAAAAAAAAATTGTAGTTAGCTTATGATTCATCTTGCAGCTTGATCCTAATAACATTTACTTGGAAAGAAACACCATTATTTCAGTGGGCTTACACCCAAGTAAGTATACTGAGGATTTGCAGCCTAGGTTACAGTTGCGTGATAGGGGGAAATGTTGGTGCTTTGTGCCAACTGGCCACTGAGTGGCCTTGTGCCTTCCTCACAGGCTCTAGCGTACACATGTTTAATCTGTGGACCGGGATACCCCTATTCCCGTCCACAAGAATTCAAGTCCCTGTCATAATCTTTGTCTGTGACTTCCCCCCAGGGACCCAAGGGCTCGCTTGCTTGTTTGTGTATGAATCCAAGGAAAGGTGGAATTCTAAACGACATCAGAAAAAGTTGAAAAGCTGCCCCTCAAAAGGCTTCAAAGTCTTTTCAAGTACTGTTAAGTATATTTGGACAAAAAAACCTCTAACTGGTTGGCTAAGTTGACTAGTAGCCATCCTTGGGAACGGCTAGCCAGAGTCATATCCCGCATTACTGCCTTAGGATGGGATGAAATATTTGTAAGAGAAATGCAGGAAAGATTGGTCAGTAGGCTGGCTTTAAAAGGTCCCCCCCCCTCCAACCCACCCCCCACAAAACAATGAAGGCAGCATGCTAAAATCCATGCCTTTGATTGTATGGTTTAGATCCTTATGAAGACTTCAAGAAACATGCTTAGAGGAGAATCTTGAACTGGAGCCTAGTACAGGAAGTTAAAAGTATTAGATTTGTTCCCACTTCAACTCATATTAAAAAGGAACCTTTCTTTATCTTAGAGGCAGCGCTATTTTTCTAGAAAAAGAGGTGCCGGAACTCAACATGAACCCCTCCCTTGTTCTCTTATAATGGCAATGGCGCCCAGATAAGAGGTGGCAGAACTGAATTCTGGTGAGTTCTGGCTGAAAAAAAGCCCTGCTAAGAGGAAGAAGATTTGGACACAGGAACATATTTCGCCTTCCTTATGAGCATTTAAGGTCCACTGCACAGTGCAGGGGAAAGTCCTATTACTTCAGTTAATTCTCAGCATGAACGTTAGTAACACAGCAATTATTTCTAATAAACATGATCCCTACAGCTGTTGTTAATGGACCTCACTCCATTGGGGATCAATGGCTCTGGATGTGGGATGCAGATCCAGTGACTTCAAAGGAACTCTGCCAAGATTGTACCATCCAAGGATCCAGCCCTGGAGAGAGTCCAAAGTGTTACACAGGCCAAACGAAAAGCAAGAACGCCGCATTTGAGAGCTCCGCTCTCCAACGCAACTCAACATAATCTTTGGGTCCAACCGATGCCACAATTACCTCAGGGCCACCCTCACAAGGGAAACCTGATGTTTGTTCATGATTAGGACGTTCATTTCACAAAGTCACAATCCATTCAAGCTCTACATTTTTGCGTCTTTGTCATACAACAGCTCCCACAGGCAGCACTGCAAGATGCTTGAAAAGTCCTTAGTTTTACAGACAGCCTGCAATGCTAAGGTGACTAATTTCTGGAAACGTGGAGAAAGGAGGTCTCATTACAGATGCCTGAGGAATTTTATTTCTATGAATTCTGATGCAAAGTGACCTGATCCAGAACCCCTGTGACTTAGAATTTCGTTATCCTTAGATTTTGCATTTATCTGAATTAATGAGACACAGGGATTGTCTCAAAAAAGTAACAAAATGCCTAGTTTAAATGTTTAGAAATGTATATATAGAGTTAAAATACGATTTTTGGTAACAAATTTCCATATGGATCCAAAACAAATCCAGAGTAATGCAGAAACTGAATGGAATGGATTTATGAATGAAGACACATGAAACAGACTGATCCATCCATCGCAAGGCCATGTGCTGACCTCCCCTTTTGTGCGTCTTAGGATCAAGAGAAGTACCGTATTTTTTGCACCATAACACTCACTTTTTTCCTCCTAGAAAGTAAGGGGAAATGTCTGTGCGTGTTATGGAGGGAATGCCTACGGGTGGCATGCCTACGGATTTTCCTCCTCTAAAAACTACGTACGTGTTATGGTCTGGTGCGTGTTATAGAGCAAAAAATACGGTATATTCAGAGTTGTTATACCTACATTCAAGGACTGTAGCTTTCTGGTCTAACAAAAGGATCTGAATTTTGAAATCTGCACTTTAAAAAAAATTGAAGTTTGCAAATCAGGGCTTCATTATTATTATTATTTTTAAATAAGCAAACTTTTTTGTTATAAAAAACAGCTATGGGGCCATCTAGTTATGGCTAGGCGCATTCGCAGAGACTCCTGGTTCCTGGCTCTATAGGCAAAAGCACCTCCGATATTAGCTTCAGATTCAAAAGCTGCAAGAAATGGAGAATCAGCACTGCTTCGCCGCAAGGTTAAATATGACAACATAAAGCTGCTTTAAGAGTTAGAAAGAGCCCTCTTTCAATAGTCAAGTATCATTTTCTCAAAGGACTTTGACTCATCTCAGTCTAACCAAAGCAGAGCCACCTTTGCCCAACAGTCATATACGAACTACACTTCTGATCTACGAGTGCTATCAACACCAAGGAACAAAGGCTTCTCCACTTTCCCCAGAAGCAAGGCTAACTTCTACAGGACTGCAAGGTTTAGAATTGTCCAGCTCAACCACAGCAGACTTATCTCAGTGCCCCCATAGATCATTTGCACTTAGGGGTGGTGATGCCTGAATTCTTGTATCACACACATTGCAGTCTCCAGTCTGTACATGACCAGCTCCAATTCCGCATGCTGGAGCCAAACCAGTCTGGTACGGCTTGGGGGAAAAAGGTATTTGCTTGGCTGCAGTACATTCTAAATGATGGGGAACCAGACCTCTGAGGGCAATCATCCGGTTATTGCTTCTCATTAGGTTTATAAAAGATAGGTCAGGTTAGCTTGACTCTTGCATCGTAACATCTGATGTCCGTCACATCAGAGATGCTCTTTTACATTCAGTAACACTAGTGGGAATGGTAGCATTATCCGACTGCAATTAAACTAAAGTCCATAGATATGCATGAAGGGTGTTTTGTCATTTGGATTTATTATGCAAGAGGAACCTAGGAATTTTCATCTACCTCTTTGGCTTTCATGCAACACTGAGCTTCAAATTAAATTCCTCAAGATTAATGATCCCCTTCCCACCTGGAAGTATCCACAGTTTTCTTAAGAGATATTTTAAAGATGCGTGTTGCCTGCTACCTTTTTGGCTGAGCAAGCAGTGAGCAATTCCGAACAATACCACATCCATTTTTGAATTTAAAGGAAAACTTATCTAGGATTTTTGTCAAGTGAATTTAGAGTGGAGTGACTTCAAACTTTATTTTGCCTAGCTTGCAAAGAAGAGACCAAGTTGAAGTGTACTTCCCACGGTTAAAACAAGATAAAATCTAAAATCTTCAGATACTGAATTCTTCTACCTGTATGAATTATGCAAGTAACACACATTTTCAGTCTTATTTTGCATAATTTATTCATTTTTTAAAAAAAGGTTTTGCCAAATTTAGCCTGGTTCTAATGGCCACTACATAGGGAAGAAGCCCTACCCTGAAAGTGGAAATTTATCCAGCCACTCCTACTGCCCACAAACTTCCGAAGTTTATTTTAGTATCCATAAAAAATAGAAAGTTTTGTTTTTAAAGACTGGGCTTCTCAAGATGCTGAATTCTGTACCCAGTATCACATTCTGTACTCCCACAGAATCACGGAATATATAAATGTTTGGGATAAGGGCTTCCCAAAACTTTCCTATTTTTGGCTCCTTTTGCACCATGCATTTAAAGCATGGCTTCCCTCAAATGATTTGTAGGGCTGTTAGGAGACCCCAATTCACATCACAGCTACAATTCCCATCGTTTCCTGGCCAGAGGGATTGTTACACCACCCTGCTTAAAGTGGTATGGTACTGTTTCAGATGTGTAGTGCAGATGGGACTGCACTAATGGCTACAGTCTGCACAGACAGACAGACAGGCAAGTCAAATCAATCCCGACACCTAATCAATAGCTTGCCCGGTGGCATTGCTAAGAGGTTAAAAAAAGGAGGGGCAATCTGCTCCAGTTGCAAAGGTTTCAAGCACTGGAAATATGGTATATAAGGAAATGCGTCACAGAAGGCTGTGACGCAGATCCAGCAGCTCCCCTGGGCTACATGATATCAAAGCCATAGAGCTGGATGCTCAGAGGCCTGTGCGACTGCAGGCATGGCTCAAGCAGGCAGGCGTCTTTCTAGTTCTGGGGTAAGACCTCAGAACTGGCAATGGTTAAGTTGCTTGGAAATGTGTGCCATTGGTCAGGAGAGGAAGTTGCCTTCCTTCCCAGCAAATACTGTCAAAGCTAAAAGCAACTGGAACACCCCCAAGAGAAAGAGAATCTTAAATCCCTCCTCTCAAATTCACCATTTAAAGTTGCAATCCCGCTCCTCAATCTTCATATGACAACTGCACGCCCAATTGAAGAGGTTGAACAGTGTCTCATTTGTGACAGGAAGTATTATCGTGTAAGGAAGATTTACATTTACTCTTCACACCTGGGAATAAAGTGTTTTTCTGTTATCATCAAGCCAAACCCAGATCAGAGGACCTTCAGCGAAAGGGCACAATTAAAACTTAAAACACTTCCTTGTTCTCCACCAGTTTCCCAAGACTGTTGGTTTAATCCACTTGAGGCTGAAGCGAGGGCCTTTTCTGAAAACCCTAATTCTAAAACCCTCGATATGCAATTTTAAGTTCTGTCTTACTTTACAGTCATAGCATACCAATGAGAATAGGACTGAAGACGATTCAAAAAGACATACACCCCTGCCTACAGCTGCAATGTTTCAAAATCTACACTGGGCTCTTTCTATTGCTTAATTAGAACATTTAATGCTTAATTAGGAAGATTTAATGGTGAGATTCATAGTTCAGAGACAATGCCTTTTTGCTTCCTATATATACTGTAATCCCAGATCATACACCCTTTCTAGTAAAATCATTTCTAGGAGCTGGGAAAGATCTTTCCTGAAAATTATTAGCTGAAAATACTGTTCTTAGTGTGAGTTGGTTCATCCTGTTACCACTTTACAGAAAAAATGGGGATTTAACACTCAGATTTGATATGCAAATATATAAACAAAAGAATGTATGTATGGGAGAGTCAGGTTCTGGAAGCCTGCAATGCTGTGTAGTATATACCTACTGCATTTCTGAATTTCAAGAGTCTATCAAGATTCCAGTAGCTACAAGCCAAATTCTGCAAGGGACTTCAATGAACAATGGACAAATTTCAATTAAATAAATATTTGTAACAGATTGAGACCTATTCGGAGATAACTGTAGAACAAGGATTTCTGACTCACATGTGTTTAACAATAGCAACAGCAAAACAAGTCTATCTGCTGAAATGAAGGAAGGATGTGAGATTACCAAGAGGGAACGGCTCCATTCACTTCCTGTACTCTAAATCAAGTCTGGAAAGATTCCACCAAAACATTAGGAAGAACTTCCTGACAGTAAGAGCTGTTCGACAGTGGAATTTGCTGCCAAGGAGTGTGGTGGAGTCTCCTTCTTTGGAGGTCTTTAAGCAGAGGCTTGACATCCATATGTCAGGAGTGCTCTGATGGTGTTTCCTGCTTGGCAGGGGGTTGGACTCGATGGCCCTTGTGGTCTCTTCCAACTCTATGATTCTATGTAATTCTGAAAAGCATGTATTTTGTACTAGGGTTCTAGATCTTGATTCAACAACAAAAAACCCAAGTAGATTCCACAGTCCTGAAGTTCGATGACTCCCAATTAAAGACTGCAAAATGGACTGGGAAAAGGCTTAGAAATACATAGGTAAGAAAAGAAGGTCAACTATGCCGAAAAACCTCTCCTGCACGCTTCCCATCCCACACCCCCCTTCCAAATAAATGTTCGATGGACAAACAACAGGAAACAGACATTCCCATTATGCCCTCCTGTGAACATCTAGCTAGTTGCCACTGGAAACAAGAGTACCAAAATTCTTGTTTGACTCAGCAAGGTGGCTCTTCCATTCTCAGAAATCTCTGGTGCATTGCACCTCCATCACAAAGGCTAGACACCTGTTTTAGAAAACGGAGCTTTACTGGAATCCTCACAAGACCCCAACAATTAAGGCTCAGACAGAGCAATTTGACACCTGTCTATTCAGAAGCAAGTCCCACTAAATTCAATGAAATGTACTCTGTGCAGGGGGGGGGGGGAGGGTTTACAGGATTACAGGCTTAAAGCCCCAATGAAAAGGGGATTGGACAAAAGCATGGGCCATAAAGCTATCAATGGCTACTAGTCATGATTGCTAGGTTGCCTCCACTAGTATCAGAGGAGGATGAAGAGGAGACCACGATTGGAGAGGGTTTTGCCTGTGGGCCTCCCACTGCGGCAAACAGGTTGCTGGACTAGATAGGCTTTGGGTCTGATCCAGCAAGGGCTTTGTCAATTCTTCTTCTGGATCACAGGCTTCACCCAGCTTTGGAAACATCTAACCCTAACAATAGAGAATCAGAAGCCTTTGGGGGCAGGTAGGCTTTGGTGATTTATGTATACAGTATTGCAGAGCCCCCTAAAATGTCCTTCTGCTTGGATACTTTGTAGCATATAAATGTGACAAAACGTTTTTCTTTCTCCCCACCCTTCGATTCAAAACAGAACTGCCTGTCATATTTTCAGCAAAAGAAAACGTTTCCATTTTCAATACATTTGAACAAAGAGGAATTTCTAATACTTGGGGAGTTTGGTTTTCAGCTGCTTTGAACAAGATAGGAAAGGGTCCCCACTGGGGTGCAGGGTAGGTGGGTGAGAATCAAGCTGCCTTTAAGCGCTTACGATCCAAATTACCTACCTGCACTTTAAATCAGTGCCCCCTCCAACCTTTGGAGACCCTTCCTCGCTTTCTAAAATCCTGCCTGGTTCCCCAGCTGCTCTAGATGTCAACCTAAAAAGAGCACTGCCTTCTCTCAACTGTTGGCTACAGCGTTCTCACTAGAGCCTCTGATAGAGGAGGTGACTTTTTCTAGCAGCTGTAGGTCACACCCCACCCTAGAGGTCCAGCACTTGCAAGCACCTGGAGGAACCTTTCAGCCCCTTGGAAGATCCCAACACACAGTATGAACACCACACTGCAGGCCTTAGGCACATTTTAACTGCCCTTTTAGGTTCAGAAATAGATTCCTGAGTGGGTGACAGGGCAGATTCCCCTCCCACCTTTCCCCAAAGACTCCTGCTGTTGCTTCCAAGCAACTGAAATTCAAACGTATGCCATCCCTGAACATTTAGGCTCCATCCAGCTATCAAGGTTAGTAGACATTTACAGAACCGACATCCCATACTCAATGGGAGGAAGGGCAGGCCGCAAATTTAATAAATAAATAATAAATAAACTTCTGCCCATGGATTTGTCGAAAGCCCTTGTCAAAAGGATCTACAGCAGCGACCATCACCATACCCTTGTGGGAGTTACCATATTTTTTGCTCTATAAGACTCACTTCTTCCCTCCTAAAAAGTAAGGGGAAATGTGTGTGCGTCTTATGGAGCGAATGCAGGCTGCGCAGCTATCCCAGAAGCCAGAACAGCAAGAGGGATCGCTGCTTTTGCTGCGTAGCGATCCCTCTTGCTGTTCTGGCTTCTGAGATTCAGAATATATTTTTTCTTGTTTTCCTCCTCCAAAAACTAGGTGCGTCTTGTGGTCTGGTGCGTCTTATAGAGCGAAAAATGCGGTAAATACCGTATTTTTTGCACCATAACACTCACTTTTTTCCTCCTAGAAAGTAAGGGGAAATGTCTGTGCGTGTTATGGAGGAAATGCCTACGGGTGGCATGCCTACGGATTTTCCTCCTCTAAAAACTACATGCGTGTTATGGTCGGGTGCGTGTTATAGAGCGAAAAATACGGTAATTTCATACGCTCGTTATGCATCGTTAGGAAGTACTTCCTTTTGCCTATACTGTTTGTGGTCAAGGAGGCAGAAATAGCCAACAGGACATTTTTTCTGGCCAACTGTTTTTCATCTGTTCCTCTTATGGTAGAATCACAGGTGGGGGATTCAGCCTACTGGAGAATGGATTGGTTGATTGATAGCGGAAGGCAGAAATAAAAATCAACACACATTTCAGGTTGGAGTGGTCATTCTGACACTCTCACAATCTAGTAATTGAGGCACATGCCATGGATGATGTCAGAAATCAGACTGCATGGACGTATGCAGCTGGAAAATTGGTTAGAGTTCTCTTTTCAACAGAACTTTAATCCTGCTCACCCAAACTCCCACCTCAGTTATATGATTCTTCACTTTAAAACCACCCATTTTATCCATTCCATATAAGCAAAACTGTGTGTACTCTGCACTAAAAACAACAACCCAGACAGTTTCAGTACAGTCTCTTTTGTGCCATATGTGTGTGAGAGAACTGGCTTATTTTTGCAGTTACAGTGGTACCTCGGGTTACAAACTTAAATCGTTCCGGAGGTCTGTTCTTAACCGAAAACTGTTCTTAACCTGAGGCACACTTTTGCTAATGGAGCCTCCCACTGCTGCCGCCGTTCTCATCCTGGGGCAAAGTTCTCAACCCGAGGTACTATTTCTGGGTTAGCGGAGTTTGTAACCCAAAGTGTTTGTAACCCAAAAGGTTTGTAATCCGAGGTACCACTGTATTCAGCTTCTAAGAAAAATTTCTCAAGAGAACTGTAAGACGGCATTGGACATGGATGGGATAAAAAGGGGCAGAAACGAATGGCGAGAGATACCAGCAACAAGAGAAGCAGTGGCAGTTGTGCAAGGCCCTAAAACCTCCCCAGCCATCTCACAAACACACTGAAAACCCTGACTGGCTCTTCTAAGAAACCCTTTGAAAACATTTCCCTATTAAATATCAGTGGGGTTTTGTTTTAAAAAAAAGATAGTTGTTGCTTTGAAACCAAAAGCTGTGATTTGAGAACGCCAAGCCCTGCACTGATTTCCAGATTGTTTGCTGAAGCTGCAGGGTGCACACAACTCAGCCTATAGAACAGTATATCACTTGAACTGCTTTATGTTCTCCTGGGTTACCCCTCCCTCTCTTGCCCCCCAAGGCTCTGGGTCGGTTTGATACTTCTGACTTCCAGCCTCCCCACCACCCGCCCCATGGCAACAGGGTGACGATCCACCCTTAGCCCCAAACCCCTTGACAGCCCCAGCCCTATTCGTTTGCTCACAGTCCTGGAATTGTAACGGTAAGTGCTCGTCCGCTTGAAAGAAGTTTTCTGTCTGATATCAGGAGGCCTGCTTCATCTGCCCCAGCAGCCCTGTTAGCAGGGCCAACCGCCGGCCACTGGGGACACAGGTCCTTTAATTCACAAAAAACGCATAGCGCATTTCGGAACGCAAGTTGTCTCCCGGGAACGTTTTCACCCTTTCCGGGCTTGCCGCATTCATATTTATATATAGCTCTATTCACGTTATATATAAATATAATCTCTCTCTTTCTCTCTCTTATATATAATAAAAAGCACAAGCTGACTGCTATACACACCTGGGAGTATAAGGTGCAGTAGCTGTGCTGCTCTCTCTCTCTCTCTTAAAAATCATTGTCTTTTCCTACACCCCCCCCCCCCAAAATAAAACTTCGCTCCATGCTGTTTGCCACCATCCCCCCCGCCCAAGCAACACTGCTGTTTGGCCTGCTGGTGGGGGAGCTGGCAAGAAATTAACAAGGCAGGCAGGAAAAATCTGCCCCATTTTAAAATAAAACCTTGCCGGCTTTTTCTCCTTTAAAAAATATCCCATTCCCCAAATCCAGCATTACCATAAATCTTGCACCCTAAAAACAACCCCCCCCCTATAAAATTAAAAAAAAAATCAAAACAAATTCAAATAAAAAATTTAAAAAGAAACAAAAAATGCCGCCCTTTGGGATCCGATTGGCACAATGGCAAATTCAAGGGGCAGAGAGCAAAAAGCGCCTATGTGGTCACCCAAGGTGGGACAAGAGCCCCAAGCCATCCCATGTCACTCCACTCCACCCTCCAGGGCTGCATCTGCTACTCACAGGGAAGAAGAAGCACCCATGACACAAACCCTCCAAATGCGAGTTGTCAAGAGGGCTCTGCTCCTGGACTCCCCACCACTTAACCATTCTCACCAGCTCAAATGTTTCCATTCTGGGGATTTGCAGAAGTGGTGTATCCTCCCCCCCAGCCCCACTAGTTTGCAACGCCATGACACTTCTCTCCACCGCCCCACTGCCCGCCAATCGGACCCGCGGCGGCTTCCATTCACTCCTCTTTCTGCAGAGCTGGGAAGGAAAGCTTGTTCTCCGGGCACCGTTCAGGATCCCCGCTCAGCGTCCCGAAGAACGGGCTGTTGTTATTGCACGAGTCAGCGTCTCTGGCTAAGGCACAAGGTGATGTGGCTGAGGGGCAGGCTCCAGCCCCTGGGTCCTCGCCCACCGTGGGCGTGGTGCCCCCGTTCCCGTTCACCTGGGACTGAGGACGGCTGCTGCTGCTGCTACTGCTGTTGCCACCATTGTTGTTGTTGTTGAACTCTGGTGTCTTGGCAGTTCCTTCTGCAGAGCCCTGGCAAGTACAAGAGGAGGTCTTTAGCGGGGGCTGGAGTTGGAAAAACTAAGTAGAACACCCAGGTCCTGGGATATTGACTAGAGAGATCCAACCTAAAGATGCAGATACAGTGGTGCCCCGCAAGACGAATGCCTCGCAAGACGGAAAACCCGCTAGACGAAAGGGTTTTCCGTTTTTCAATGCGCTTCGCAGGACGAATTTCTCTATGGGCTTGCTTCGCAAGACGAAAATGTCTTGCGATTCTTGCAATTATTTTTCGCTCCCCACCCCCTTTTTCTAAGCCGCTAAACCACTAATAGCCTTTTAGCAGCTAATCCGCTAATCCCTTAAGCCTTTAATAGCCGCTAAACCGCTAATAGCGCTAATCCGCTAAGAGGGTTGCTTCGCAAGACAAAAAAACCGCTAGACAAAGAGACTCGTGGAACGGATTCTTTTCGTCTTGCGAGGCACCACTGTACTTCTGAGATGGGGACAGAAGGCTGCTTCTATCAAAATCCTTTGCCTTGCATTCAGCATGACACAGAGAGCCCATACTGCTTTCCAAACCAGTCCACGAGGTGAACTCTTTTAACCTCAGAGCCACTCGTCCACCTGCATCACACTGCCCAATCGTGAGGAGTTTTTTCCATCTCAAAAGATGCAAGATAATGAAGGTAAAGGTAAAGGGACCCCTGACTGTTAGGTCCAGTCGTGGCCAACTCTGGGGTTGCGGCGCTCATCTCGCTTTATTGGCCAAGGGAGCTGGCATACAGCTTCTGGGTCATGTGGCCAGCATAACTAAGCCGCTTCTGGCGAACCAGAGCAGCGCACGGAAACGCCGTTTACCTTCCCGCCGGAGCGGTACCTATTTATCTACTTGCAATATAATATGACATATAATAACATAATAAATATAATATGAAATATAATAACAGGTGCCAAATAAAACAAAGCAAAAGTGGAACGGAATACCTTGAACTAAACATAGGGGGGAAATTCTGTAGCAAAATCAAACATAATAAATGTCACCCCCCCAAAAGGTGCAAGACATGAAGTTCAAGGAGAGAAACAGTTCTCTTATTTCTCATACCCAGTTAGCTCTTTTCCACCTAGGAACCATTCAATAGACAGGTGAATTGCAACCTGCTATTCTTTATACTGAAAGGCTTCTTTTGCTGGTGATGGGCTAAAATACCACCCTCATTTTATGGATGGAAAACTCGGCCACCCCTAGAAGCAAAAGGAGCTGAAAATAAGCAGGCCGAAGAAAGGAGGATTCTTGGTTCTCCCAAGGTGGGGATGGACCTCCAAGAGCTCTATTTAGCAGCATCCATTTTTATTTCTTCCAAAGTGTGCCTCAAAGCGGCTGACATGAAGAGTACCCAGAGTGTGGACTGTTGCAGTGGTATCCCTTGGCAGCAAGTTGGCAGATACTTTTAGAAGAAAAGGGAAAAGAGGATCCACCAGTGACATAAAAACGGGTTTGGACACTGCACAGGGAACAACAGGGGAGGCAGAGACACATACTTGCTTGCTCACTTTCTTGTTTCCTTTGGGGGTTTTTCCAGAGTTATCACGACCACGGCTGCAACAGGAAAGAAAGGTTTTTACGAATGGAAATGAGTCATTTTATAATGTTCTCCATCTAAAGTAGTAAGTTATTAAATTGGTTAGCTTAGGATCCTAAATCTCAAATTGGTTATATAGCCTTTTATCGCAAAAGGTATCTGTTAAAATCTAATTGATGAAACAATTAATTTGTTTAAAAGGCAGATTCATTCAGCTTTAATCTTTAATTGATTTTAAGATCTTTCAACTTGCTCTGGATTCTCCCCACTCAATCCCGATTTACTGGTCTTCTCGTTCTTTTCCCAAACTGTTGAGACTCGTCTTCCCTTTCCACAGAAAGGTGCAGAATCCAGGGGCCAGGCTCCCCACTCCTCACTAGGAGCTCCAAATCTCATAAAACAGCAGGGGACAAAGGGAAACAACACCCTTTCCTGACAACCAAGGCTATACGAAGCCAAGGTGACTCGTCTAGTGGCACCTACCCTTTCCCTGGGCCTCCAACGGATACCACTTGCATGCCGAAGGAACCCTGCCCACGGGACGGCTTGCTTCCAGCCCACTGGCCCACCACCATGCCAGCAATCTCCAATTTGCCTCCTTGTGGCGGGATAGGGTGAAGACCTAGGAAAAGGGAAGAATCAGTAAGCAACTAAGCAGAGTAGACTGGTTTGCACCCTAATTTGATCACCTGCACCCACAGCTCAAGGTCAAAGCATGAGAGTTGGAAAGAAATGGCCCGACTGCAAACTCAACAGAGCTCACTGCACAGACGGAGGGCAGGCAAGGAAGCAAAACTGTTTCTGGGGCTGTACTACTTTAGACTGCAGGTGGGGAACAGCTTGCCTAAAAAGAAAAGAAACCCACCCCTATCCCAAACATTAATAAGTGGGAGGGGGGAGCCTGCAGGAGGAAGTTTGTGCAAATTAGATCAAGAGCTTCCTGCCAGGGCAAATAGGATATGATGTAACTCCCAGTGGCTGGCTCACTATTTGCTAGAGAGAAGCAGGCTATATATCATATGAAGCAAACACGTAACAGAGGCAACTGGAAGCACAGCAACTTACCTGTGAAGCCTCTGGTCCTCCCAGGGGCTGAAGGCTGAACAGAACCAATGGGGCGAGGATAGAGAGGCATAGGGTAAAAGGATGGGGCCATGGAAGATACAAAGGGTGGAGGTGGGAGCAGGGGAGGCGGAGCCTGGCGGTTGAAGTTGATGCCTTCCAGGATGCTCTGCCTCATCTTCTCTACCTTGGACACCTGTTCATTCTGTGGATCAAGGAGGAGTAGGAGGGAGACAAAAAAATAACTGAACCAGAGTTTGCTGGTATTATAAAAGTGCCAGGCACTTCCCACCGCTGTATCCCTCCAGTAAAACAATATCAAGGTCATGGAGTGTAACTAGGATGGGCCAGTTAGGGCAGTTTGCCCTGGGTATCATATGGGGAAGAAGGGTCCAAGGGCACATATTATGTGATGCATCGACAATTATTTGAACAGACGATAGAGAATGTGATCCGGTCGAAGTTAAGCACTTTGACGCCCCCACTGTAATCAGTAGGATGTAAAAATGCCTAACAAGATTGAGAGCCTTGTGGTGTATTCTATTCAGTATGAAGTAATTAAGTATGTTCTGCAGATAATAGATTGAAGCCAGATACCAGTTTGCTCAGAGGCTTGGTCATGGCAGCAGGCCAGGCAGAGTGGCAGTTTCTCATTAGCTTTGTGCCTGCAGCTTAACAATACACAAAAAAAGCACATTCAGCTGCTGAATACTGCTGGTGGGTGGGTGCTGCGGTGGGGGGGGGGGGAGAGTAAGTAAAGGCATTAGACAGCAGCAGCCAGAGAACTTTTGATAACACTCTTAGTTTCACCTACAACTATGAGGTGAGCATGTGTAGAACGCACAGGAACAACTAGATGTGGCACTGAATCAAGGGCAAAGCGGCAACTCAGGAAGTCAGCAGCAGGATCAGCAGCCACTTCCTTCTAGGAGTGCTAACCCTTACCTGTCCATCGCACAGGTCTATCAGGGGTGCCTTTTCCCATGTGGCTTTGATTAGCTTGCTCTGGAAAAGCTTCCCGTCAAAGTAGATCCATGGGCAGCAATGTTCCCAAGGGACGGGCTGCCCACATGCATCATTGGCGAAAAGGGCTGTGTCCACTCCACTCATAAACAGGGCAGCCAGCTGAACTCCCCGGGGATCCAGCTTCTCAATCTGCAATGGAAGCAACATACCTTCAGCCATCAAGGAGCTCAGTTTAGTAACAGTCCCCCACTTTGTCACGGAGACCTTAGTAACTGAGTGAGTTACCCACAAGCCTGTATTTGTAATGCAGGAGAGAGCAACAATGAGGCTTAGCACAGGAAAATGATAATGATGGTGATGATGATGATAAGTATCAGATGGAAGCCTGAGACACAGCACAGGGCTTTCATTTTTTACCTCCAAAGTCAACCAAGTCAGACCTACTCGTATGAATAGCACAGGGTTAAAAAGAGAGCATATCCGTCAAAAGCAGAGGTCAGCAAACTTTTTCAGCAGGGAGCTGGTCCGCTGTCCCTCAGACCTTGTGGGGGGCCGGACTATATTTTGAAAAAAAATAATGAACATATTCCTATGCCCCACAAATAACCCAGAGATGCATTTAAAATAAAAGCACACATTCTACTCGTGTAAAAACATGCTGATTCCCAGACCATCCATGGCCCGGATTTAGAAGGTGATTGGGCCAGATCCGGCCCCCGGGCCTTAGTTTGCCTACCCATGGTTAAAAGTGTCTTTTAGAGGTCCCTGCTCTCACCAGCCCTGGAGAGATTAATCTACAGTGGTACCTCGCAAGACGAATGCCTCGGAAGACGAAAAACTCACAAGACGAAAGAGTTTTTCGTTTTCTGAGTTGCTTTGCAAGACGGATTTCCCTATGGGCTTGCTTTGCAAGATGAAACGTCTTGCGCCTTTTTTTTTAACCGCCAATGCATTCCTATGGGAAACCGTCAATACACAGTGGTGCTTCGCAAGACGAAAAAACTCGTAGAACGAAAAAACTCGCAGAACGAATTAATTTCGTCTTGCGAGGCACCACTGTACTACATAATGGGCCAGAAGCAGGAACCGGACGCAAATACCCCATACCAAAATTTGTTAGGGCTCAGGCCTGTTCCACCAAATCTTCCCATCTCTCATCAGGGCAGACCTCTCTCTGCCAGATGTTCCCTGTGCGCCAAACTTTTAGTGGCTCTACACTGGGCAATGCGCTCTGGAGTCACGGCTCATGTGGGTATCGTACTCCCACCCTCTCTTCTCTTAGCTTTTCTACCTATCCCTTGCTGGACCAGCCCCGTTTTTAATGGAACAAAAAAATAATAGATGCAAATACCTCCAGGTATGTATGACGTGTCCTTCGTTCCCAGGGAGTACCTGCAACCTGTCCCCTCCCTCCATATTTAATATATTAAGAAGCAGGGGTCTTGGGGGGGGGGCACCAGGTGGCGCATTGGAAGATGGCCGACAATAACATCTCTCCGACCCACACGAGGTAATTAAGAGGCTGCTATGGGAAGTATGCAGCCTTCCCGACCCCCCAAGGAGATGGGGGGGGGACTGCCTTGCCAGCGGTGTCCATAATGCACCCCTGGAATCGAAAGAAGGGGGTGTAGCACAAGCCCTCGGTGAAGTCGGCTCTTCCAGACGCTTTCTCCAATCGCACTCTGGTTTGCTTCAGCTCGAAAATATAATTGGAAAGAAGCTGAAGCACATACATCAAGCGAAGTTCAGGAGTTAAGACTGCTGATTAATGCATCTCTGTGACCGGAGCGACAGGAGGGACAAATAAATCAAGTGAATGAACCACCATTAAGAGACTGGTATGTTTGGAATGAAAAGGAAGGGGGGTGGAGGAAAAAACTTTTCTTTTCTTTTCCTTATATGAGTATTAATAACCCTCCACCCCAGAAAGACGAATCGTTGCATTTTATTAATCACAAGCAGGAACTCAAGAGCTGTGTGGAGTGAATTATTGATTGAAGAGAGGACTGGTAAATATCAGAGAACGGAGGAAAATTTTATGACGCAGTTTTAAATGGCGTCTTGCTAAGACAGGCTTGTCTAAGAAAGACGGGGGGAGGAGGACCAGGATCATCAGAATGTGAATGATGAATGGAATGTGATCTAAAGCTGGCAGAGCCCTCGGATATACTTGGCAAGCCTAGGAAAATTAATGGACAGACCAAGGATAAATTCTTTAAGGAGGTGTGGAATGGTGTCTGTCCCTATGAGATATGGTTTTTGGAGAGTGTAAAACCCACACAGAGGATGTTTGTTTCCAACCCGCTTGTGAAGATTATCAGAGATCGCAAAGAAAGGAATATATGATAACAACAAGAAGATGGAAGAAAGTAATAAAGAGACTATCTGGACAGAACTGGATAGAACTGTCTAATTAAAGCAGCAATATAAGTGATGTTTGGACCCCCTTCCGGAGCTTGGAGTATGGGCATCCCCAACAAAATTTAAAAATCTGGCTGCATAATTTGGAACGAATGTGATTTGGAAATAATGTTATTTGATTGGCCTGTTAATAAAAATTATATTAAAATTTCTGGCTCTCAAGCAGACCTGAGCCCCAGCACCTCTTTCCTTAACAAAAGGAGGGCTGGTTCTACTGCTTCAGGCAACTTTTATTTCTCCAAAGATTTTTATTAAAGTTTTCACGATACAATAAAATAGTATCTAAGACAAGAAATAGAGGAGAGAGGGAAGAAGAAGAAAAGAAAGAGAGAGAAAAAGAACAGATAGGAAACATTAACACCAGTAATAGTAATAATAATAAAACACCAAATTATATGTATATAGCCCTCGCTCATAAAATTCAATCCCCATATAAGGAAGAGTCTTCTCAGCTGTCACCTGGGAGAGCTTACCTCTTCCTCAGTCCCACACCCTGGAAAAGACCCTCTCCTATCACCTCTCTGTATGTATCTTCATTTAAGAAATCAAAAGAAAAATAAACTATAAAAAATAAGCAATCATAAAGAAAACAGAGTAAAGGGGGGGATGAAAGGGGGGGAAGGCTTCCGTTTCTCTATCTGCCAATTATTTGTATTTTCGATTACTCAAAATATGTAGCATTTACACTCCAGAAATATCCAGTTTTCCCCATTCTGCTAGATGGGATCTGCTAGATCTCAAATTTTCTTCCCAGACACCCAGACATCTTTTCTCACTCAGGAAGTATAATGTAGCTCTTCATTTATGCATTGTTATCTTCAAGTGTCCAATATGTGTATTTTTCCCTAGTTCCTCGTGGTGAGTTTCTCCTCAGGGGTTCCAACCTTTCTCAGTAATGTAGTAATTCATCTTTGTTTGCCGGTTAAATCTTCATTAAATCATTTTTCATTCTTTTCTTTCCCCCCATCTCCTTTTCTGTTTGCGTATTTGTTTTTCCACATCTCATCAGACACAGCTTTGAAAGCGCATTCAGTATAAAAAACTATGCTTTGAGCTGTCATCAGCTGTTTTTGTGGTCAGTAAATTTCCAACTTTACAGCAGATTCCGTCATCAGCTCCCACCTTTCTGGCAGCCATAAATCTGTCTCCTCAGTTCCATCTGGTATTTTTTTCACATTTAGACAAAAATGGCCCCTCTGTTCGCCGACTGCAGATCCTACACCTCCCATTCGTCTTATCTGTATCCCAATCTCCTTAACCATCTCCTGTAATCTATTTCTTAAGTCTATTAGCTGTGCCTTTGCATGAGTTTAAGGATCAGTGATGTCTTTAGTGTCAGCATGATATATTACGCTGTCTTCGCTTCCCTGTGTTTTGTGACGCAGACAGCAATTCCCACTTTCATTTTCCATCAACTCAGCACACGGAAACAAGGGTTTACAAAAGACGCAAAAAATAAATTATAAGCAATTTTGAGCTCCAATATTTCCAGGCAGTAAATTGTTTAGATCTTCTTGAAAAGGCTTTCTGCCTGTTATCTGTTATTGCTTTTAACTGTCTGCAGTCTTTCCCCTCTGTGTGTTATTAATTGACAAATACAGAATCCAATTTATATTCCTTTCTTTCCAGTCCTACTAATAATAATTAAGATAAGGAGGGTGCAAACTTTAAGCTCTAGTTTAAGAGCGATTATGCAGCGCTCAAACCAATACATTCACCTCGCTGTAGACATATTTCACCTCCACAGAGATTTATCTTTCCCTCAGTACGACAATGAATGTCTTCTTCAGAATATCTGAGGCCGTGCTCTTCAACGTCCCTTAGTCCCAAGGGGAGTTAGGTAGCCAGATTTATCCCCTCACCACCTCTCATCTCTGCTAGTGTAGCGCTAGCAGACGTTATCTCACTTTGCCATAGTTCCAACCAGAAGTCCCTGCCTCAGACTACTTTTAAAGATCGCAGTGGCCCTCCGGTTACACCTCTAAACACTATGCCACGGATTTCTTTCACTACTGCTCTACATCAAATTCCTCTGCTTAAAGGTCTATGCAATCCAATGTCATACATGCAGGATGACTTTATGTACATCACAAGTTTTAGGTCTTGTTGTCATAAGCAACAGGAAGTGGTAGTAAACCCATTTGTGGATGGCCCCTCTGTAACCAGGGCTCTCATGATGGAATGTTCATGCACAGAAAAGGTTCCCTGTACACAGAAAACTAGAATACCAGTAAGAAAGCCAAGATATTAGATTAGACCCCTCCCTCAACCACCACCAACAAGCCTGCATGCACATTCTCTATGTACAAGGAATATATGATCTCTCACCTGCAGTCTGGAGCAGAACAGCCCAAACATAGGTGAATTCCAGTCTAACAAACCTTGTCAGCAGAAGCCCCATGCAAGGACTTCCACTTGCACAATGGGGCTTCCCCCCACCCCCTGCATGAGTCCCAAAACTGACTTGTGGGGGAGGCATCAAGAGAACATCCAAAACACCTTGCAGGGAGGAAAGAGGGAGGGAGAAGGGCTGAAATACTTGCGCAGACAGAATGTTTTGTCCTAGCACAATACTGAATTCCACCCATTGTATCATCTGCCATCAGAGACAAGACAGGAGTCTGAAATTTCAGGTTTTGGAAAATTAGAAGTTTTGGGTTAGCAGGAACAGCAGCAGTATGAGAGGAGATGGGATGGGATGGGATGGGTGAGTGAAAGGCAGCAAGGAAGCATTGACAATGGGAGTGCATCTGCAAAAAATGCATGATTTGCAGGAAGGTTTTGCCTCTCATGGACAAGAAAGGTTCCCCTTCTTTAGCCCACGAGCTCTAATCCACTGAGCTGCCTTCCAGATTCCCTGCAACAGAGATGGGGAATCAATGCCCTCCAAATGCAATTTGACTCGCTCATAGTCAGGGGTTATGGGAACTGTAGTCCAGCAACATCTGAGAGGGTTCCTAGATTAAGGTTACCAGATTTTTTCCAATGAATCCGGGGACACTTTTCAACTTCAATGGGTTTTGTATGGGGACAGATTTGTAAATCTAGGGACTCTTCCCAGGAAACAGGGACGTCTGGTAACCTTATCCTAGATTCCCCACTCCTGCCCTAAGGGTATAAAGATTGCAAAAATCAAATCCAAACTCAACCTTACCTTCAGTTCTTGAAGCTGATCTGGCTCATATAGCTGAGCAGACACAGCCTGGGCCAGGAAGGCGTCCAACTCATGTCTATGCAGGATCCGACCCCCAGGCCATTGTATCATGTATCTTAAAAAAAATGAAAAATATGACATAATTTATAAATCAAAAGAGTTACTCCACCACATACTGGGGAGGAAAGGAGACACAAGGGACACGGCCCAGCTTCTTTTTCTATTTAACTTTATTGCAGGAGAAGGTTACAAGCATTTTAACAGGAACTCAACATTAATAGCTAGCTAGATAGGTATTTTCTTGTATTTCATAGAATCATAGAGTTGGAAGAGACCACAAGGGCCATCGAGTCCAACCCCCTGCCAAGCAGGAAACACCATCAGAGCACTCCTGACATATGGTTGTCAAGCCTCTGCTTAAAGACCTCCAAAGAAGGAGACTCCACCACACTCCTTGGCAGCAAATTCCACTGTCAAACAGCTCTTACTGTCAGGAAGTTCTTCCTAATGTTTAGGTGGAATCTTCTTTCTTGTAGTTTGGATCCATTGCTCCGTGTCCGCTTCTCTGGAGCAGCAGAAAACAACCTTTCTCCCTCCTCTATGTGACTTCCTTTTATATATTTGAACATGGCTATCATATCACCCCTTAATTTGTAACAGCTTGTATTTTCTTGGAAACTCAAAATGAGTAAATAAAATGTACTTTCAGTTACTAGAGTAGGTTTTAAGCCTCAAGTCAGGAGACGATGTAACTGGCGCTCCACCCACCCGTGCACAGAGCCACAATTCTTCCAAATCCTGCTGTGCCATTCATTCCACCCATCCTGTCTCAGGAGCCCTCTTTCCTGAGCAGTCCCACTTAACATACCCAGACCTGCCCCACTCACCGTAGCACACAGCACATAAGCAGCAGGTGTGTTGGGACATTGGCGGGATTGAGCATGCCGGGGGTGTCAGATTTCATACAGGCCAAGAAGGCTCTCATGCGTCGGTTCTTGTCCTCCACTGCTTTGCCCAGCCACAGCTTCTTGAGGTTGGGACACGTCCACTCTCGAAAAGCAAGGGCCGATACCAATTCTGGAGTCTGTGGGGATTTCCCCTTGTACGCCGACCATTCCTTGACGATAACAGGAGGAGCTATGGAGGAAAGAGCAGGGCCCATCTGACTGCGAGGATAAAACACTTGCACACTGTTTCTGTAAGGAGACACAGAAGGCACTTCCCCAAGCTCACATGATCAGGAGAAACACCATTTGGAGCCAGCCCACCTGGAGGACAGATACAGGAAACCAGGATGCTGCCTATCAGTGACGACCGAATCTATTCAGCAGGCATGTACCGCAAGTCAAAGCCAACCTGTACCGCAGTTCAACACAATGGGCAATAAAAAAAGCCCCTTGCTGCCAATGAATCTCCATATTCCAAAAAGTGCCCAGGATACCTCTGGGAGGCCCACCTTCCACTTTTACAAACACAACACTGGAACAGTAAAGCAACCACAGGCTGAAGAAGGGATCACCTACTTTTCACAGGGATACGCTTGCGCACAGCCAGCCGTTCCATCCGCCTCTGGGTCTCAGCCACACTGAAGAGGACACCATAGACATGTTGCCGCGCAGCCCGGAAAAGGACAGCTGCTGGCGGCAGCTCGGTGTTGCACTCGTCTTCAATGCACACTGGGATCTTGATTTCACCCTGGAATGGAGGGTTGGAAACTGAGGGTCCAGGACTGCTGGCTCTCAGCCCCTGTGCCGCCCTCCAGGCCACCCCACAGAGAGCCAGTTAAAATAACTCAAAAGATCCACTGCCCCACCTCACCTTTGTTAGGACATGGTAGATGAATGGGTACATAAGCCCTCGCCGGTGCCGGTGCTCAGCCACCCGAAGCACCTCGGGGGCAACAGTGGGCAGGGGCGGGGTGGTGATGTCCATGTGGTTGCGAGTCGCCATGGAGAGCAGCGAAGGAATGTGAGCCTCAGGCCCACTCAGGCTCCTCTCCGAGTTGCCAGTGCCCCCAGGTGGCTGCCCCCAGCCCTGAGTCATCCTCTTCTCAGCCCCAGGATCCTCCCAGCCAGACTTGCGAGGTCCGGATTCAGAGACGTGGCTGCAGCAGTGAGAGGAAAGGGATACGCTAGCAGTCTCACACCCCGTAGCAAGCAGCAAAGCCAGGACCTGGCCCTTCTATCTAGCTTCTTCCCCCACCCCACCACACCATGAGATCAAAACTGAGGAATCCTCCTGGTTCCACCAGCCCTGCTCAATGCTGTGCACTTTCCCAGACACATGAACAGCGGTCATGGGCCCCTCCAATCCACCTTCTTCCATACATCCAGAGCTGCCAGCCCCGTCTGTCCTGCAGATCTCAGAATGCCGCTAGGTCCCCACTCACTTGGAACTGGTTCCGTTGTGCTCTTCTCCATCGGAGGAGGAGGAGGGCGAAGACCCAGGCCCAGACGATGGGGAGGGCTTGGAACTCAGGTGGTGGTTGGGGAACTTGGCGGGGCAGTTGTCATATGAAACAGGCCAGTTGTTGAAGTGTCCGCCCTTCAGAGCAGGGTCCTCGTGGAAAGGGGCTGCATCCACCAGGCCATGTGGAGAGAAGAGAAAACTGGAGCCAGGGCCGGGAAGGAAAGACGAGGAGGCGGCAACACCGCCATGAGTGGAAGGCGGATGGTACTGCATCTTTGGCCCCATCTGAGGTGCAAACTGGAGATGGAAGCAAAGGGGGGAAAAGGGTTGACAGATTGTCATTGGGGCTACCTGAGCAAAGCTGGAGAAGGGCCACAGCTTAGCAGCAGAGAACATGCTTTGCAGGCAGTCTCTGATCCCCAGGATCTGCAGTACAAAATGGGCTCAAAGAACAAGTGATGAGAGAGACCTCTGCATGAAACCCTGGACAGTGGCTGGCAGTCAGAAATAGATGGATCATGTACTGTCCACATCTTTAGCTCAAGCAATTATAAGAGTTAGAAACAAGAGTTTTATTTTTTTAAACGCTGAGATGCCTATGATGATAACATGCGTCAGATGCCACACTCCATATGGTATCACAGACTCATGGAATGTGCACAGCCCTGGCTTGGCAGAAGATGCAATGCAACAGATTTAAAAGGAGGCAGTGGTAACAAGAGGGGATCATTCTCATGGTACAGTTTTATAGCTCTCCTTGAAAAGGGATCAAATGCTCGCACGAGCACCTGCATATGAATGAATTGCAGGTGCAGACCTACCCTTTGCAAACATAGAATTTGGCCTTGGTCAGCAGATTTATACTTTATGAAGAATGAGACAGACTGTGGTAAAATTCCAGACTGTACAGTCTGAGTGCAGGAGGGAGAGGGTGTCATGTTTTTGAATGCTGTGAACTAGAGGAATATGTTTATCACAAGCCTCTTTTTTATGTGCTGGTCTGTTATACGTATGTGGCTTTTTGCATAAGAGAGCATTTTTAAAAATGACACACCCCTTGCTGCCTGAGGTAGCACAATCCAGAATTCAATCCAGAATTCAACTGCCTCACTCTCCACTGAAATACAAAATAAGCTTGTTATAGGCTTGGCTTCCAACAAGCAACAGTCTCCCCTCAATAACCCAATGAGCAATAAGGAGGCACAGCCACTGACCTGTCTATCTTGAACACAGTAATGAACAAAATTATCAAGAAAAGTTGAACATCTGCCTAAAACAAGTCTGGGGACTTACCACAGCCTTCCCAGAAGGGAGCGGTACCATTGGATTGCGGTTCATAGGTGCTGCCCCTCCAAAGTGGTTGGGCCCAAAAGCTGGAACTGAAACACAGAATTGTCACCTTGTTAAAATACAGGAATCTCCATTTTCCCAGCACACCCCTGCCAGGACCATTAAAAAGACTGAGTGTGGATACCTGCTAATGTACAAGTTGGTTAAACTAGGATGTGGTTGATGAACATTTCAAAAAGCAGGTGTGAGCAGGGGGAGTCATATTTTTGTTTATGAAGGAAAGTCATTTATGTCTTTCCCAAGCTGGTGACTGTGACTTTGTACCTTTGGCCAACCTTATGGTACTCTGCCATGCTGGAACCCCTGCACATGGCAGCATGGTTTAGGAAAGTAGCTCTCAAAGATTTGCGTAAATCTCCTGAGAAGAGGGTGGTGTTCAATGCAGAATGAGGACACATACTTTGGTCCAGAAATCCTGGAGGAATTTTGTCTGAAAAGTCACTCCAGACCAAAAAAAGAAAGGAGGGGGTGCTGATTGATATACCAGTTCTCTTGTCCAGCAAAAGGTAAATAGTAGACTGCAGTTCACTGGCAAACCATTGTTCAATTTTCAACAGATTCCATATTTCCTCTGATTATTGAGATTCTTGCAAAAGATGCTGGACTAGGGGAATTTAAAGTCCATCAAGGCACCTATATCCTTAAACAAGTATGCATATTCAGAGGCACTTAACCCAGATTAGCTGTGCCTCGTTAAGAGATCCTGAGAATGCACTCTTGCTATGTAACTTTAACACACAACTGTGGACAATGAGGAACGGCTGTTAATAGTAGTTTTGTAGGAGGGCAGAATGTGTGAATGGCTCAATGAGATTACCAGCACCTGGCCTGGAAAGGTGCTCCAGTGCCTTTAGCAGACCGTGACACAGAGAAGTTCAAAAGGTGGAGTTTCTGGCTCCCTGTAATGCATGGCCACTGGGAAAGCCAATCCAAACTTCTTCCAGCCACGTGGCTAATGAAAGGCACCCAAGCCCTCTTTGGGCCAGGAGGTGGCAACTCTAGAGAAAAGTGCAGACTTGATCTCTCCCAGCGGAGGGCGCCATAGGGTATCAGGCAGGGCCTCACCTTCTTGGACAGCGGGAGAAAACACGGCTGAGAGAGAGGTGAGGTTGACCAGCGCCGCCTGGATACTCACGAACATACGGGGACTGGCCCACTGGGGTAGGAGGTGCCTTCGTGGCCACGGAATAGTATTCTACAGCCTTCTTGAAACGCTCAATTTTATCTTCGGTCCTGGACTGGGGAGGAACCAGAGGAAAAGAAAGTGACAGGGGCGGGGAGAGGAGTGCGGCCAATTGCAGGTCGCAATGGCATTCGGTGTGAAAATCCTACCGACCAGCACAGAGGGCTATAATGGTATGTGATCTGCTATTGCTATGGGGTTGGAGGCACAGGCCACTATGAACCAACCAGCTGCTGTGGACTGCGGAAGCGCTGAAACGGGAACCCAGGATCTAACCCTCATTTTAGCAGTCCCCATAAATAAGCCTCTTTTCCTTCTGCGGATCCCTTTATCCCAAACCTCTCCGCTGCCTGCAACTTTCACAGCAGCTGCGATGATAGGTGGAAATTCAGCCCGGCACCACAGGCTCTGTCTCACCTGGGAGTGCTTGAAGACATCTCTCCCTATCACATCCAAGTTGGAGGGATTTTTGATGGAGCTGACATACTCGGACACAGCCTTGATGACCACATCACAGGGTGGCAGGACCAGCTGATGGGCGCGCACCTAGAACCAGCACACAAAGCACTTAAAATCCCTGGCAAAGGCAAACAGCAAGGCAACATCTCTGTGCTCTACAGGCCTGGTAAGCAACAACTTCTACCAGAGGGCTATTTTGGGGACAGTCCCCACACGCACCAGGTGGATGAACAGGAAGCCCTACTGCCGCAGACCCTTTCTACATGTCTCTTTCTTCTCTGGACTTGCAATGGGGTGCCGTAGGAAGATACATGGCTTGTACCTTTCAGGGACCAAATTTGGCCCTGGGGCCTCCCAGCTGCTGATCCCTAGCGCAGAAGCATGGTGCTCCGAGATCCTGAAATGGCTCCACCCTATTATGCAGCTCTTGCTAGTGACAGAAGCTCACCTGGTTCAACTGCCTTATCCCAAAGCAGGATCCTCTGCGCATCACTGACTTTGACACCAGATCAGATTCACATAACAATCATGTTTGTTGGGGATACAACATATCATTTGGCATTTGCTACAGAAAAGGAATATGAAGGAAGATTGCTGGAATCTCTAAACATGAAGGGATATGAAGTGAGCATATACCAGGGAAGCTGCAAATCGGCTACAGACCCCTGCCATATACCCACTGCATGTCTGAAGTCATATTATCTCCTCTTCATATGTGTTTGCCAAGTTACTTGGGAGGTACTCATTTTCTCAAACCATCAGGGGAGACCCTTCTCTGGGTGTGCCCCCATCACCTTAAGGGGCATGGTACCCTCCTTATGCCCCTTTCACTTCCCAATACCTTTCTGTTTACCTAGTCGTTTGGGCAAGCATCACCAATGTACTTTGTTTTATCTTGGCTGTTGTATCGATTTAAAATGCTCTAATTCCAATGTAGGTTTTGTATGGCATTATTATAACTGCTTCCTAAGCCCCCTTGAGAACCCTTGTGGGGCTAGAAGACATACCTTTTCACACAAATAAAGATGCTTACAACACAAATCAAACACTGGCATACACCTGACAAATATGACTGCCTAGGGCATAAAGCATGTACTGATCTTATCTCCTTTACAGCAGCCAGCATGGAGCGTGACATTGGCAGAGAACAGGAGAGTAACCCATGCCAGAGGTTCATCATAAATTTCCTCTTCTTGTTGTGTGGCTAGATCCATCAAAAGTCCTCCAGCTATATGAAGCTGTGGCAGTAGTTTAAAAACAAAAAAACTAAACAACAAAAAAGATGCTGAAAAAATGCACCCTGACCCCCCCCCCAAGAGTCATGCTGTGACTCTTTTTTTCTAAACCTAGCCTAATTCCATTATATCTCTAAACAGAAGTTGCTGAACTACAAATTCCATCATGTCTGACCACCGGCTATGCTGGGGCTGATGGGAGATGGAGTTCAACATCAGGAGAACTACCAGCCCCCACATGCTCCACCCCTCTTCCAGAGCTAGGGACAGAAATCTTAGTTTTTATTAGCCTTGGTCCAAACTGCATTTCTCCCACTTGTCTGAAGGACAAATGTCATACGGAGTTCAAGTAGAAGCTATCCTCAGCACCACCACTCTAAACATCAGAGCCACCCTTTCCCAGAACTGGTTTTGAAAGCACTGCCTCTCCCGCCGCTCTTCAGAAACAATCATGTCTCCCAAGAGTTGTGGACAAAAGATTTTGGAGTGCTAGTTCCAATCCACCTCACAGTCTTTTCCACTTAAGACACCACTGCACCAGTTCATTCCCCAAAGGGTTTCCTGCCTTGCTGCCCTCAAGACAGGACAAGGGGATGATGGCACTACCTTGAGTGAAGCTAGTGGGTGGTCTGGTCCAAGAAGGCTCCAATGGAAGGCAGCCAAATCTTCATCTGGAAGGATGTGGTTCCCTGGGAGCAAAAAGGGGATAATAACTGAACAGCTGCCAACAAACAAGAGGTTTCAAACCCTCTGCCCCCCCCATCCAATTTATTTCTCTGCCTTTCCAATAGGTAAAACACAGGTATGCAGAAACAGGTCTCACTGGACTGAACCTGCTAGTGTTAAGGTTTAAGCACATTAAGTATAAAGGTAAAGATAAAGGGATCCCTGACATTTAAGTCCAGTCGCGAAAGGCTCTGGGGTTGCACGGAAACGCTGTTTACCTTCCCGCCAGAGTGGTACCTATTTATCTACTTGCACTGCATGCTTTCGAACTGCTAGGTTGGCAGGAGCTGGGACCGAACAACAGGAGCCCACCCCGTTGCGGGGCCTCAAACCACCAACCTTCCAAGCGGCAAGTCCAAGCGGCACTGTGGTTTAAACCACAGAGCCACCTGCGTCCCATACATTAAGTATAGTGTGATGCTAAAGACTCTCCTGCACACAACACACACATATCCACATTCTAGTACAGAAGTTATATACATTTGCATGGAGCTACTTAATTTGCACACGTTCCTCCAGCTGAAACAAAGCACAAATTGAATCCAAGCCCAACCAAGGTGGCGGAAGTTCCTAAGGAGAGCGTGTCTGGAGTTATCAATACCCAATTCTGAGAGGAGCAACTTGAATTCTCTGTCCACATTCAATTTCTCTCTGTGGAAGCTTCTTGTGCCAGCAATGACCCAGAAATTGCAAGCACATTTGGCTTCCATCCACGTTCTAGACTTCTGCCAGTATAGTGTTCAGCTGGACTCATAGGGACTGTTCTTATGGCCTTGACCAAGGCGTCTCCTAAAGTTTTCTGAGGTCATAGGTATGGTGGATCACTTACAGAACCACTTTCCAGATGCTCCCATCCTCACTCAAACCTTTTCCCTGAGGAAATATTAAGTACTCATGTCCTGAACAGAATTTAAGTTCTCTCTCATCTTCACTGCACGTTCCTCTTCTTTCTCATATTGAAAAGACACACATTGGCATGGGGCTGTAGCCCAGAGGTAATGCCATCCCAGTTAAAAATATCGTATCCAGGAGAGCTGCTGCCAGTCAGAGCAGACAATACTAAGGGGATGGTCTAACTCTGCACAGATCCGATATAGCAGAAGGCAGCTTCCTATGTTCAGACAACCTTCTGGATTCTTTCTAGTTCCTGCCAATACTAGTGCAGTGTAGTGATTTAGCGTGTTGCACTAGGACCCCACTCAGCCATGAATGGTGACCTTGGGCCAATCAGTCTCTTAGCCTAACCTACCTCACAGGGTTGTGGTGAAGATAATTAAGGGTGGCGGTGAAGAACCATGTGTCCCACCTTGAACTCCTTGGAGGAAAGGTGAGATATAAATATAATAATTAGATAAATAAATACACAGCAGCCCTTCGCCAGTATTTGGACACTTCCTAACCCTCTTTTTCTTTCCCCCAGATCAGACACTCCCAGCTGGAGTAGAACCAAACACTGAAGTTGGGGGGAAGTTGGGAGTGTGAAAATGAATTTAGCACCTGTGATCTGACAGCCCTTCCTGGGTCTCTCATTAGCCCGAAAGATACCAGACATTCCATCTGTAAAATTAAGCTGGATCGTGGCTTTGCTCAGAGACACCCTGGGAATGCTATAGTTAGGCAGAAAAAAGACTGTGTGTGAAACATTTAACTAACACAATTTTTTGAGTACTTGTACCCCTCGTTTTAAAGTCAAGGCACTGAAATATATGCTGCTGAAGTGTGCCACTGCCTACTCCTGCTGATTTTATGTTTCACTCTTTTTACAGCCTTCACAACAACTGTGGGAGGTGAGTTAGGCCAAGGGAGAGCATCTTGCTCATGGCTGCCTAGTGTGCTTTTTGCCCAAGCAGGGAATTGGACCTAAGCCTCTGAAACCTTCACTCACTCAGCCAATCCATTTTCAACATACCGAGCAAGGCAGCGAAGATGGGAAAGCTGCTTAGCTTGAGGCCCAGCTGCTTGGCCACTTCTTGCATCAGGAACTGGTTGGTGGTGAGGTTCTTGCCATTCCAGCTCAGTTTGAGGGCATGGGAGCTATAATAGGAGGGTATGTTGCAGAGGGCATACTCGGAGTCATGGGCAATGAGCCCATGGAAACCGTTCTCCCGGAAGAAGGATACCACTTCCTGATGATGATCCTCCAGGCTCTGGAACACCTGCAGAAAAGAAGGGACGAGGCTGAGTAAAAAGGCACACGGCAGAAAAGCTCTTTCGTGCTTTCGTGTTAAGCCCACCCAGTACTGAATTCACTTCAGGACAATTCCTCCACAGACTCCATCTGCTTATATATGCAGGAAAGCGGCTCACTTCCCTTTGGAAGCTGAAAGGTATGGCATGTGAATATCAAAAATGTCATCAGAACAAGGTGTCTAGACATCATGTGTTTCATGCTGTTCTGCAAACTCTGGTTAAAGTTAACCGTGGTCTGTGATAAACTCAGGGCAAATATAACACTAAAGAGGAAGGAGGAGAATTAGAAGGGGAAAGGGAGTGGGGAGGAAGGAGGTTCCTATCGCTTAATCATGATTAGGAGGTTGTAAAATATTACATGTACACTAGATTTAGGTGTTGACAATTTTCAAGAGATATCCCACACTACAGGTTTTATCGCATATCAAGTGGGTCAACAGCCTTCCTTCCTTCCTTGTTTCTCAAGAAAAAGACATTATATACACCAGAGATCACTACTATGCTGCTTGCAGGTGCCATCTGGCATCCATGAATTTCTGAGTTTTTCTGTTCCCTTCCCCCTTTGGTCATGAGGTGGTGAGGGTGGTTACCTGTTTCTTACTTGGAAAGTACACAGGGCTGAAGGGGGAAGCTGGAAGAGCGATGTTCTTTGTCACTTCCCTTTTCAGCTCTATGTGCTTCTCAGGACTCACAGTCCCAGATCTGACTTTTACCTAGACCCCTTGGGAAAGTGAGGTGTGTGCACTTCTATCGCTCAGTCCTGGTGGTGTGAGGGTGGAGAAGAGAAGTTATCAGAGGGCATGGCACCCACAGCACTCACTCCAAATGTGCCCAGAGGCCCAAAATGGTTGGCACCCGTAACCTATACAGTTAATGGTTTACTGTGATTCCCTACATATTTCTCAAGAGGGGACAGAGGCTGGAAAGCTATTTTAGTGTGAGAAAGAAACCAAGGAAAACAAACTGGAAGCAAGACAGAAACTCTTAAAAACCAAAGGTGATTAATGGCAAAGCAGCAAGAACTAGGCTGTTTATCTTTCAAATCAGGATTTAAAAAAACAATATAAAGGCAGATCCTGGGGGTTTGTTGACCACCCTATTATCCAACTATTGAACATTTAAGGGACTGAGTCCTGTCACTGTAATCTTAAGGCTTTGTTCCCCTGCCCCAACCCCAAAATAAATAAATTATTTGACATTTAATGGGAAGCAAGACATTACTCTTGCTATAAATGGCGGCCACTAGCATTTCCTTAGTGATCGTTAGTCCTTTAGCTGAAATCTTTAGCCCTTTCAGAAGAACATTTTGCAAACCCCTAAGGCTTAAAGATCCTGTCCCTGAAAAACATAAAAAGGGCCTCCTGAAGTTGATGCAGAAGTATCTGCTAGGGAGGGTTAATGGATAAAATGATGGAATTCGTTCCTACAAGACACAGTGATGGTTCACTAGCTCAATTAGCTTGTATAAACTATTTTTTTGTCAAATTCATGGGGAATATGACCATCCATACTCACATCCATGATAGATAAATACCTTTGATATTCAGAGGCATAAAACCTACTGAATACCAGGAGCAAGCCATCAGCTGTGTGCTCCCAAAGACTAGGCTGATTGCTAGACTACATAGACATCAGGCTGATTCAGCAAAGTTGGCTGCCTTCTCCCACCTGCAATTTTGGAAATTTAACTTCATTGGATCAGAAATCCAAGTGTGTCTCGTTTCTCCTGCCGCCTCTCAAACATCTGTCAGTTATTATTTTTATTTGTGTCCTTTCCTGTTTCCTGCATTGAATGATTTCATGCCCACCCACCCAGTAAATACAGAATGCTGGTATTCCTGCTGATTGTTTTACTTCATCCAAGAGCTTCTTATAGGTTCATTGCCCTGAGAAACACCAAGAGCCATAGCAATCACCAGAAAAATAGCAAGTACCAACATACTGATATGCATTTTATCTGTAGGTTACCAACATCTAGCATCATCACAATCTGTCCCCACACAAGCCAACAATAAGACACAATAATTTCAGGACAGTGTTAGAACTTCACCAGGCGCCAGGTGTGGAGCAAGTCCAATTGTGACCACATGGAGATCTCTGAGTGCCAGGTTGGCGACCGACATCTCCATCTGGCTGCCCCTCCAACTTTCTTAAGCAGGTAAGCAGAAGAGCTTATTTATTGCATTTATACCCCACCTTTTTCTCCATGGTTCACTCCCCTCCTCAATTCCTACAATGACCCTACAATGTCGGTTAAGAGGCTGTGACTGGCCCATGGTCACCCAGTGAGCTTCAAGATTTGAGTCCTGGTCTGACACTCTAACCACTACACCACCCTGGCTTCCTAGAGTATTTCTGCTATGGGGCAGCTGTATAAATTAGTAAGGTAAATAAATATGGGGAAAATCAAATGTCCCTTAGAGAAGGATCTGAAATATTTTCCTTGAAGCTTAAATTTGTATATTCTGGATTCTTTTATTTGCTGTTTTAATGTGTCGTAAACTGCTATGATATTTTTTTCTTTAAAATATAGAACTGTATAGAAATGAAGCAAATAATCATAACAAACTTCATTTAAAAAGAGATGCATAGACATTGCGTTGTGGCAACCATAACCTCGGTTTAAGGTGCCATTTGGTGATTAGCTGATATACCTGAGGTTCTAACACTGTTTCAGGACCACCCATCCACACTTCGAAAAGACTGCACTCCTAAGGTAACACACTCACTGAAAGCCAAATGACATTCCAAAAATGAACAAAAAAGTTATTTCTTGTAACTCAAATCTTAGTTTAAGAGATTAAAGCCACAATCATGATAAGACAGCACAGAACATGGCCTCTGCTCCAGTATACAGCCCTCTAGTTTTTTCTTGGGGGCGGGGGGAGCAAATTCCTAGATCTCTCCTTCCCTCTCTCTCTTTTTTACAGGAAGAGAACCTTAAAAGCATGAAGGGCTATTTCTGCTAAATGCCTACAAGTGACACGGTATCTCAGTATAGAATCCAGCAGAAAGTTGCCATACTACACTGTGTATGAATCCCCATCCTTCCACATGTCTCTCTTGCTTTATATCCACACACTTACTGCTTCCAACCATTTTAAGAGCCTCACTCCCTGCTCTCCCATGACACACAGTATTGAAAACAAAATGGTTTCGTGCAACAGAGCAAAATTTAGACACACAGGCTTCAAATCGTAATGGACTTGAAGCACTGATTCTGAACTGCGAGAGACTGGGATTTCTTTAGCGCAAAACCCAAGACCTCTTAGCAAAGATGAACAGGGAAAATGGAATGGAATGCTCAGCGGCAAACTATTAAGAACTTTTGCTCTGATTTGAGGCTTCGGTTCCCTTCAATCCATCCAGCCCACAATATACAGAAATACACAGGTCAGCATGCAAAGAGCTCCTTCTATACTAGCCCAGGCTTGGGCATACCCAGCGGGTTTCCATTCCTCTTTTCTCTGCTCCCCACCCTGACACAAGGGTGGAACAGCCGACCAACCTGGATTATTATAATCTGCTTTTGAAATCTCCCTCAGTTTTCAAAACTGCCCTGTGGTATGGGAACTAACATTTTGAGAAGCTTCTTTGGATATATCCAAAGGGACTTAATGTGGAATTGTTTGGATCATGGCCACTGCAGAGATAACTGCACAAGACTAATACCAAAACCTAGTTGGGTTCAACTGTTTTCCACTCCTAAACAACATACAATCTAGATTTAAAGTACGTTTTATGTCTCACTTATTTCAAATGGAATGATTTAAGGGCAGATTCAATTCTCTCTCTGAAATCAACAGGGCTTTATTAAAAGAGTGTGCCCCATATTGTAACACTGCTTTTCCAAATGCACTCAAAGTGGTGCTGAGAACACACTTTTTAAAAATGGGTTGATCATTTATTAAATGAGGCTGTATTTAAAGCTCATCTGTTTCAGGTCAGCTGTTTCCAAAGCTTATTCAACTTCAGCTGATCTCCAAGCCTTTGCTTGCCAATTTACCTTTGGCCTCAGGAGGTTACATGCAGCTATTTGAGGGAATTTAGCTGAAATCCAGTACTCTCCATCTGCAGCCAGACACGTTGCTCCAAGCACGCCATAAGAACAGTCTTGTTGGATCATACCAAAGGCCCATCTAGTCTGCATCCTATTTTCACACTGGCCAAGGAGTTGCTTGTGCTTCTTGTAAGTGTCTTTAATGTTTGTCTTTAAAAAGGCCAGCAAACCCATCAGGTTCTACACAGGAGATGGGCAGCTTGTTCAACACTGAACGCTGTGACCAATTTCATATCTCACACATGAATGACAGAAATTGCACTGCATTTTTAAATGACCCTAGAAGATAACCATGTTCCAATTCACCATGAGCATACTGCAGTTATTCTAGAATTCTCAAATGGCTATCCTCAAATGTGAAGAACCTGTTGATCAACACTTGGAAAACCCTGGTAACAGGGACCTAGAAATCACAATGATTGGATATACAGCTTTGGGCTTGCCTTTACTTGCTTTACACACATCTTTGAAAGGTGTGTGTGAGAGAGAAGAGAGACAGACAGACAGAGGGAGGAAGGGACTAACTAATGCAGGCTTCCTCAACCTTGGCCCTCCAGATGTTTTTGGCCTACAACTCCCATGATCCCTAGCTAGCAGGACCAGTGGTCAGGGATGATGGGAATTGTAGTCTCAAAAAACATCTGGAGGGCCGAGTTTGAGGAAGCCTGAACTAATGTCCATCTTTTACATTCTTAAATCGCTTTGCAGACATTAGTAATCAGTAATCGTGACACCAACCCTGTAAGGTATATTGTCAGCATATGGGAGGCTGAGAGAACAGTGGCTTGCCTGAGACCACATAGCAAGTTTGTGGCCGAAGTGAGATTTGAACATGGAACGTCCTGGCCTCACACTAACAGCCACTATGTGACACCAGCTGACACGGGACAAGCTCACATACCCACTTTTCCCACTGCTGCTGCTGCTCCTTAATTCTATTCCCACCGCTTGGTTTTTCTCGCACACATCTGTCTAGAGACCTTTTTGATTGTCATTTCAACCAGCCCCCTAACCCTGTAAGGATCATGCAAAATGCTGTGCAACGTCCAGGCAGGGCAACTCAGGGACTTCTCTTGGTCAATTTCAGATTTGAATTCCAGTTGCCAGAACCAAAGACTACAAGAAGCACTGCATCATAGCATGCTGTAAGGGGATTCACCAATTCTTGTTCTTCCTGAGCATGTCTGCATTACCTACTATGGGGGGGGGTGGCGGGGGCTACCCTATATTGCCTTACATTACTTCATCTAATGTACTTCTGCCATTTGCCCACTGTTAGGTATGGGGAGCAAACAATCACCCTTCACAGGGCAAAATGATTCAGATATATTTTGATCTGGATTAGCAGTATAATGCTTTAGACTAGAGCACTTCTGTGTGAGCATGAGGGTGTGGGTTCTAATCCTGTTGAATGTCATTTTCTTGTACAAAGCGTAGTACGCACCTTGCTCTTATACCAGAAGCCTACAGAAGCAACTGCACATTCAACTGTGTCCTAGATACTAACTTTAGGTGTTGGTCCAGTCCACATTTTTCTAGCAAATTTTAGTTTTCTTGGCAAAAGTAAACAGTATAGAGTTCATAGCCATAGAAAACTCAACCCATGACACTTTGCTAATTTCAATCCTACAATTGTCCAGGCTTGGCTTAAATAGGTGACACAAACACTCTTGATATTATTTCTTATTGCACAGATGGTTACACTGAGAAGATCTGCCCAGAATTAGTCATGTTATTCTTTCAGCAAAACACAAATCTAATGCCAAAAACCTTGGCTTCAAAAATATTAATGAATCAATTAAAGAGAGATTACAAAAATTTAAGTACTTAAAAAATAGAATAAAGAAGAAGGGGCAGAATGTAACGGGATTGAATAATGGATGGCTAGCGTGAAAAGACACAGCACAAATTTGGTTAATAAGCTGCCAGTCACTTGGGCTAAGGAATAATTGCAGCCTGTGGTAACTTTGTAAAAACTGTGCCTGTGGTAAGGAAGAATTACTTCCAGTTGACCAAGCAGTGGAGGTTTTATAACTAGGTAGAAAACTGATTATTTCAGGCTGCCAATATGTCATAAATCAGGGGTGAGGAAAACTGTGGCTCTCCAGATGTCGCTGGCTGGTGCTAATGGGAGATGAAAGCCATTAATATCTAGAAGGCCACATGTTCTCCACCCCTGCCCAGTGAAAACAGATGCCCTTGGATGGACAACATAGTAGACGTTTTCCAGAGTTAGAAACTTCTGCAGATTTTATTTTATTTTTTTGCAAGGCCAGGCTATATGTCAAGAAGGATGCTCCACTGCTTGATGTTTGGCTCTCAGGTGAACTACAACTCACATATTGACTTTGCCAGGAAAACATTAGAATTAAAAACGCATAGGGCAAAATAAAAGGTAGGCAATAAGAAATATCAGTGGCAGACAAGGTGAGGGCAACACCTTTGCAAAATTAGTAGGTAGAGGGCCTTAACTGTAAGGAAAGGTGCCGGAGCTGCTCGACAGGGAAGGCAACAGGTGCTGAGTGACAAGGAATTTTGAGATAGAATGAAATCTGGAAAACCATGATGGGCAACAGATGAACGAAATATAACAAAAATGCCCACTAAAATGGGAGTCAGGAAACAATGAGCGTGAAGGAGTGCAAGAACCAACAGAGATGGTCAACGTTTCCGAAGCCGAACTCTACGAAATGTGATGGGATGCGTTTGGAATGGTGGTGTGGGCCTTACCTTGACCCGGAATCGAATCATGGCCAAGCGGACGCAGTGCCCCAAGCAGGCCGGGGGAAGGAACCAGGCCCGGGGTGGCGGGGTCCCCTTGTTGCCCACATGCCCAGCGATGAGCTGGGCTGTCTGTCTCTCCGCCTGCGCCTTCCTGCCCCACTCAGGCAGCCTCTCCTTCCCGAGCCCTCCGTTGAAGATGACAGCCAGCTCCAGCCCGCCTTGGTAGAGGCAGGCCTGCGAGAGGGCAGCCAGGTAGCCCACCATAGCATTCCACTGGCCCCCGCACACCCAGTCCGTCTGGTAGCCGCCGTAGAGGCGCTGCAAGGCCGAATCTGCGTCCACCAGGAGCCGAGCGGGGCACGGGGCGGCGGGGCCGGGCAAGCCGGGCGAGGGCTGCGGGTGGCCGTAGGGGCCGGCACCGACCACGGCTCCCAGGCCCGGCGCGGGCCCGGCGGGGTGCGGGTAGCCGGCGGGGGGCGGGTGGAAGGCGGCGCAGTAGGCAGGGCCCCCGCCGCCCCGGCCCCCGACGGCCCGCGCCAGCTTCAACAGGTCCACGGGCACCACAGCCCCCGGGCAGCGCTTCTCCACGAACTCCTGGAAGCCCTGCACCCCCATGGCCGCGCGCGGCGGAGGGGTGCGAGCCCCACTTCCGCGACGGGGCGGGCACCCCCGGAACCAGGACCTGGCACAGGCAGAGCTGCTCCAGCTCCTGGCGCTTGGCTCCTCACAGCGCCCGGTTGGTGGGAATGGACGCAGCCGCCATGTTGTAGCTTTCTTCTCCTTCTCCTCCTCCTCCTCCGCTCCTCCTCCTTCCCCCGCAGCTGAAACCGGAGCCCGTCGGGAAATGTAGTCCCGTTTCGCTCGGTCTCTCGTTAAGGCAGAAGGACCACGCGAGGCGGCACGACTACAACTCCCGGCAGGGCGGGAAAGGCGCCATCTTGTTATGATTTCTTCGCGCTTTCCAGGGGCCACATAGCTTCATGGGACCTGTAGTCTCAGGGAAAGTTGTTCTCTGGGCCGCCAAAAGCTGGAGTCGGCCGACTTGGGACTACAACTCCCGGTGGCCTGAGGGATCCGCCATGTTTTTGTACGGACTTGTCTCCCCCTTGTGAGTTTGCGCGGCCTCAAGGGAGGGGCGGAAGTCGGAGGCTCATTGCGAACATAGACTTGCGAAGCGCCACAACTTCCAGTCAGCCTCGCGCCTCCTCATCCGAAGGCCTTCGTACGTTTTTATTTCGCCGCGTGGTTTCACCGGCTCATGGGCAGTGTAGTTCCCCCACCTCGAAGGAAACAACATCGCCTCAGGGTTGGGCTCCAGTAACGGGAGAAAGGCCGCCGGAAGGGGAGCGGGTGCCTGGTTGGGCTTTCGTTGGGCGCCATATTGTCACGTTTCTGTGTCCCGCTTGGCATGCTGGGAGACGTAGTCCAGATCGCCCAGTCGAGGAAGGAGAAGGGCGCTACCCAGCATCCTGTTCGCGCTTTGAAGGGCCTCAGAGGAGCCTAGGGAGTCGCGCGGTGTTTGCTGGGAAGGACGCTGCCGACAGAATCAGGCGGGACTGGTTGCCAGGCAGACTGGCCCCGCCATGAGGGAAAGCGAGGTAACTGCTGTTATGGACTGAAGTTCTCGCCCTGGGCCAGCAGGGGGATACTGTAGATAGTTTTCACTCAGGTCCACATATGCAAATAAGGAAAGTGACATTCAGTGATTGGCTAGTTACAGAAAGTGGTTACAGTTGCGTTGCAGTGGAGCTCTATATAAGCAGGCTGGCAGAACCCTTCAGTTCAGTTCTGGCCTGGCCTGTGAATAAACAAGAGCTGTTTGAAGAATTGCTGTGTCGTCTGATATGTTCACCCACAGCTTAACAACTGCCTCGGGCAGCAGATCCCCGTGCAACTCTTTCTTCTCCGCTTGCTCCCGAAGCAGATCTTCACTCCGCTTCGGGAGGGATGGGGCTTCTCCTGCTGCCGTGTAAACAAGAAGAGCCGCTTCCTCAGGATTCGCACAAGGCTGAAGACCCCAGCCCGCCTTTGGCAGATGCGCAATGAGCCTGGCAGGTGGGGCAGTGCGGAGGCAGCTTGGCGCAGTGGTTAGAGCGGCCTGACTAGGACCTGGGAGAGACTATGGTTCAAATCTCCCGCTCAACCACAAAGCTCATTGGATGTGGCGGGGGGAGGGCAGTCGCTGCCTCTCAGCCTAGCCTACCTCACAGGTAGTAGCTGAGGATGGGGAAAAGCAGCATCCCTGGAAGAAAAAGTGGGATCTAAATGCTACAAATGAAGACACACACACACAAACAAACACCAGAGGAAAGTGTGGTAGGAGAGAAGCCGAATTTCTGAAAATGAGGGAATTAAAGGCCTAGACCACTGCAATGTTGTCAGTGGTAACAAGACCATTGGGCCACAAGCAACCCCGTGATGGGGTGAGCTCCTGTTGCTCGGTCCCTGCTCCTGCCCACCTAGCAGTTCAAAAGCACGTCAAAGTGCAAGTAGATAAATAGGTACCGCTCCAGCGGGAAGGGAAATGGCGTTTCTGTACGCTGCTCTGGTTCGCCAGAAACGGCTTAGTCATGCTGGCCACATGACCCGGAAGCTGTACGCCGGTTTCCTCGGCCAATAAAGTGAGATGAGGTGCCGCAACCCCAGAGTCATCCGCGACTGGACCTAATGGTCAGGCATCCCTTTACCCTTTACCTTTAAAGGTAAAATACTCATGGCCATGTGTACGGTATTTTCCCCTTTTAATGCGAGGGTGGATTTAGGCGATTTTCTCCTCTGTCTAGATAACTCTTTTACCAATGTGTATTTTATAGGGTGGGAGGGAACAATAAAAAGAACAGCTGCCTTGATTGCACGGTGATCTGGTTCCGCCGTCCTCCACTGCTGGCAATTGGTATGGGTGAAATTTCAACCATACCCAGCAAAATGCTGCTAGCTTGCAACCAAGCACTGCAGTGCCGTGCAGCTGTGCCTGAGCAGCCACCCTCACCTGCCTTCCCTGAGAAGCAAAGAAGCTGTGTCTGATAATAAACACAAAGAAATCCACAATCCCAGAGTGGCAATATTAGGACCAACCAAAATTTCTTCAAAATAGTGGGCCAGCTGTTGGGTTTTCCATAACTCTTCATCCTTCTGGATATTAAATGTGTGAGGGTGTGATAGGAAAAAGCTTGCTTGAAATTGAAGTGACAATGTGTGCAATTACTCTGAGCATGGAGATTGTAGGCTTAACTGGATGAGGCTCTAACAGGTATTGCGCAGGTTTCAAGTTGCACCCAGGATCACCAAGTGGCCGTTCCCCATAATGCAGGGATTGCCAGTGTGCCATGGTACCCTCCACGTGTCTCCCTAGTGCCCACAAAGCCTCAGCCTCCTGCCCCCTTGCGTTGGAAGGAAGGTTTTTCTGAAGAAGTTAGAAGAGTGGCACTATTTCTCAACTCCTCTTTCAACTCTGCTTTTCAAGGCTCAAGTTAATTCTACTCAATCAAGATTTTACCAAGATCCCTTGGGAAAGTGAGTGCATGTGTGTGCTTTCTTTTCAGTGTACGTGGGCTAATATGACTAAATGATGTGATGTCCGTGACGTTCACTCAAAAATCAAAATGTGCCCCACAGACCTAAAAGGGTTGGCCACCTGTTCTAATGCTTTGCTTAATGTCCAATCTGATGAACAGTGCTGAAGAACTCATAAACTTGTTTACTACTTTCCTAGTAAAGGTATTGCACAATAATGGATTTCAGATTATTTTTTACCCCACATGGCTGTTAAGAGGATAGATGGGGTTGGGGGACAAGATTTACACTGCCTTGTATGAAAGCCAAGATAAAATTATAGTTGGTATTACATAGATATTCATGCCACAACAAAGTAATAATTTGAATAATAGAATATTAGGGAGGGGGGTTCTCTTTGTGACTGATCAGGACTGGATATAATCCATAACTTACCTTTATTAATTGAAAAATAAAGAATGAATCAGTTTTTTAAACAAAAACTAAACACACCTTTATCTAAGATTGTGCACTAGATAAGAAGGTGCAAACTATTACAGCAGAAATTAAATAGATTGTTTTGAGGTAAGGGAATGCAGCCGCCCCAAATCTTGGTGTTTTCTTTTTCTACCTCTGGAATCTCTCTGGACTGCTGGCGTTTTAAATTTATATACTCATTTAACAGATTTTTCTGCCATCCTAACAAAAAGTTTTCAGACCACTCTTCAAAGTTACAAACGAAGAGTGCATATTCAGGGCATACTTCCTATCCCAAACTTCCATAGCACTTGAAGTTTTCGCTCCCAGGCTTCAATGTATCTAAAATGCAATGTATCAATGAATCAGTAGATGAACAAGTATTGCTCAGAAAGAAGCCACAATACCCTAATATTTACACTGTATTTGCCCCGCAAGACGAAATTAATTCATTCTGCGAGTTTTTTCGTTCTACGAGTTTTTTCATCTTGCGAAGCACCAATGTGTATTGACGGTTTCCCATAGGAATGCATTGGCGGTTTAAAAAAAAAAGGCGCAAGACTTTTCGTCTTGCGAAGCAAGCACATAGGGAAATCCGTCTTGCAAAGCAGCTCAGAAAACGAAAAACTCTTTCGTCTTGCGAGTTTTTCGTCTTCCGAGGCATTCGTCTTGCGGGGCACCACTGTATTTCTTTCCTATGGCTTTCTCTCACCCCTCTTTAGCAGAAATTGCAGTAACATCCAGACTATATTTAATTGGTTGTTTTTTTTCAACACAGCCTTTATTTCCTTTATAACAGTTTAAAAAAATATTTGTTAATGGTTGTGTACAAATGAAGTCAACTCACAGCTTGCAAAAATAATTAAAAAACACATGGAAACAACTGCTGATAAAAGACATTCGTTTTCTACCATAAAGTTCTGGGCTATGATTTTTCAAAAACTGAATGGGATGCCTCATCCCTGTTAACAATGAACCGGTCACCTGCATCCTCTATGCAGCCATAAAAATCTCAGCCTTAATGTAAAAAAGTAAAGAAAGGGTTTTTTAAAAAATAAGTCCTAAGATGCTACATTAAAGTATAATTCACATACATAAAAAATATTTCTGAAATTCAGAAGTTGTTAGCAAGTATGGAAATCTAAGGAGACATTTATTCACAGCATATACCTGAATTTATCATGCTGTTTTAGTAGGCCTGCATGCTCCTCAGCAATCTCTAGCAAAAACAAAAACAAAAAACAGAATGAAAGACCTTTTTTAAATAGAATATAGTAGTTTTAACTGAGAGGTCTTTTGTTTGCTTGTTTGAAGCTGCATTAGGAACCTCAAAGACAATTGCACTTCCAAAATGGCTGCCAAAACGTATGGTTAGGAGTTCTCTAAGGCATAAATGAACCAAAACAACACCCTTCTAGGATGCTTTGAAAATACGAAAACAGAAGTTTGTTCCTAGTCTTGCAAATTAAATCTATGGCCCTGGAAGGGAGAATTAAAGCCTTACTCTTTTGCATTTTCTTCCAACAATTTATGTATATTTGTGCTTGCCTCTATCTGTGGTACAACTCGGATATATTTTACCACAGATTCCAATAAAAAATGTTTTCCTTGCTACTTGACAGGACAGGGACACCTCCTTTTCCCTCCTCTGCAGCCACCATCTTCTTCCTTCTGTCAGATGGAAGTGAGAAAAAAGAGCTTTGTATATAACAAGTGCCCTACAGGGGGTTGGTTGAAGCATAACAGGCCACAACGTGCTCCACAGGACTTTCTGCACTTTCTGCACCATCACTAAGGGCTACTTCATGCATAATATTTTTTCCTACATACAGGTAATCTCACTGTAGGAAAAGCATTGTCCATCATACGTGAAGTATATGGCAAGTATACAGGTTCTTACAGGCACTGGCTTCCAAAGTCATGCTTTCTACTGACTTGCAGCAAAGCAGTTGCCCATGGCCATATTCCACGTTTTTCTACATGGAGATTGTCTCTACATAAGAAATACATCCTGTGAAGGAAGCATTTTATGCGGGAGGATACAAGTAAGGCTTCCGTTTAGCAGACAGTTTATAAATTCATGCTTGGCCTTTTAAAGATTTTTTTTCTTCATTGGAAACCAACTCCTTCCCCACCCCAAAAGAATAAGATAAATGGTGATTTTTAAAAAGGAGAGGATTTGTTCTTATATATTATATGCGATAATCATTGCTGGTTTAAGCTGGATCAGTTCCATCAGCTTCAATGAGAGCTGCAAGGTAGTAAGTAGAAAATGCATAATGCCTTAGCAGCATTTTATTCTCAGGGCTCTAGAGGGAGCAGGGGCAGAATAGCATCCCATCAGTTGTACCAGGCCCTTGTGAACAACTGTTCACATGCAAGGGGGAGACTTTGGTTTGGTGAACCAATTTTATTGTACTACACTGCTCACAGTTATAGCTTCTGATAGAATGAAATGTGAATAAATTATAGGTGTGGGGTGGAATATAGACACCATAAATACTTACTAAGAAGAATAGTTTTTGAAGACAACCAGGAGGCAGGGGATGACCCAAGTCTGTATAGTGATTGCTTACAGAATCAGTTTTGCCGTTCCACCATCTAATTGCTGTATAAGTATAAAAAATACACAACCCTTCCCCCCCTTGCAAAAAAAACAAAAAATCACGACAACATTCCAGGAGAGATGCTAAACTGGACTTCAGTTGATTAACTGAAGCAACTTTGAAATCATACAATTCACCTTTAAAGAGGTACAGCCTACAAAAATGACAGCACTTACAATAACAGTGTTGCTGGGTTTCAGAATTCAAAATAACCAGGAATGTATCATTTTATTGCCTAAATGCAACAGAAGGCCCCTGCCTTCCAAAGGTACCCTGCACACCTTGTTCAGAGCCTATGCCAATCTAACACTCCCAACACTTTAAACTTGGTTAAGGCATCAAGCTGCGGGATGAGACCGTGTGTTCCCTCCACATCGGTTTTAATCACAGTTAAAGGTAACAGGTTGCATCCAGCAGAGTCACTCAGTTGATGGTTAGGCTTCTTTCGGTCAGTGCAATAGGGAGGCAATCCGTTTTCTGTGATTCCCCCTGCAGCCCCCCAACTCCCGTCCTAACTCTGCTCCAGAGGATTGGGAAGCCACAGCAGATTTGGGGGGGCTGCAGGGGGGCGAGGCAGTAGCTGGAAATTGCTTCCCTCCCTGTTCCCACTGGAAGTCTTACCATCAACTGAACAAAAACTCTGGATCCAACCCAATGTCAGTACAAAGCTTAGCTGTGACTAATACAAGGGGGTTTGCTTTTAACCAGAAATTTGGCTTTAGCTGGGAAACAGCACACCCTTGTTTTAACATTAACCACTGTTGAGATTGGGGCCAACGCGAACTATAACTGTGAGTCAGGCCAGCAGAAGGGGAGGGTGGGAGGAATTTGCACCCCAAAAAGTACAGACTGAAGATGGGAGTGCAATTGCACATTCTGCCGTGGATCCCTTGACCATGGTTAAGAGATCAGGAGCATTATGTTGGCACCGCCCTCAGTAGTTTAATTGTCAGCAATAATTCAATGCATATACAAAGGAAGAATTCCTTCCTAAACAAAGCAAGCTTTTTGCACTAATTTTTCCCATTGTCAAATGGAAGACTAATGAGGCAGTGGGTCACACACTTTGCTAAGCTGCCACAACCAGTTGCAACATACAGTAGACAATGCATGGACTTGTTCTCTTCATTCACATGTCGCTATAAGTTTAACTCAATGTGATGAATGAATCTCTAAAGTCTTCCTTGTGAAAGTTAAATATCCTCCTTAAAACAGTAAACAGCTTGAGTGGCTAGTGCCAAATTACAAACAGGGAAATGGACTGGGGGGGAGTGAAGAGCCATGTGTGTAAAAACACCATCTCAAATTTAAAATAGACAAGAAATATACAGGAATGGTAGTTTAGTTCACAGCCTAGACTGAAACAGCACTAACAAATGAGGTAGATAAGAAAATGAAACTTGAAATGTAACATGGAAAAGCAACTTAGCTGGAATACAACTGAAAAATCCACCCAGTTATTAAAATGATACATTCCATTAATATCATACAAGCTTAGTCTCAAAGCATCACAGCAGAAAAAGTGCCTTTTAAAACCCAAAACCAAATTCACAGTTTGATCCTTGTCAGGATTCAGGTTTGAAAGAACAGCAAAATGTAAGAAGGAAGGGGGGGGGGACTGGATAGTAAATGTTTCGCATTAAATGTAGAGATTCAAAACCCAACATATAAAACATACCAAATATTTTTCCTGTTTTGTCAAACGTACATTTCAGTGCCTCTCTCCATTTTCTAGACTGTGGTTCACTCAGGTCTCCCCAGCTGCAGAGATGGGAGTCAGGTCAAGTTTGTCTTTTATTTCCCCCGAAGTTAGAAGGCGATGTGAGAAGAAGCATCACTGCCCACTGTGCACTGATTGCCACTCCCTCTACTGTCACCGACGGTCAAACAGGCTTTGGTTATGTTTCAAAATCCCACAAACACAAAGAATTGTGGGGCAGGGGAAAAATCACACACACTTAAGGGCAACAATGGCTCCATCACACCCTGGTATGGACTTATCCTCTGATTTCTGGCCACATATGGCAGGAAACCAGATGTTACAAAGTACACATGGCAGCCGCTGAAAACAGTAGCCCCACATACTCTACAAGAAGAATATGTGGGCACAATGATGTCACATCACATGTTCCTTTGCCAGAGGTTATGGAGGAGAGGGGTGGCGGTTCTTTGGGGCAGCAACCACTCACCCTACGTAATCCTTAATTCCATCCTAGCTTTTAATGCCACAGACAGTGGTGTAAGCACTGGCGAACATAGGTTACTTCATGACCACCATTTTCATTCCATTATCAGAAGTGAGACAGACGAACAAGCCATGTCAGGATTTGCAAAAGGGAGCCCCCTATTGTCAAATGTGAAGCAATGGCTCTGGGAGCTCCGAGCAGCATGGAATGGTCAGATGGCTCAATGCACAAGACACAACGTGAGATTTACAACAATAAGCAGGAAACCTTGATTGGACCAATGGAACCCTGACACATGAACACCAGTGTTCAAGGACACATGCTTGCCATTTGCACTGTGCACGTCTGCCACAAAAAACACTGGTATACCACTGGTGTACCCAAGGCACACACAATTGCTGGGGGGGAATAAGGCCCTCTACCATTTCCTAGCAGATTTGTGTTTTCAAGGCTTTCAAGTCGGCTAACTTGGCAACAGTTTTCAAATACAGCACACAATTCCATGCTTTCCTACAAGTTATCCTAACTAGAAAACATGTATTTGTAGTCAAAGTGTCTGTTTTAAAAGAGATAGCAGGGGAACATTTTTTTAAAAAACAAACAAACAGGATTGTGTTTCTATTTTGCAAAAAAAGAAAGAAAGAATACATAACACTGTTCTCTCAGTTCTTCAAACTGAACCCCCACCCCCACCCCAAAGTATATATAATTCAGCTGCTGCAGATCCTAATGAGAGATGCAGCAATGCACTGTTTAAACATCATCAAACTTCAAAAGACTAGAACTACTTTTTTTGACTTTCCAGTAAAAATCTGAAAAGATACTAAAGATTATCTATCACAAGGCACTGCAAATCTTTGCAGGCAGAACAAGGAGGCTGCATAATGCATGGGAAACAGGATCTTTTGTTCATGGTGGGGAGGGAAGGAAAGCCACAAAACTTCCAGAGGCTCCCAAATTCACTGGAGCTTCAAGTGTCCCTTTGAGAGGCTAAGTTCAAACAAGTAGCTTGTCTCTGCAGCTACTCCAAAAAAGGGGGGTGGGATTACAGGTAGGCCCAAACCAAAGTACTCTGATTTATTTAATCCCATCATTTTAAACAGGATTTATCTAGTCCAAATAACTTTACTGTAGAGAGATACAGCCTCCCTCCTCTTCATTCTCTAAATATTCATCAGCAAAGCAAGCCAGCTTCCATGTTCAACAGCATTGCAAATCTCTTACAGCACCCCGAAGACAAACATTTAACTTTGTTAACTCAAAGTGAACCAGAGCTTGAAATATCAGTTCCCTGACATATCAGTCCAGATATATCAAGGGAGAAAGCAGGTCAAGGTGTGCATGAGGAATATATTTCAAGGATTCTGGGGTCCAAAAGAATCAACTGCTACATGAAATATTACCTTGAAAAAAGTTTAAGACTGTAAGTCTTATAGTCTTAAGACTCAGTAAATTAAGACCTCCATAGTCTATGGCCCAGTTCGCATGTAACATTAAATAATAGTTTAAAATAAACTATGGTTTAAAACACAGGACTATATCATGCAAGGGAGGAAACAAGCCAGAGTCTGGCTTGTTGTGATGTGTGAATTCAGTTTGTGGTTTGTTTCCTGCAGATAAATCATGTGGTAAGCCAAGAATAAACCTTGGCTTCTATTCTCTGGGCAGAAAAAAACCATAAGTGAGGATTCACATGTCACATCATGATAAACCAGCCTTCGCCTTATTTCCTGGCTCCACAGTCAGGGATGGGGGAAGAGCAAGGTATTCATGTAGGCTAAACCATAGTTTAAACTATAGTGCAATGTTGCATTGCCCTTGGCGCAATTAGGTCAATGTAACTGACTTAGTCTCCTGCAGAGACCAACTTGCAAGCATGGTCCTTATAGGGCAGCTGAAATATAGTTGATAAAATAAAGGGGTTATGTGAGGTACAAGACTCCAGCAGGAAATGGACTTTCATGCATGTAACCTATTCAAAATAGTTGTAGATCTCTTGCTATTTTTGAACAGGCACATTTAGTCAGAAAACCAGAAAGCCTGTCACAGTGGACCCTGGCACTACTTTCTTGCCACCATAAATGCATGTACAACCTACTCAGTTTTCAAAAGTTCTCCGTAAAGATGGGACTTCTTAATCTTGGCGGTAGGTGATCAAAGCACAGCAACCACTTAGGTGTTTTATGATGCAAGAGACAACACTAATCAAAAGTAGGAGCATCTATCCATTCAAATCCACTGTAAGGCAGTCAACACAATGCAAAACTCTGTGACCTGTTCCAACCTGTTTCAGTCCTTAAAACTGTGAAGTATGGATCATAAAAGAGAGGCAAAGGGGTGAGATGGGAGATGTTTTTAAATACCGTTTGGCTATTTCCCACTCTGTTCCCACCCTTTCTGCAGCTTCCTCTCCACTACAACAAACTAACTGCAAAATAAATTTTTAAAAAGCTACATCCCCCAAACTCAGGTACTAAGTTTAGGCCAACAGCCCCAAAGGATCCACTGAATGTCATGTGCGTATGAGGATTGAGCTGCCATTATATAAACAGCTGTACTAAATTGCTCAAGAACAACTACAAGCCTTTCAGTAACAGGCAATAGGTGGCATTTGTGTCTCTTCCTTCACTGGTCCTCCAACTGTAAAAGGCCTGTCACTTGGGGCAGGAGAGGGGAGAATTTAAGACAGGATTCAGTGACAGCAAATCTTTCTGCAAATAAAATCTCCCCCCCCCCCCGTCAATAAAAGCTGCCAATGAAACCACACAGAAATGTAAAATTAAAAGACGATCCAAATTGTTACTTTCCCTGCTGCTCCCACTCCTTCAATAAATTAACTCAGATGCCAGTATGTGAACAATTTAAAAAGGGTTGCTATCAGCCTCAAAAACTCAAGGGACCTGGGGCCAGAATGACAGGGAAGGGTCATTAATAAGCAGCACATGGGCATGCTGTCCATCTCAGGAACAATGAGATGCACAGGCCAAAGCTCTCTCAAGTATGATATAAAAAAAATCCCCCCAAAGAATATTATATCAAGTATTCAAAGAAGAGAATGCAAAGGCAATCTCCCACCACATTGCTGCTCTGGGGAATTCACCCCAAAATCCAGGCCGCAGAATGCAAGGCAGAGGAATGGAATCATGAGTTATAGGCACAGTCCCCATATCTATCATCCTTTTAGCCGTCCGCCTTCATTTGGGACTTGGGGGGATGGGAGCTGGGTTTTGCACAGGTGATGCTGGAAAGGCTGGCATGCTTATCCCTGGCTGAAATGGTCCCACAGGCTGGGCAGGGACAACAACAGACTGCTGGGCTGTCCCTGAAATGCCCACCCATTGCACTGGGTAAGTTGTCCCTGTCATGGTGTTATACTGGCATACGTGGGGTACTCCATATGGCGATAGTGTGCCGGTAAAGGGGGACAGGGGAAGTCCTTGGGGCAAAGCAGCTGGTACAGTCCCTCGGATCTGGGAAAGCGACGAAATCCATGTGGACGTGTAGCCCACTGTAGATGTTGTCGTCTTTAAAAACAAAAGAAACAAGAAACTATTATGATGATGATGATTAGTATTATTAAAATTTGTATACTGCCCTATACCTGCATGTCTCAGGGCAGTCCCAACTTAAAATCACAATATAAAAACAGAAAATACATAATAGAAACAAAAACAACCCAATAACCACCCCGCCCCCCCCCCCCACATTTTAAAAGGGCATGCCAATCAGCCAAAGGCCTGGTTGAAAAGGAAAGGTGTATAATGAAGGTGCCAGCCAAACCTCCGTGGGGAAAGCATTCCTCAAATGGGGAGCCACACTGGCAGATGAAGATGATGGATTTTTTGGAGCTAGCTGACCTGACTGGAAGAGTCCGTGACCAGAAGGAGGAGGATTACCAGGAAGAATGGACGAAATTTAAAGATTCTTTAGTTAAATATCTTAAGTTAAATTAATTGGAAAAGTTGCAAATACCAGATAGGCTTAGGAGTTAAACATGTAATGTGATAAAATTGAAATTTAGATTGGGAAAGAAAGAAAGATGTTAAGTGATTAAGTTAATTTTATGAGAATATAGGTTTTGGAAAACCGTTAAACTGGTATACAGTGGTACCTCGCAAGACGAATGCCTCGCAAGACAAAAAACTCACAAGACGAAAGAGTTTTTTGTTTTTTGAGTTGCTTCGCAAGACGAATTTCCCTATGGGCTTGCTTCGCAAGACGAAAACGTTTTGCGCCTTTTTCTTAAAACCGTCAATGCATTCCTATGGGAAACCGTCAATACATTTCCTATGGGAAACCATGCTTCGCAAGACGAAAAATTCACAAGACGAAAAAACTCGCAGAACGAATTAATTTCGTCTTGCGAGGCACCACTGTACACTGAAATTCAACCAAGGGGATACAAGGAACTCGCTTAACAATGTTAATAAGATTAGTTTTAATAAAGCTAGTATTTATTTATTTTTTTGTTTATTTGTGTGTTTAAAATTTTTGTGGAAAACTAATAAAAAAATTTGGGGGAAAAAACAAATGGGGGGCCACTGCAGAAAAGGCCCGTTCTCATGTTGCCACCCTCTGGACCTCTTATGGAGGAGGCACACGATGAAAGGCTTCAGAAGATGATTTCAGGGTCTGGGTAGGTTCATAGGGAAAGAGGCACTACTTATGGTACTACTTAAAATGAGAGGAAGTCATTGCTTCAATTGATTCTGTACCTTTTGCTGTATCTTCCTAACAAAGGAGCACAGGAAGTGAAACAACTCAACCCTGCCAGTGGCGAAGAAGTCAAATGAGGACTAAGGAGACCCAGGTTCAAATCCTCAAACAGTCATAGAGTTAACTGAGCGGCACTGGGTCAATCATCATATCTCAGCTGAACTTATTACACAGTGTTGTTCTGAGGATAAAATAATGAGAGCAGCCTGAACTCTGCCGAGCTCCTTAAAGGAAAGGCAGGAGACAAATATAATAAATAAATCCTCATGATCACCATGAAAACTAAAAGCCTGGATTTTTCCAGTCTAACTGAACTGGAGATGGCTCTCAATATGTTAACATTTCCAACTGTTGTAGAGACTCTAAGAGGTGGGTAGACACACTTAAGAACAAATTCTGGCACGTGGAAGGCAACAAGGATGTTCCTTTCAGATCTTTATCTCTTTTCCAAGACTTATACAATTTTATAAGGAGAAGCTACTCTTTTTAGACACCTGCTCCCAATTCTGCTTCCTAGAACTGATGTGGTGCCTGTGTCCCCATTCCTCCATCTGTCCGTCCATCTGTGGCTTCCCAGGTCCATTAATTCAAGGGGGGGGGGGGAGCTTCTATAACTCTTTGGTTTAGATCCACTCCACTAGTCCTGAGTGAAGTCTTGGAGATTAAACCTAGGATCAACCCTCTCTCCTCCCCTCCCTGAAGAGGTGACAACCCTGAGTTCACATGGACTCCAGCTATTACACATATTGTAATAGCTAGAGAAAAACAGGTGCCTCCCCATAATGCTTGGGTTGTGAAAATGATTAAGTGGGGGGGGGGGAGCAAGGTCACCCCCAGCAGGACAACAGCTAAGGTATCTCAGCTTGCACAAGCTCACCCTTGTGAACTTTATTTTGTGAAATCCCACCCCCCCTCACCTCATATACTTTGCTCCAGCTGTCGGAGTCCAGCCGATGCTTGTTCTGTTTGATCTGGTTGAGACTTGGCTTGATAAGGGAGTTCCCCACCTTTTCTTTTGTCCAGTCGTCCACCAGTTTGTGCAAGTCATCTGTGAACATCCCTTTCTTACTGGCCGTCGTCTGCTGACAAGAAGCAGTGCTGCTGACGATGCAGAGCTGGTCTAAGGGAGTGGGAAATATTTTAAAGCACATTACAGAGTGCAGAAACAATCCATGAAAATGGGATGTGCCGTTTGGGTCTCTTTCCACAGGGGAGGGAAGCAGCGTAGATTATGTGGCTGGTGTGGGTACATGTGCCCCGGAGTGGAGTGTGTGTGAACAGAGCCCTCACCTAGCCCACACGACTAATGCCACTGGAGTGCCCTCCCCCTGCCACCAAGTAGGGCTGCGCCCCTGCCACCTGCAGCCCTTGGAGGGCGCAACACACACATATCCTAAGAGCGCACTCTGCCTTCCAGCTCTGTGCCACTTAGCGATGCTGCAGTGCTGCGTGAAGCAGTGATGTCGCAACAGGGGGGGGCGTTGCACCCCAGGTGCCATGTCGGGGGGGGGGTGACAAGAAGGCACCCCGCGGGTGCCTCTGCTGCAGCTGCGAGCAGAGGATTCCGGTGTTGGCAGCAAACCGCTATGTACAGCTTATGTGCGGCGTCGCATGCATGCGCTGTATGTAACGCGTGTAGAGGATCTTCTGTTCGCAACTGCAGCCACAAGCAGAGGATCCCGGCACCGTCCATATGGCGCTGGAGCGGCGGCGCTGACAAACCACTATGTACAGCGTATGTGCGGTGTCGCTACGTGCAGCGCATGCATCGTACGCAGCGACGCCGCACATGCACCCTACATAGCGACGCCCTACCCCAGGTGTCACACGCCTTCGTTCGCCCCTGGTGTGAGGAGGATGCAACAGGCATGCACCCCGAACAGGGAAGGGCACCTGTCTGCTGTGTCTTCCTCCCACAGTCCTGCAGCATTGCAAAACAGCGCTGGGCTGGCAGGACGGTGAGGAGCAAAATGCCCGCCCCAATGCGCCCGAGCTCACTGCCCCTCTGGCCCTGCCCACGTGATGCCACTGGGCGAGGGGAAGAGCGATCAGGAGAGGCAGCACCGTGCTGTTGAACTTCAAAAAGTACATATTTCCGTAGCAAAGAAAATCAGATTTTCACTCTGAGTAAGCCTTGCCACTTCAACAGATTTGCATATATAAGCTTATTTTATTTTATCTCCAAATGTAGGTTGCCGTTTAATTTAGATTTGCTTTTAAATCAATGACAGGAGGAGCAGGGGGAGGGAAAAACGAGGGGATTTAGGTTAGGTGGCCTGGCGATAGTTTAGAGCAGGAAATGGTAGCTGGTTGTGAAAGAGGGAGCTAGGTAGGTCAGCCCTACCCAGTGGTGGGAAGGTTTGCCCACAGGCTCCAGTTTCAGGGCTTCTAAATACATTAAACCTTTAAAGCACATTTCCCCCCCTCAATTAATTCTCACACTGTAGTTTACCCCTCACAGTTACAATTGACAGCAGCCATTAAACAAGCTGAGATTTTTTTGAGAAGAAAAATGTGTTTTAAAGGTTTAGCCTGTGTTACTGCCTTCTTATTTCCCAGATTCTCAGCTTCACCGTTTACACAGCATCAACACTACATTGACAGGATGAGCAGAAACAAGTGAAGTGGAAAGAGATGCATCCCCCAAACGCTCGAAGATTGGAAGCCACAGAAGTTTGCAATCTCCTGCAATGCCTCTATAACATGTACTGAAGTATGTATCCCCTTTCCAAACTCTAGATGTTTACGGCAAATACTGGTGTACCAAAAGCACTACAGTGGTGCCTCGCAAGACGAAATTAATTCGTTCTGTGAGTTTTTTCGTCTTGTGAATTTTTCGTCTTGTGAAGCATGGTTTCCCATAGGAAATGCATTGACGGTTTCCCATAGGAATGCATTGACAGTTTTAAGAAAAAGGCGCAAGACGTTTTTGTCTTGCGAAGCAAGCCCATAGGGAAATTCGTCTTGCGAAGCAACTCAAAAAACTCTTTCGTCTTGCGAGTTTTTTGTCTTGCGAGGCATTCGTCTTGCAAGGTACCACTGTATATAAAATATGAAACACCTCTCAGTCATGGCAGCTAGAAACTTGTTTTTACACACACTATATTTCTTTCTTTCTTTCTTTCTTTCTTTCTTTCTTTCTCTCTCTCTCTCTCTCTCACACACACTCACACACACACACACACACCCCACAATGCTAGCTATCAGATTCTGTTTGCATGGTGAAGTTGCAGAGATGTGAAAATTATTAGTCTGCAAAATATACATCTGTAATCCACAGACCTACAGTGGAGTGGTGGTGTCATCTACCAACAGGAAGATATTAAATATAAAGCATTGGCATTTCAGAAGAGAAGAATGGAATGTGCAAATACCTTGGCTAGTCTCTGCTTGTGAACAGCTCTGGTGCAGCAAATGGGCCTGAATGCTCAACTGATAGTCTATCACAGAGGCAGCAGTGGTAGCACAACAGCATTCTGTAAGGCGAAGGAAAGTTGGGGGGGGGGAGGCACATGATTAGAGGTAACAAAACTACGGGGCGGGAATGGAGAAGATGACAAATGAATGGATCTGTATCCAAGGGATTTGGGCACCAAACTAGTGACTCTTGTCAAGAGATTTTTGAAAAGTTCAGCTCACCAGGGCAAAACATAACAAAGGAAAGTGGCAATGGGGAAGCTCTCTAGACTTCTACTACATCACGTGTAATGAGTCAACAAGGAAATAATATAGAATTCCCATGGCAAAGAATGCAAAGTGGAAAGGAAAACTTATTTTGTGAACTGGACTCTTTCGTGCATTCGTGAACTTCGGACTTTTCTTCTACATTAAGGAACCCTTCAGCTTTGACAATTCCCTACACCGGCACCCATATTCTGAACCACCTCCCACTCCCATCTCTTACCGGGAGCAACGATGCCATTGTCAACATGCGACAGAGACTGTGGCCTGCTACGCAGCTTGCTTTTGAAAGACTTGGGCCGGCGTGGAGACGACAGTTGCAGGGAGATGTCAGAGGATTCTGACCTGCTATCTTTAATGGAACGCAGTCGCTCATACAACTCCTGCAGCTCCCTGTTCTGTTGAGCCTGAAGGTTCACTACCTCCTGAATGTGTCTACACAGAAGAGGAAGAGAACAAAGCCTTAAGACAAAGCCAAGCCCTGGCTTACTCAATACCACTAGACGCAGGCAAAGAGTGATGGACCAGCTGTGAGACTTTCAGCCCAGGGAACAGGCAGAGACTTTTTTGTGCCAAGGCTCAGGGTTAGGAGCTCCTTTACCTTCTCCTCACTCACATGGGTTGCTGTGGGAGGGGTGGGCCAAAAGGACTTCTTGGCCCATGCAGGGCTCCTCCCAATTGGCTCAGCAGTTCCTAAGTCTGCCCCTCCCCATTTGATGCATCGGATTGTACTTTTTATTGAGACCTGGAACACACAGCATGTGTAACTTAAGCTGCTCCACAGGCGAGAGGTTTCTCCTGCAGCCCATGTGTTCCTGGTATATATGACTATGGACTCAGCTAGACTGGTAAAGAAAAAGCATTTTATATGCGTTGTATATGCAATCTGACACTGTGACACCAGATGGCGCTGTGGAGTCTTGTCTTTCCCTACCGGATTTCCCTGTATGAGTTTGCAACGCGTTTAACTGAATCGCTTCTTTGACATGTCTCAATCCAGCATATGTCTTGAAACTGAGGGAAGCAAATGTCCCATAAGGTATCTGCTTCCTGTTTGCTGCAATGGCTAAACAGTTAGGGAACTGTTCTGTGGCGTCTCCAGTATGCACGAGCTCCCTGTCTTTTGCCTCTGCGATGACTACTGCTGGCTCAGGCATACTCAAAGTGCATGGGAGTCATATTCCCCTTGTTGGGGCATGCTCTTGCATCTCTCGTTTCCCAACCATGTTCCCTACACTGTGAGTTACTGGAGGCTGCTGCTGTCAATGTGTGGCTGTGGCTCCTCTTGGGCCTATCCTGCTCCTTCCCTTTCCCCAAGTGGCAAAATGCTCTTTTTCTCCTTTGGTGGCCTTGAATTCTCGTCCCTTTGCAGGCATTCTCCCAAGGCAGCAGTTCGGATGTTGTGCTATATGGCTTCTCTTTCCTTTCTTTTGTGTTGTGAAGAAAAACAGTACTTGTCAGCAGTGTGCAGTGTAAGAGGAACTGGACTCCTCTGTTCAGGGATGCCTGTGGCTCTTGGCCACTCACACAGCAGAAGGTGCTGGGACATCATTGTATATTTGTATTGTATTGTATATTTGGCAGACTGCATGCTGCGGGTGGGGCACGGGTGCAGCAGGGGTGCCTCTATGTCAGCATAAGTCAGTTGGCTCTGTCTGGTGGCCATAGGGCATTTTTGCCACATTGGCCACAATTAAATGTTCAAGTGCAGGTGGCGTTGCCATGGCTGCTGGGGGTGGAGCTGCTGCTGCTCCACCCTACTCTTTTCAGAGCCATGTGTCCCCCACCCACCTTCTGTGACGGGCAAGGGTTGGATATGGCAAATGTTGTGCCAGTTTAGTGGCAGCTTCCCTGTCTCCCTAGGGTACTAGAGGATAAGGTTGCTCTGCCCTACTTAATATATCACAAATCTATCGTAAGGGCTGCAGTGTTTAATAGATTCACCTAGACTGATGTCTTAATTAACTTTTTTGCTTGATTAAAAAGCTGCCCTTTGCTAACCAGGCAAAATATTTCATAAGGTAATTATTTGTAAGGTAAGTACTTACAACTCTGTGGCTGAAAGTTCCTTCTTAGAAGAGGCATTGCTCCTTCTCTCACCCAGAAGGGAAGGCCACTTCTAAGATTAAGACTACTATGATGCAATTATACATAATCTAAAAGGAAGAAGAAATAACGATTCCCCCCTTCAGAATTAGTTTCCTTCATATGAAAATTGATGTCGATTCAGTTACATTGATTGGTTGTATGACAGATCACCTGAGAATTCCTTCATCAAATGGCCATCCAATCTGGCTTGCTAAATAGTGGCAGAATCATCTGGAAATAGCAGACCCAGACTTACCGAAGCTTTGTGATATTATCTAACTTCAAAATCAAAAAAATGAATGTAATGGAGCACAAAGAAAGTCTTACTCTGCTCCACCCTTTCCACATTTCAGTCCCTTGTTATAATGAGAACCTTGACCAATATGTTACAAGGCCCCATTTCAGTGCCCTTACTTCTCCCGCAAACGCTGCAGCTCCACCTTCAGGTCCTCATCTTCAATCTCAGACTCATCATCGCTGCTCATTGGGGAAGAGGGGGAGTAAAAGAGTGAACTGCGCCTCTTTACGTGGGTGCCATCCCTCTCCTCTTGTGACTGCTGGCTTCGCTCCCAGCCCTCCAGGCTACCACCCATGGGGGCAGAAAGTTCACTGTCAGAGCTAGGCTGCTTCCGCACAAAACTGCCTTTGGCCCATGGCTCTGAGAAGGACTGCATCCTGCTAGCGACAGCAGACTTCTCCTCCAGGTCCTGCTGCTCAGGGGTGGTAGGGGATGCACCGGCCAACATAGCAATTTCTCCTTTTCTGGGAGACTCTTCTTCTGGACCAGGTTCTGAGGAAGGAGGCATCTCACGGGGTTCACTTTCTGAACCACCTGAAGCCTGTGGCACTGTGATGACCTGAAGCACACACAGAGAAAGAGAGAGGCAGAGAGAGAACGTCAGCTGACATAGAAAAGTTGGCCTAGTGTGGGGCAGTAAAATGGGCAGGATTTGGTCCCCAAGGAATGTTTTTTTTACAACTGCAAGCCCAGGCGGCAGCTCCCACTTTGGTGTCTTCAACATGACACACTTGTACTACTGGGCCTCAGATTGTAGTTAAGAGTCGACGAGGAATGAGCAGGGGTTGCAAAGAGCCAGGATTCCTGGGGTTTCATTTCATTAGTTGGATTTTTAACCTACTTTATCTCCAAATGCTTAACCCGGGAACAAGATACATTTATAACAATATCATTTAAAATAGATTTAAAATATGAAATATTAAAAATATTGCATATATTTTTTTTAAATGTTCAACCACACCTTGCACAAATAAAAAGGTTTTATGTATGTTAGCTACTAAATGCACACAAAGGCTTTGACTTACATGACCTAAATAGGAGAGCAAATTCTTAACTTCCATTCAGAAAAGGGGGGAAACAGTGTATCATGTCATGCCAAGAGAGACCTGGACTACAGGGGCATAAATGTCAGCTGACCCTACTGCTAAAAAGACCACACCAAACAAAGAATAAACTCCCCTCACCCCATGTATTAAATATCTATGAAGAGAGGACTTCAAAGAGAAAATACCAGATACACTAAGAAAACTGTCAATAATCAGCTTCATAGATTTATTTAAAAACTACTTTGAATTAATATGCATTAATATGCCTTGCAAAGGCCTGCTAGGAGATCCTATAGCAACTGCAGCAAAACTATCCACAGTCAAGACAAAACTGAGTGGTTTTATAAGGACTGCAATACATTGATGGGGGAACAGAGAGAGTGAGAGACAGACAGGGGGAAAACGTACAGCAATATAAAGCACATGGAGCAACAGACACAGCCCTTTTCATTATCTGGAAAGAACCCATAGGCACTGGTAACTCCTCTTTCAGACAATTTTTTACTAAGAACTGTTTATCATAGAGAGTCCCCTCTAGTATTAGGACAACACTCCCTTGACCCATCTGGTCAAGCATCATGCCACCTCTGAGACCGCTTGTTGCAGGATTTTCTCTAGTCACTGCAGGTAGGCAGGCAGTTCCTCTCATCACCTTTGCATGTTGCTATGAAATCTATAGATAAGTTCCTCAGCACTTTTCATACTCCCAAATGTAGGTTCCAAAGCTTCTAAATATTCATGTACCCTGATTTGGGAGGTTACCTCTCTGGTAGGCTGAGTATGACACCTGTTGCAAGCCACACGTATCGCAAGAACACAGCTCAAGGCTCAGGGGAAGCTGACTGTAGCAGACACACTTACTGGGAGCAGAGAGTCACAACAGGCAAGTCAGGGGGTTTTCAGGACCCTGGACAGAGCACCACAGATGGTGCTGGCTCATGTGCTCGCATTTACACACAAGGAGAACTGTTGCCTCAGCAGAGTGCAGAGGCTGGCTGATCTGGTATTGTTCACACTCCCTCTGAGGAACAGCCAGTGTTCTCAAAAGGCCACTGCCCAATTCTGCAGCCTTTGCCTCCTACATTGTGCAACGGTGAGGACTGTACTGGGCATGTGTCATCTGAGTCCAAGGAGTCTGGCAAGACCTTGCAGCCTGAAAGGTTGTAGAGTGGGAAATGATCCCACCCCAAGCAGTGCCTCCACCTCCTTTATGACTTCCTTTGAGCCTAAGGGTGACTGAGGCCAGAGAATGTGAAGAACACCTCCTTTTTTAATCTCTAGTACAGTGCTGTAACATGCTTGATTCATGCGTGAAGATTGTTCCTCCCCAATCCCTGGGTAACATGTACACAGAGGACCCTCAGTTTTCAGTAAGGAATAGCTTCAGGAAGGTTTTGGCATCCTCCCCAATATCTTCCCCACAATATGTATCATTGTAGCACTGGGAGCACTGGTTTCAAAGTAAAAACTGCCAGACCATAGCTGCAAAGGTATTCTCCTGTTGCTCTAGAAAGTATACAAGGTTTTTCCTCCCAGTAACTACATTTTGCATTGAGTATACTTTTTATGACTGCTAAGTGTCCAGACTCAGTTTGGTGTATACACAATTGTCCCGCAGGCAGGGTGTGCCATTCAGGCAATGTGCCTTCCCTCCTAAAGAGCAACCAACTCAACTTTGCATAATTCCCCCCCCCCCCCACACACACATCCTCATCAAAGTCTTCAGATCTCTGTTGACCAATGTCTATATGACCCAATGCTTTCTTGGTATCATGTCCCCAATCCCAGGCTCTTGCACTACACTGAGAAAGATACTGATGAGGAAATAATACATGCTGCTCTACTTAGAGGGGCCCTCAGCATCTCTCCCTGGGCTCTTCTGGCCCAACAACGGAGCTCTCAACCTTCCTCAAACAATGAGCCTCCAATAATATTGATATCCCTTCCATGGCACAGGAATCAATGCTTGCAGAATAGGACGAGGCCCTTTAGGTCATCAAGGTAGTTGAGGCCAACTACCTTGCCAGCCTACTTTAGGCTTCAGATGGTCCTAGCTCTCTGCTGAGACACCGCTTTCCAAAACTCAGCCAGCAGGGCTATTGGGGATTTCCCAGGGTCCTGACTGGCTTAGGCAATCTGCCATTCTTTCCTCCCTGCTAGAAAGTTGTAGGAGTTATCTTCATTTACACAACTTTTGGCTCAAGCTACAACTCAGGAAAATTTGGACCTCAATTTGTCTATTTGGATAAAGGCTTCCCCCCTCACAGATCTGAGATGTAGTAAAAATAAAAGTATTTAATCCAATTACAGAAAAGAAATAAGAAAGAAACAACAGCATGAAAAACTGGCTGCTTTGTCAAATAGCCTGTGCACTCTGTTTATGGGGTGACCTTCAACGGAAAACATTGTTCTTTGTAAAATACATGGCTTGCTCCACAGTGATGCTCTGACTGATGTGTGGGTTTGTGGGTGGGGAGATGTTTCTCATATCCACTCAGCAAACTGAACAAGAGTAGATGGAAAGAAAGACCTATGTCAAGTAGGGATTTTAGCTCACTTAGCACAGCTCAAAGCAGTGATAAAAACTAAGATGACAACAGCTTCTTAACTCTTCATAAATCAGATTAGCAAAGCTTGCAATAGTAGCAGCCTCTTCCTTACAGAAGTCAGCTCACAGTCCTTTAAAAGCTCTCACATCTGGAGGGTTTACAGCAAAAGATTAGCTCTGAGCAGCGACCAACTATGTCCCTGGAAAGTTCAGTAAAAATGATCTCTCCTTATTCTAGTATTTGTTTCTTGCCACTAGGTGGCTCCAATTTGATACCTCCCATTCCCTGAAGTTTTATACCTCCAAGAGTATGAGTTGAGTCACAATATGAAGCTGTGACAAAGATTTGTTTCATAAATGCGAACTATAGATAAACTTGGCAAAAGCTGAAATTGTGATTTTCACAATAAATGAAATAGTGGACTGAACATGCATTATATAACTCATAATTGGCGCATCATAACTTTAGACCAATTATCCAAGCCCTTTACTGCTTTAATGCAATGAACAAGCCACAGCCAGAATGCAAATCTCCAACAAAGCCATAGTTCAAACTTCAGATTAAATCAAAGGCTTTATCTAGTTAAAATAAGATGGCTCAAACCTACACCAGCTGCAAAAAATAAAATAAAAATCCAAATATGGGGAAATGCCAGCAAAACCTGGTCCAGGAGGTATGCCTAATAGTCAACATATCAAAAGAGTTGGTGGGGCAATGGTAAATTTTGCCTTCATTTTGCCTTTGTCACTGTCACACACTCTCCCAGAAGGTTGTCCAGATGGGAATGTGGCCATTAGCCTGAAGACAGTCCCCACAAAGCAAGGTAGTAATGAAAACAAACAGCGGAAGTAAGACAATCATTGCATGCATATTTGGATTTACATGGTTTTGTGGATTACATTATACTCACCTGAAATCGGCCTCGCTTGAATGATCCAGCCACAGATTGACCGGGTGCTTTATTCTGCACTGTTGCATGCTCAGAGAGAGAAATCCAATCAGGAGCAACATCGCCAGTCATCTCCTCTGTTGTGTAATTTATTTTATTTTTGTCGAAAACGAACACAAAGAAAAAGAACACAGTCAGGCAAAGCTGGGACCCTGATAATACTAAAAAGCAACATTGCATTATAAAAAGAATGATTCTTTTATACATGTAGGCTTTTTATTTTATTTTTTGTATCTAAAGACCTACACTTCTATGTGGAATGAAAAAACTGGTTAATCAAACTGGAAAACAAAGTTGTGGTGGGTGAAATGTTACACAAATGAGTAAAGGAGCAAAAATGTATAAATGGAAGAGGCAGGAAATGCTAAAAAAGGGGGGAGAGAGAAAATAAAACAACCATACTTAAATAAATCAAAACAGATGTTACCTAGTCTAGATCCCTGACTGTAAGCACACTACCTTGCCGGACTTTTGATTTCTTGAAAAAGCTGGTCTGCCGTAGCCTGTATGCCCAGCTTTTTAATTTGCGAGTCCAGGATTTCTTGCTAATAGGGTTTTTGAGACTAGGGCAAGTAAAGCTTAGGCCAAAATATCCACCTCCTGCATGCAGGTGCACAGCTCCACCACTTGATGCTGAAGCAGGACAGGCCACAGGGTTCTCAGGAAATGAAGCCTCCGGGGACATCTCCTGAACAAAAGAAGTGGGTGGGGAAGGGACAGAAGAAAGTGGTGTCTGAATAATGGCAAGGGGGAGTCTTGCACTATACAAGTCGAACCTTAAATATTTTAGAGCAGGGGTAGCCAACGTCTTGTTGGACTACCAACGCCCATCATCTGGACCACTGGCCATCCTGGCTGGGGTTGGTGGGAGCTGGGAGTCCAACAACATCTGCAGGGCTCCTGGTTCGCTATCTCTGTTTTAGAGACTGCTTTCTTGCTGAGGGTTGCACATTCAAATCTCCAAGCTCAATGAAGTGCCTATTTTTTAAAAAAGATCAATTTGTCAGGTTAAAATAGCCCATGACAGGTTAGGAGGTTATATGTAACTGCTCAACGATTTTACAATGCCTTTCTCCAAATAGGACATTTCCAATTCTTAGTCCAAGTAGGGCCTAGTAAAGTTCAGTTCTGTATTAATACAGGCAAACTGTTGCTGTAAAAATATCATCTAACTCCCACCCTGTCCCTCTCCCAGCACTGGTAACTCCCAGATACCAGATATTCATCAAGCACTCTAATAAAACTGATCCAGGACAAAATGTTGGGATAGTATGCCTGAAAAGGAAACTTACCTCTCACTTGCCAGCACCCATTAAGCTAGCAAATGGGTTTGTACAGCCATCTAGCATAGCTATAGATTTCTTGTTGCAGGGAGAAAAGATTTCAACCCCAGCCAATCTCCCTGTCAGTACTCACATGCGTACAGAGATCACTGGGAGCAGAGGTGATAGCACTGGGCTCCCTCCTCAGCACTGGCAAACTGTCTGGATGACTTGCAGATGGGATCAGCATAGCCTGGGGGTCTGAAAGCTTGGTGGGGCTTTGCTGGGTCTCTTGGGGGGAGTCTGGTGCATCAAGAACTGGGCCAGGAAGAGTTTCTTCAGCAGACAAGGAAAATGGAGACTCCACGGCACTTTGTGTGTCTTTCTGGCTCTCAGGGGAAGTGCCCGACAAGCTGTGTTCCTGATACAGAAGCGTCCGCAGCTTCTCATCCAAAGTTTTGATGTTGTTGTCGACAAAGTCCATCTTAGGGGGGCCCTCACTGTCTGACTCCAGATTGGATGCGAAGGGGGCGCCTTCTTGCCCAGGGGTCTGAGCCAAAGCACTGGCCTGTTCTGTGCTCATCGTGTTATCTGCTTCCTCAGTGGTCGGGATGTGGCAGGTGGTTGGTCTGGGCACAAAGGCCTCAGTGGGCATACTTTGCTCCGCAATGCCAGATGTTGGGTGGGGTGTATATGAAGATAAGTGAGTTTCGTCAGCCTGGGTCTCTGCCTCTAAAGACTCTGGCCAAGCAGAAGAATCGGAAGCAGGAACATCATAATTGTCACCAGCAGTGGCAGACAGCAGCTTATCCATGCTGCCTTCCACTTGGTGAGGAATTGCTGACTGCTCAGTTTCCGATGTTTGGGGTTCAGATACCATACTGTCACTTAGCTCATTTGAGCTGGAAGAGGGGATCGTTCTGTGCTGGCTGCTGAGATTTTCCACAGCCTGTGGACAATCCTGGGGGTGATCTTCTTTGGTACTCTCCTTTATATGGTCTGAAAACACAAAGAGATAAAACTGTTGACAAATAACACCCTAGGGAAAGCTATGTTGCAGTATGGCCCTTTAGAACAGGCTTCCTCAAGACTTTAGAGTTGGCCTACAACTCCCATGATCCCTAGCTAGCAGGACCAGTGGTCAGGGATGATGGGAATTGTAGTCTCAAAACATCTGGAGGGCCGAGGTTGAGGAAGCCTGCTTTAGAAGGACAAAACCCCTGTTCACTGCAGAGACTGTCCCTTCTAAAACTTGCAATTCAAGATGGGATAGTTCTCAAAATTATGACTTTAAAAACCAGGGTTGCTGGCTTTGGAGAAGGGGTGTGTAACTTAGGCCAGGGGGCAAATTTGGCCCTCCTATTCAGCCCATGGGGCTCTCTACAGGTCACACCCCTTTCCACCTCAATGGTGCCTTTCTTGAATGCTTTTGCTTGGCTGGATTATGTCCTTGGAATTGTGATAATGCCTATTGCTTGCCTGGAAGGAGAGAGGTGTGTACACATGTGTGCAGAAACCTATGCTTTTTGCCTGGCTGGAATGCAGCCTACTGTAAGCATCACATCTGTTGCTCTGCCCACTTTCGCCTCTCACTTCCCTGCCTCCTCTCTTTGCCCGCACCCACCATATGGCACCGGGAAGGTTGCTCACGAGGAAATGCCTTGATCTGAAAGGTTTCCCACCTCTGCTTCAGAAACAGCTCAGAAAAACAAGCCCAACATATTTGCAGCAGAATAAGATTTAGGCTATTATAAAATAAATTCACATAGCATTTTTATAAAGGAGTGTAATGTATATTATTATATAGATAAAACAAGCTCAAGGTGATGTATGTGTCCTATGAGGGCCAGTCACTATTGTAATTTTGTATTCATCTTGAACACTCCTATGCCACTTTTTACAAAAGCCTCATAATACTTTTCATAAATATAGAAACACAGTAAAGTTGTGAAAGCAGCAGGAAAAAAGTGAGCACAAGATAAAATTACCAATCAAGACAAAACAAAAACATTGGGGCAACTAAAACCCTCATTCAATTAAAAAAGTCTTCACCTGGCACAGTAAGACTGTAATTTTTAATAATAAAAAAGAAGACTACTGCATCATCAGCCATGGCCACAATAACTGTGAGCACACTTCATTCCACACATTATTTCTTATCTCTGTTTAAACCTGATCTGATCCATGCACTGCTCTCCCCCATGAAGTATGCATGGGTCTTTCATTAATGATTTTGAAGGAACTTTAAAGGGTTTTTTTTTTCCAGTCTATATCATTTTATTTTAGTGATATTTTACTGCTATTTTTTAGAAGTGTAATGTAGATTTTAAATTATTCCTTTATGTTTTATACAACTGTCTTTGCATACTGCTTTGTGGAGGAACTTGCCCTGAAAAACAGTTTTTAAAAAAGAAAAGAAAGAAACCTGATTTCTGGTTAGAAAAGGATAGTGCTTTTTCAGTGCTTACTATGAAGGTTCTTTCTTGTTTGGGGTAAACAATGCATCCTTCTATGAGGCAGGGAGCACATGACTAACTTTGTTGCTGCATTGGATGCTGATTATTATTATTATTGTTATTATTATTACCCTACCTTTTCCCTGATGGGACTCAAGGTGGCTTACATATAAAAACGAGACTTGCTAAAACCATAGAGAAAACTATCATTAAAATAAAAAACAAACATCGTAAGAAATAAAATTATATTCATATCATATATAATCTATTAAAATGATGCTTGCTCCAGTTGCATCCCATGGCCAAGCTTGAGACCGAGTCAAAGAAGGAAAAGGCAAAACACAGGAAGAGAGAGGTCCCTCCTAGTAAGAGATGACTCAGCACAGATTGGAGGCATCTGCAGATGAATGTGTGTGCCAAGAGAAATTGTTTAGCTCACTGGTCAACAGGAGCTCCATGTTCCTTTCTCAACCTGAAGAAGCATCCAATAGGAATGGGATATGCATAAGCTACTCTGAGGGACGTGGGTGGCGCTGTGGTCCAAACCACTGAGCCTCTTGAGCTTACCAATCAGAAGGTCGGCGGTTCGAATCCCCACGACGGGGTGAGCTCCCATTGTTTGGTCCCAGCTCCTGCCAACCTAGCAGTTCAAATGCACGCCAAAAAATGTGCTTCCCACTCCGGTGGGAAGGTAAATGGCGTTTCCATGCGCTGCTCTGGTTTCAGTGTTCCCTTGCGCCAGAAGCGGCTTAAGTCATGCTGGCCACATGACCCGGAAAAACTGTCTGCAGACAAACAGCGGCTCCCTTGGCCAGTAAAGCGAGATGAGAGCCACAACCCCAGAGTCGTCTGCGACTGGACTTAACTGTCAGGGGTCCTTCACCTTTACCTTTTCAAGCTACTCTGATTCTAGGGAGGGAATTTAAGATAAACCAGTGGCAGTAATGATGATGAAGAATATGCTGGAACGTGCTGTCAAATGTCACCTCTACGGAGGCAAAGGGAAAGGGAGGAGGAGGCTCCCACATGGCCACTTACATGCCATCAGCAACTGAAGGGGGAAGCACGGCTGCTGGTTCTGCTCTTGTGGAGTGTGTGCCATGACATTTTTGTGATGTAGGGAGGTGCTGAGCCAGATAGGTCAAGACCATGGAGGCTTTAGGCCATCTCACTAATATGGTGGGTGAAGTCTTTTTCCCCTAGGGACCTGAGGGTTAAAGAATACAAATGGGGAGTCTGTTTGATGGAAGACTTGAGTGCGTCTGGGACAAGTCTTTTTTGTTGTTGTTGTTTAGTCGTTCAGTCGTGTCCGACTCTTCGTGACCCCATGGACCAGAGCACGCCAGGCACTTCTGTCTTCCACTGCCACCCGCAGTTTGGTCAGATTCATGTTTGTAGCTTCGAGAACACTGTCTAACCATCTCGTCCTCTGTCGTCCCCTTCTCCTTGTGCCCTCCATCTTTCCCAACATCAGGGTCTTTTCCAGTGAGTCTTCTCTTCTCATGAGGTGGCCAAAGTATTGGAGCCTCAGCTTCACGATCTGTCCTTCCAGTGAGCACTCAGGGCTGATTTCCTTAAGAATGGATGCAATCTTAAGAATCTTAAGAATCTTGTCCTTAAGAATGGACAAGTCTTTAGAACCCTGTAAAGACTAAGCCTGTGACAGGGGATGGGGGGGGGGCTGGGGCAAAAGAAGGGCAAGATCAGTTGTTCTGTTTGGTGGAAAGCAGAGTTCGTTTTTGGAAAGAAGGCTGTGCACAGATTTATTCTACCCTTGTGAAAAGGTCACACAGATGTGCCAGGGCTCCCAGCTCTGAAACCTCATGGACTAAGATTATGGCCACTAGGAAGGACACACTTTGGGATAACAATAATAAAAATGTGGTGGTCTGGAGGACTGCCTTTCAACTCAAGGAAGAGAACTTGTGTGCTCCTGTGGCCATGAAGAAACAGGCCTCTGAGAAATCTGTGCTTGTGTGGATGTTTGCCAGGGTTCTGAAGTTCTTCCCAGAGAGGCTGGATGACAGGGGTGAGGTCTGTCATTGCTGGGAGGAAGATTAGCCTTTCCACTGTGTCCCTAAGCAGTAAAGTCTTCCAGACGGGTCAGATGGCTTTTGGGGAGCTTAACTATGGAGCTGTAGTTCTGTAAAGGCTAGAGTAACTAGGAAGTGTAGATGAGCCCCGTCTTGGGGTGAAGAGCTGAGAAAAGGCTATCTTAGGGATGCCTTTTGTTCAGAATACTGTGGGCGAAAGCAGTGTCTGGACAGAAACCGGCAAGATCTCCCAGAAAATCTGGACATATGGCAAGCCATGTTGGCAGTGCCATTTTTACCAATTTTCATAAATAATTGTTCAAAATAGCTCAAAAATGGCAATTATTTTTGCTGTTTTGCAAGAAAAGCTCAACAACTCTGATGCCCACCCCCAAGAAGCTCAACAACTTTTTGTCTGGATGTTCACTTTTTGAAATATGGCAATCCTAGGTGTCAGGGAACTGCCATCAGAGCTGGAGGTGGAGAGGAGGCTCCAGAGGGATGGCGGAGAGGGTCCCAGTAGGGAGAGAGGTAGCCCATCCGCTGGGGAAGGAAATCAGCGTAACACCAGTGGAGAAGGGGGGCAGATGGGGGAATCGGAGAGGTGGCTCCAGGACTCCTCGCTGGAGACCAGCGGAGAGGGCACGGGTACTCCGCTGCCCACACCCACTTTGCGCAGAAGACTTCCACGCAGGCAGAGTAGGAGGAGACTGGGCGTCAAACAGCTTCTATGCTGGAAGAGGTTCAAGAAACGCCCACTGACGGATCCTGCCAGCGACTGAGGCAGCCACGGAACTTGAGGCCGTCCAGACAAAAAGGGTTCAACCAGGCAACCTAGCCAGGAGTAACGGCAACTTACGCACGAGCAACCCCTAGAACCATTACACTAGGCTATATATGTAAGTCCTGAAGCAGGAGGTGTGCTACTACTGATACGATGGGATCTACTGAAAAATCCACCAGCATGTCAGTGCACTTGTACCTAGCTTTACCTACTCTTCTCTCCCTGTGTGTAGCCTGCACTCTTCCCAAATCAGCTCCAGGGGACTGAAAGAAACCCCATAACAGATTTAGGAGGTCCAGGGCATGCAGGGAGAGAAGTTTCATTGTGCAGTCAAAAGTCCTTACACTGACAGAAGTTGAGAACCGAGCTATTTGTAGCCAAGGCCTCCTAACCACCAGAACTGTTGTCTTGCTTTTTGTAGCTGGTGCCAGTGCGGTCTGATGGAGGAACTGTGAGGTCTAGTGGAGAAATGGGAACTAGACGACACTAGCTTAGGAATTCTATACAGCCTTGGTCAAAGGAGGTCCTATTGGGCTGAAAAGAGTAAGGTTGCTTCCTTTTCGTATGAGTGCCAAGGGTCTCTGTTTTATCTACAATGTTCACTTTGAGCAGCTCTTCACTAAATAGACAAGTCCCTCTGAAGTGGGCTGCTCACTGATTTGACCAGGAAATTCAAGACCTTCTAGCTACTGTGAATGCTACAATGATCCTTGAAGAAGGCTAAACAGGTTGACATTGGAGTGAATGCTGATGCCGTGGTAAGTCTGACCAATACCCTCTGATGGGTATTGTTGTCCCGATCCTTATTTTGCAGTATATCCTCCAGCCAAAGAACCGTAGCTATAGCAGCATTTAAAGAGGTCAAGACAGCAGCCAGGACAGGAGCCTCATGGGACTTTTAAAAGAAATGTGGTATGCCTTCTTTCTACTTCTTTCTCGGGAAAATGTGTCATTGTGCCTAGGGGGGATTGAGTCCAATAAAAGGACTTCCACTGCAGCAACCACAACTGGGACTTTTAACTGTTCCATTGCCTGAGGGGAAACAGTATACAATCCTCTGAGCTAGTCTAGTGGCTTTTTGTTTGGTTGGCTTGGTGTTCATTTCAACTAATTTTTTATTTTTTTTTACAAAGCGGATGGAAAGGGTACTTCTTTGGAGGCTGATCTGGTCTCCAAGGAGACAAACGCTGCCTGGGATGTCGGCTGAGCTGGCTCAGGAGGTGAGAGTTGCAAATCTACAGGTGATTTAGCTCCTGCTAATAAAGTTCTCAGTGGGAGGCTTCATAGTGGCTGCAGTGGGCTTCTTTTTCATTTTTGCTTCCTTAACTAGCCTAATATGTTGCATTTTTTCCCTTTCTTTCTTGTTGGCTTTCTGCCCACCTGAAGGAGCCATAAAGGGAAAGTCAAGAAAAAGAGATTGATAAAGATGTTTTTAAAAGAAGAAGAAAAAGAAAGAGGAAGTGGGTAGCACAGGAACATCTGTTTGGGAGGAGCACGAAGTATAAAGGTATGGAGTTGAGATTATGAGAAGGGAACAATGAAGCAATGTTCTATGCTGGGTGAAGGCAGGGAATCAACTGGGGAGGAGTCAGGAGCATCGGAAGCCGTAAGGAAGTTTGTCATATGTTACACAAAAGAACAACCCTACTGGCTCAGGACCAAAGGCATCCTGTTCCAGCATCTTGTTCTCACAGTAGCTAATGAGATGCCGATGGGAAGTCCACAAGTAGAACATGAGTGCAACAGCACTTTTACTCTTGTGTTCCCCAGCAACTGGTATTTTTGGTCCCTTCCAACTCTGCCATTCTGTGATTCTATTCTTCTATGAACATGCTTTCTGTACTAGACAGGAGTTGCTATGCCAAGGGATAGAGAACGATTTCTTGCCTTCATGAGGAAAATGTTGAAGGGGAGGGAATTCTTCCCCACAAAGAGATTTCTGATCTTCGGCAGCATTAAAGACTTAAACCTGGAAACTTCCACTCTGAAACTCTGAGCCATTCTCACTTGAGACACAAAGCCTGAACTCAGTGCTGGCTACAGTTCCAAAACTGTACGGATGCTACACTTTACCACAAACAAGTCAAAATTGAGTCAGGCTTTCTACAGCATCACATGTTCACCTGTTATCTGACACCCCGGGGCAGCTGTAGTTGACTGTAGAAGAGTGCAAGGTGTCTGGGTTTCTCTGTTCCTTATTGTTTGATTGATGCAAAATCTCCAGCGGCCAACAGGGGATGACTGAGGAGCGGATTCACCTGTGAGGAAAGAAAGAAGTACAGGAGATGATCATTCCTCTGCCATCTTTCATGTGCATAACAAGAAAACAAAATCAAGATGTGCTCAAACAGGACTATGAGAACATCACTGCTGCTGTGAGCAGAAGCCTTAGGAACAACAAGGCCTAGCAGTCAGGATTCTGGAATTGGCCTTAAGGCACCAAGGCTGCAATTCTAATAGACTTAAGGAGGAGCAAACTCAATTGATCAGAGTGGGATTGTTGCCATGAACCCATGTGATCTGACTTTCGCCAGTTTCCTTGGATCAGTGTACTTGCACAGAAAAAAATGAATGCTGCTGGTGAAGCTATCCTTCCTTGGCTTTGCCTGAGTTCTGCTGCTTGCCCCTTTATTTATAGGGACTACCAGAGCTTTCCCAACTTTTCATGTTGATGACACTTTTTTTTCTTCTTTTTTTTTTTGACATGCACGATTTCGCAACACATTAATTCAGTTTTACTAGCAAACCAGAAGTTAAATTAACCCCTTTGCAGGCCTGGGAGGAGTGCGGGGAGCATTTGTGCGACACACTGCAGCCGACACACTACCGTGTCATGACACACAGTTTAGAAAGCTCTGCTTTAGAGTAATGCACTGTGCCATGCATGTGCCTCCTTTCCCACCCCTGTCTTTACTAAAGCCAGTGTGGTGGTTAGAATGTCAGACGAGGGCCTGAAAGACCAGGCCTCAAATCCCCACATGGCCATGAAGAACACTGGGTGGCCTTGGGCCAGTCACTGCCTCTCAGCCTAACCTACCTCACAGGGTTGTTGTGGGGTTTAAGTGAGGAGGGGGAGAGCTATGTAAGCCATGTTGAACTCCTTGGAGATATATGGGATATACCATATTTTTCCATCTATAAAACACCCCCATGCATAAGACTATTTTGGGGGACTCAGACTTAAGAAAATGGGGGGAGATGGCCCTGTGTATAAAATGCCCCTTAATATTTGACATTATTTTTTAGGGGAAAAACCTAATTAGTCTTATAGACGGAAAAATAAGGTAAATACCATCAATCGATAAATAAAGTCAGGATCAGACATATGTTGGTGCACTTGTTGCGGGTTTTCCCATATCACACTGCTCAGACAACAACAGGAATATTCTGTTACACTACTATTTCTCACAAACAGTCCCACCAAATTACCAGAAACTAGCCCGTGACTCTAGGCTGCAAGTTAAGAAGCTCAAATCATTTAACAAGAACATATGATTCAAAAATTATCCATAAAATAATAGGGCCATTATCCAGTTTCCGTAGATGTACTTTTAATCCAGTATTTCCTTCTGGCTCAAGGAGATAGGACTCTCTAATTTGGACCTGGGTGGCATTGTACATCTCATTTTTATCGTAGTGCTCACTCTGCTTATATCATACTGTATTAAGAACACTTGCTGGTATTTGACAAACACCTGTAACACTCTGCCATTGGGAACAGTATCTACATTTATCGCTTGAGCACCGTTTGCTGCCTTGAACACCATTTGGTGAGATACAAATTTAACAAACAAGTAACTGTAATATGTACCTCTTATTAGTAGTCCGAATAAACATTTATCAAAGTGTTCAGCACAACAGCTTCAGGCTTACTCAGGGTTTAAATATGCTATATATATATATATATGAACAGCTGATCCCTATGCTATATCACAGTCTGCTTTTGAAAGGTTCTCCTCAGTTTCAGAATTGCTCTGACAAGTGGTAAGGAAGACTCCTCTTTCAGAAACACACCCAAAGTTCCCCTTAATTGCACGGAACTATGGTTTGTTGGATCCTGGCCAAAGTGTTCCAGTCCTCCAGGAGCAGGAAGAAATAACAAATCAAGAGCAGACAGATGCTCAACATGTGGGTAAAAAACAAACATACCGCTGGCATTGTTCTGTTGATACAAAGGTCATACCAGAATCAGAGAAAAAGAGATCATTCAGTGTTAATGGAACAAAGAGTAGCCAAGTAAAATGTTGGACTCTTCTGATGTGCTTGGAAAGTAGTCCATCATGGTAAGTAACTGCCTTCGTATCACATAAAGGAACACAGTTGACTGTGTGCATTTCACTTTCCACTACGAAAAATCCCATACACAAGAGAGAGCATCTTTCCCTCTTTCAACCATTGCTTCTGTATTTCTTAAATGAAAACTCAGCCATTTAAATGTGCACGCCACATTTCACAACTGATGACACCACACGTGATATTTGCTACATAAACATCAGGGTATTTTTGTAGTCAACCTCAAAAAGGAAATTTTGAACTGGCTAGATTTCCAGACACTTCAAACCACACCACCAACTGTAAGTTAGCAGTAGACAGCATGATGCCCTCTAGTTATGATCCTAACTCCAGTCCCATCAGCCCCAGGCAACTTGGTCACGTAGTCCAATGACATCTGGAGGGAACCTAATTGGCTATCCTTCTATAAGTATGGAAGCTGGCTTGTAACTTCACCTGCTTTAGGATAATGCAAGGAGTCACTACCAAACACAATGAAGGAATTTGGATTCTAGTTTCCTAAAGGTAAAATCCAGACCTTTTTCTTTGCTCAGCTACATCAAACCACCCCCAGAATTGATACCAATTTGGCTATACTCATTAAGAACTTGTTTATTTATTTATTTTAAATGTATATACTGCTTAATTGATAGAAGATTTCTAAATGTCTTCTTTCAGCCTTGAATAATGTCACTCAAAATCTTTACAATCTTCCCATACAGTTATCAGGACCATTGCAGAGAATCAATTATATGTGCCAAGATGACTCCACCTAAGACGTGAACTACCGTAAGAAGATTTGAGAGACAAAAGGCAGCCTAACTGACAAGGAACAAATCTGCTTTAGTTCCTGCCAAAATATCCCCTATTTTCATCACTTTCACCTTTAAGGAGGGTGGTTTTGTTTTGTTTTTTTGTTTGACCTTCAATGTTAAATGTTTTAAAATAGTTACTTACTGCCAGTTTGAGTAGATGCTGGGTTTATCTGAACTTGTTCAGAAGATCCTGTCTGAATTAAAAATGAATAGATAAATATAAAAAGGGAATTTCCCAATACAAGCACACACTTTCCCAGAAAAGTGGTATCACTAAACAAACATAACTTACTTGGGTAAGATCAGAAGGTGTAGACTCTGTGCCAGTAGTTCGCTCTTCAACCGGAAGACTGCGGATGATGTCCTGGGCCTGGCAAACAATAGCCTTCAGTTCATCAACAAATTTCTCTTTCTCATTTTCCAACACAAAGTCATCTTCAACCTAACATGGGAAGGAAAAAACAGGGTAGAAGATGTAAGTGCATCTTCTATTACATTTTATACAATCAGAGAAATCTTAGGCTTTCCAAACGAATAATATTGTTTGGCTGAAGGAAAACTCATATCTAGCCAAAACAACTGAAATTGTGCCAGTGTCTATGTAGCAAGAAGCCATCTCAAGTTTCCCCAGTAATAGGGAAGGAACAGACTCATTCTAAAATGGTTTTACTATACTTAAGTATTCCTTTTTCTAAACATATTATTTTGCAAAATGCCAAAATCAGGTGCCAGACCTAATTATAATCCAGAAGCCGACCACAGGAAGAAAGTTTCCCTCAAAATCTGCTCACAGGTCCTGGCCCCACCCCCAGAAGCACCCAATGGCTCCCTGGGTGGGGTTTAGCCTCAGTGCATCCAATGGAATCCATTACCTGAGTGATGCCTGCAAGATAGCATGGCCAGTGACAAAGGATCAGGGTTGATGGGATTTGTAATCCACAACACCTTGAGCGGGGCTATACAAACCCCCTACCCCAGTTAAAAGATGTATAGGATCAGGCAGCAAATTTTATGTCTAAAGAAGAAATGTGTGCTATTGTCAAAGTCTTCGGACGCTTATTTTTTAAAAAGTTAATTTTTACTGAACAACAAAAGCAGACAATACACACGAGAGAAAAACAAACATTAACAACAAAATAATGTAAGTTTAATACAAGGAGCTTTTGATGATAAACTCAAAGAAAAGTAAAAAATTCAGAAGTGAATGAAATGGATAAAATTATAAACGAGATATAAAAACACAACTTGTGCAATGAAGGAAATAGGAAAAGGGGGGGGAGTGTCTATAAGGGGGCAAGACCTTCTTCCATTGAATTAAATGAATTTATCCAACCTGCACTCCCCACCCCCACCCCGAGTTTCTAATGTATAGGGCTAAAACACCATTTTGAATCTTATTAACCCAAGGAACAACAGATGGTCCTGCAGGAGTCTGCAGCAAACCTGAAATAATAATTTAGAAGGTTAGTTCAAATGGTTTAAGGATTTTTAAAACGTTTGTCTTGAAGTCCTTACACGCAACGTTTCCAAAGGTGACAGTGCCTGGGAGGCTGAGTTTAGACAAACCCCCAAGCCCAGTTTTCCTTTATTCCTTCAGCAGCCCCATTTTTAGGATCTTGCCCCAAAGCCTCTCAAAGTCAGTTCTCAAAATAATCTGTGCAAGTCAAGGGCATGTCAAGTGGAAGACTAAGGTTAGACCTCAGGGGTTTCCATATCTTGAGAAATGCTATGAACAAGACACAAGGCTATAGCACATTGTCCTGAGCAACCCAAGCATTTGAACAAGAAATCTCTAGTGGAAAGCAGGCTCTATGAAACTTGCCATGTAGTCAGCAATGTCTTCCGGAGCATCTCCATCAACATCAAATTTAAATGTGACCATCTTGTTGTTATGAGTCTCAAGCTGGCACTCCACCGTGTTGTCCCCGGATGTTGACACCTGATTGAAGGGGGGGGGGTTGAGTAATTAGACAGAGTCAGAACCTGCCTCTTCTTCAATTCTTGGCAAACAAAGATCACCTCTACCTGACTTGTGTGACACCAATCCTGTAAAATGACAACACTTGTCCAAAGGCTGAAGTGGCAAAGCACCAATAACTAAAAAGGTTTAACACTACCTATTATCTTTGTTGTTGTTTTGAATAGATAATTATGTACACATTATATGTTGTCCTATAGTATGATAATGAATATAGATAGGATTCATTTCTGTAGAATCCGGCATCTGTTGAAAATGCCAGCACTTGATGGTCTTTGGGATTCAGTGACCTCAGTTTCAAATATTCCATCCAAAGACTTTATAAGCATTTGCTGGAGGCTTGAAAATATACTTCTTCACCCAAAGACTATATTCAATTTTTTCCCTCCAGTTATGACCTGATTCCAAATACTTGCCTTCAATAACATTTGGAATGGATTCTAGATCCTGTTCACACATTATGTTGTTTTAAAAGCAACTGACCTGAACCCATTCCTTTCTGATCTTGTGAAGCTGCAAGAATAAACTTAAGCTAAAAAGATACACCAAAAACTGTGAAGTCATCTGCTATCTCTGACACCGGACACACAAACCAGGGTAGAAACATTAATTGTGTACAACATTGGATAAATCAATTGTTTTAATCAGTCCATTTTGCAAGTCTCAAAATTCATCCCACAATTTACCATCCACAAAGACTGATTCTAGGCAAATCTGAGATTATAGAAGTCATAAAAGTGCTCTTCTGCTCAAAGATGGTGTTAATAGACAACTTGCTATTCTGTTTCCCCATATTGAGGTGCCCCCTGAAATATGATCTGTGAATATAAGAACTGACTGAGCCAAAGGGCTTCTTCTTAACATATATTAACCAGATAAACAAATGATTATCTGGAGTCCAAGGGCAGGATTCAACTAAGTTATTGCATGTGCAGAATGAGGAGTCCCCCTACAATGGAATTTTCCATCCTCTCCTACCCCTGTGCACCCTCCTGCACCATTTAAATCTGCTCGTTGGGTTGGGGGCTGGGGGGAAACCCAGAAAAGGTTTGGGGTCATTCAGGGTAAGGAGAGGGTGGAAAAGTCTCATTGCATTAGTGGATCTCATTCTCTGGACACATACTCCAATTGAATTCCACACATAGCTGCAGAATTTATAGTCATTAAAGCACTGCTTGCAAATGGGAATTTGTACAACGGTGGTAGTAGAGCCCAGATAAACAACCTCAAATATATTTTCCAGACAGATATTATTCCATTGAATTCTATTCTGGAGCTATGCATGGTTTAGCCTAGATTGTTAAAACATACATACCTGCAGCACAGTGAGCTGAAATTTGGTTCCCTTCTCTGTTCGGGCACATGAAGCTCTCCGTTGCTTGCTTTTGTCTTGTTTGCCATTTCCACTTGGAAGGTCACATCCATTGGCACCTTCCTTCTGAATGGCTACATCAGGAATCGGTCTTAAAAGATAGGAAAAGAGGTGAGCACTCTTAGAAGGAGCACACCCAGACACTTCTGAGGGGAAGCCTTGCTCTCTGCAACTTCTGAACATTAAGTAAATCTTTGTTTTCCTTTTATCAACTAGCCCAAATGAGGGCTTGCATTACCTCACAGCAGCTTCAATATTTGAATAGGGAAATACCGTAGATCGAAGTAGGGCTGGTGACAAACACTACTTTTTAAGTGAGTTGAAGGTGGCTAGTACCATAGGCAGACATTGCTGTCTATGGTATATGCATTTATTTTGTCACACTATTTATTTTGGGACGCGGGTGGCGCTGTGGGTAAAACCTCAGTGCCTAGGGCTTGCCGATCGCATGGTCGGCGGTTCGAATCCCCGCGGCAGGGTGAGCTCCCGTCTTTCGGTCCCAGCTCCTGCCCACCTAGCAGTTCGAAAGCACCCTTAAGTGCAAGTAGATAAATGGGTACCACTTTGTAGCGGGAAGGTAAACAGCGTTTCCGTGCACTGCGTTGGTGCTGGCTCACCAGAGCAGCTTCGTCACGCTGGCCACGTGACCCGGAAGTGTCTCCGGACAGCCCTGGCCCCCGGCCTCTTAAGTGAGATGGGCACACAACCCTAGAGTTGGACAGGGGTACCTTTACCTTTTTTTACCATTGATGGTTAAACACTTAAATTCAAATGGGTGAAATTTACATGGACAAACCACACTTCTCTCAGTCTCAACTACACAGAGAGAGACAGACACACTACATCTGTAATGGGGAGAATATTAGCTTAACTTACAGGGCTGTTGATGGTCCCCCTATTGTATACATTACTCTATCTGTGGGGCAGCGGGATTTCCCTGACTTCTTTCTAGGCCACTGTGATCATGTTCAACATCCCAGCGCCACATAGATGGGACCAACAATGCCCACCCTTCCATCCACTGTCCTCTAGGCAATGATCAGGTGAGAAAGGCCCAGATTACTGCACTAAAGGTTACTGCAACAAAATGGAAGTAGCAAAGCTATGGAGAACTGGCTCCCACACAACTTCATAGTTGTGTACGAAGGGTCTTCTCAAGTACTGCAAACACTCAGGAAAAGCACTTCACAAACATTTTCTTACTATTGTTCTCTTTACTTTGTCTTAGTGGTGCTTGGGGTGGCATGCAGAGCAAGCTAATGGATAGATGGCACCTTTGCAGATGTACAGAAGGGGGAGTTCTGGGGAGACCAGGACTAGTCCTTACCTTAGGGTAATAAGGCACAGGGCTGGACCCTGCAGCAAGCGGCTGGTAACATGACTGGGGAGGAGGGAGAGATGGATGTGGGAAAAGCTTTTCAACTGGTGACCTTAGGCTGTGAGGGGGGGCTAGGGAAGGTGTCATTTAGTTCACATCTCATTTAGCAAAAGGTTTGGCACTGGCATTGAGGATTAGCAAATTCTGGGAATCCCAAACCTAAAGTCTTCCAGTGAAATCCATAAATTAACTTTCTAGCACACTACTGCTTTGATCAGAAAATTCCTAACAGTTATCCTAAGTATTTACTTCCCTAAATTTAACTGAAGTTCTTAGCAGGGAGAGAATGATGAGAGTTCCTATCTTTGGGTACATATTCTTCAATAATGTTTCTTCCTACCACAACTCTGCCAGCTTTCTTCTGGTTGAAGTGAACTCCCCCCTTCCCACCCCCCTGCAAGCCTTGAGCTTGTCTTCTCTGTATAGAAAATGGAGATGTTCACTAGTTTTGATCTCCATGCACTTAACATTCCTGCCTTCCACCAGGCCAAAAAAGTTAACCTTGGAGCAGACTCACCCTTGAACAAAATCCTGCTTTTGAACTGATGGCTGTTGTTCTGGTACCAAGATGGAAGCCTAGAAATAGGGAGGGAGAAAATTAATTATGGTGGTTCTGCATTTGCCATCCTCACTTAGATGCAGCGATACTAAGCAAATTAAGTAATTACACAAAATGCAAACAATTTGTGTGCTTGAAATGAAACACAATCATACTTTTCCAGGCTGACATCCTCAGAACCTGGATCTGCTCCCCCCCCCTTCTTCTTCTTCTAGTAACATTCAGCACCAGTTCTAAAGATAACCTTGAATAATATCTAGTTCTCGAGATTCTATTCCAAGCTTTGCATTTGCTTTGAAAATATTTCCCATCCATGGTTAGGAAAATATTTACAGTCTCAGAAATGTATGCTTGCTATTTGCAATCCCAGGAGAAAAAGTGAAAATAAAAGTTATTCAAGTGGAAAGCTGAGGCAAGTTACTCTACAGTTAAAGACATACAATCTCTAAAGATCATTAGAATGACCACCTCTTGCATGCATAGCGGAAAGGATAAAACATTCTAAGGAGGTTAAACCTAATTTATCCACAACATTTTTCCTTTTTATGGAATAGACACAGCATTGTGCTAGATCACTAGATTACAGTCTATAATCCAGTACGCAGTTTGAAGGTGTCACAAATAGCTACAAATGACATTGGTGGCATGATTAGATATGCAGGAGAATGGAGAGACCTTTATCCACAGACACAACTGCAACAAGGAAAGTGGTGAGAACACAAAATAGGCAACAGGGGATGTTCAGATAGTTTCTCCTCAGAAATGAGAAATCGGGTTGTCTAGAACTGAAACTGTGTGCTAACCCTAAGAGCTATCTTGTCACGGTAGGCAAGATGAGCAAGAAGTGGTCTCAGGAGATGATGAAGCTAAGGAACAAGAGGCTCAGGTAGCCAAAAGAACAAGAAAGAGTCTGCAGTGAACAGAGATAAAAGGTGCTTCCAGGTATGGATGATTTAGCAATCCCTCATCATTTTGGTACTGCTTTCAGCTGAAAGTTGAAGAGCAACTCAGCCTCCACACTTCTTGAAGGCAGACCCTAACGCTTTGTTCTGCAGCCAGGTTCTGAGTCCCTCTTTTCCCAACTCCAGTTACTGAGAGGGGGGTCATTGGGACCAGGCGGGAGGGAAGACTACCTCCTCCTTCACGGTACTCCTTATCATGTCACCCCATTGCTGCAATGTAAGGAGGAGTGGGAGAAAGAGTGCGACACTTTTTGGAAAGAGAAAGGTCAGACTGATATAACTAATTCCTAGAGAGGAGAAACAAACCAGAGAGAGAAAAAGTAGCTACAGCAATCTAGAAAAGGGGTGGAACAATCTATACAGGTCACTATAGGCCAGAATAACAGCACAGTAGCCCACCAATGCCCAGGGAATGTACTGTATGCAGCTACGAAAAAAGTTGAGAAAAAGTTGCGTTTTCTAAGCACATAAAAAAGGAAGTGGAACAGGGAAAAAGTGAGAGGAAAATGTTTTCTTCATGCCATCTTGCATGAGTAAGGAAGCAGCACATGTCCAGTGTGGAAGCAGTCACAGAAACCTAAAAGAACAGCAGATGGTAGAAGCAAAGGAAAAGAGACAGGGAATTAAGGAAGAAAGTGACCAGCAAAAGGAGAGGACTATTGAAACAAGGCAGTCGAAGCTGTATTAAATGGGACAGAAAGGGGTGGAGAAAAATGCTGGATGAACACTGCTGGTTGAAAGACAGTGTGGCTGGACAAAGCAGGGCAAGCTAAGATGAAGCAGGAAGAAAATCATAGAATCATAGAAATGGGACCACAAGGGTCATCTAGTCCAACCCCCTGCAATGCAGGAATCTTTTGCCAAATGTGGGGCACAACCCCGAGATTAAGAGTCTCATGCTCTGCTGACTGAGCTACAAGGCAACCATCAGGTTGGCAGAGGTGTGACCATAGACAAAGAAAGGAGGGACTAGGGTTGACCTCTTTTTCCTGACAGGGCTACTGGATTAGAACAATTTTTCCATTGTTTAAACCCAGTCTTGCACGTAGCACTCATGGAAGGCTATGCCTGCCAGTTGTCAAAAACACCACTTCTGAAGCAGATTAGAAGCACACAAATCTGATTAGCAAGAAATTAAACACAAAACAGGAAACACTTTTGGTTAACTCTGCACCCTCTCGAAAGAACAAGAGTTTCTGGTTGAGTCTTGTTTGCGCTGAAGAAAATGTCACCACCATCCCAGGCTAAACAAACCCAAGCTGTGGGGACTGTGCAGGGGAGAGAAAGCTTTTTCTGCCGGAGAGCTGCATTTCCTCCTGGGCTGCCTTCCAGGGCCTGTGTGCCAAAAGCAGGATGGGCAAAAGCGGGCAGACCAACAGATGCAACTCTTGCCTTGGTACACAGGAGGGCTACACTCTGGGTTTCAACCCACACCTCTCTACTCTTCATTCAGGAAGCAAGGGGCACATCTGTCAGGGCTGGAGTCAGGCATAGGGCAGCAACAAAACAATACATCAATGGAAACAAACCACAAGTCTGGCCTGTCGGTCTCAGCAACTCTTTCAAGGTCTTGCCCCAATGAAGCAGTTGTGAGGGCTGAAGATGCCTGCCTTCCCAGTGTCCACTGGGACTCCTCCTCTCCAGGGTCTTTCCCACTCGGTCTCAGGTGGCGTCTGCGCACAACCCAGCTCTGCCCTGGCCTCTTGATTTCTCTGCGTGTTCTAAGGAGACCAGCAGGGAGAGGAGCTGGTCACACCAGAATGGGGAGACTGTCTGGCTTCTTCCGCAGCCAGCCCCTCTGCCTTCTGGCCCCATTCCTCCCCATCCCATTTCTATCTCTACCTCTGGACTGCTCTCTGCCACAGTCTCTCCCTTCTCACTAAACCCTGTTACCTCTTCTGCTTCACCCTCTTCTCTCTCTGCCCACCCACCACCAAGCTCCTGGCTCTGAATCCTCTTCCCTTGGAGGGGGGGGGGTCCTCGGCTGGTGCCTCCCACCATTCCTCTGCATCCAGCCAATCCATGATCGTACCACAGCTCAAAGGCGCTTTGCAGCCCCGCAAACACACTCAAGCAAGCCAGGCCAGTGTGGAGGGGCATGACCTGGGGAGAGCCCTGACAGCCAGATACAGAAGCATGGAACATCTCGTCCAATTTGGCCCTAAAGTATGCAATCACCATTACAAAGTCTAAATACTTAGCCATTTTGTTGTGACTCCTGGGAAACAAGATTTTTTTTAAAAAAACCGAATGATATACCTGTGAAATGTCTTGTCCTTGAACGTGTTCTTGGTGTGGCTGTGTCCCTGCGCTAAGTGATGCTTGCTGGTTCAGGGCTGCTGATGCTGCTCCAGAACTCGTTGAAGGGACCTGCTTCTGGACCACTGGCTCTGCAGGCAACACGGACCCCTGGCACATTGGCAGCTGCTGCTGCACATATGCTGACTGTACTGAGGAAGCTGTAAATGGTTGGTTATTATCAGCTGGCTGAAATGCTGGAGGTTGCTGGAGGAGGCTAGGACCATGCAGGTGCCCGGGCAGTTCTGGCGGCTGTTGCCTTGCATAAGCTGGCTCTGACTGTTCTGGCATGGAAGACACCGTCTGTGGTGCGTTTGGGGCAGACTGTGGGACTGTGGCGTTGAGGGGCTGAGGAATAGCGTGCTGATTGAACTCTTGATAGGGAGCCTGTGGCTGCATTTGTGGGATAAAAGATGGCTGAGATGGGACAAAAGGGGCCTGCGATCCTGGCTGTTGGCCTTCTGCAAACTTGTGTCCCGCCTGAGGAGGCTGCAGCTGCTGGTGCCCCATGCCGGAATCCTGCTGGATCAGATATGTTGATTGCTCAGGCTGGAGCTGCTCAGAGGGATAAGCATGGGGCTCCACTGGTTGCCCTAGGCAAACTTGCTGCTCCATGCAGCCAGTGCCACTGTCCTGCACCGTATATAACGATTTCTCAGGAGAGCGCATGGCAAAACTCCGTTGATCTGCGACCTGTACTGCTAAGTGAGCCTGCTGGATCTCTGGGGGCGGAACTAGATATGGCGCTGGCTGGTTTACGAAAGCTGCCTGTCCTTGGTAAAAAGACTGCATTGGATATGTCGGTTGGTCCAAGGGCTGTCCTGGATACACTCCAGGGACTGCATAGACCAGTTGCTCTGTGCACGGAGGCTGATCGGAGCCTTGCATTGTGTAAGCGACACGCATCTGACATGGTGCTTGCTCTGGTGCCTGGAGCTGGTTGGTGGGCTGCACTTGAGGTGTCAGCTGCTCTGAAGCTGGGAGCTGGTGGGGGGGCTGCGTTTGATATATTAGCTGTTCTGGGGCTTGCAGGTGGTACTGGATGGGATAAGCCACCTGCTCTGGAGTTGAACCCGAGAGCTCGGCCTGCTGCGGCTTTTCTACAACTTGTTGAGTGACAGCTGCCAACTGCTCCGTAGAGCTGCCCTGGAAAAGAAACTGTTCTTGTTTCTGCTGCTGTAGGGGCAGGTGGTATAACATCTGTTGCCTTACACAAGGATGTTGATCTGTGGATTGGTGCATCTGAATAGCTTGCTGCTCTTGCTGCACCAGGGAAGGCTGTGCCGAAGCATCGAGGGGCAGCGTGGGATACTGTGGGCACTGTGGAAGTTGAATCGGCTGTGGCACGGCAGAGACCTGATGTACTGGCGCAACCTGCTGGGACTGCTGAATGGAACCAACCTGCTGGGGAATTTGTGGAGATTGCTGAATGGAGCCCACTTGTGGGGGAATATGCTGAGACTGCTGCATTACTGCTGCCTGCTGAAGCTGTTGAATAGAGGCCACTTGCTGGGGCTGCTGCATGGATGGAACTTGCTGGGGCTGCTGCATGGGTGCCACCTGCTGGGGAACTTGCTGGGGCTGCTGCATGGGTGCCACCTGCTGGGGAACTTGCTGGGGCTGCTGCATGGGTGCCACCTGCTGGGGAACTTGCTGGGGCTGCTGCATGGGTGCCACCTGCTGGGGAACTTGCTGGGGCTGCTGCATGGATACCACCTGCTGGGGAACTTGCTGGGGCTGTTGCATGGATACCACCTGCTGGGGAACTTGCTGGGGCTGCTGCATGGGTGCCACCTGCTGGGGAACTTGCTGGGGCTGCTGCATGGATGCCACCTGCTGGGGAACTTGCTGGGGCTGTTGCATAGCCACCAACTGCTGAGGAACGTGCTGGGACTGCATGGATGTTGCTTGCTGGGGAACTTGCTGGGGCTGCTGCATGGATACCACCTGCTGGGGAACTTGCTGCATTGTCACCGGCTGGGGAACTTGCTGGGGCTGTTGCATGGGTGCCACTTGCTGGGTCTGCTGCATGGGTGCCACCTGCTGGGGAATTTGCTGGGTCTGCTGCATGGGTGCCACCTGCTGGGGAATTTGCTGGGTCTGCTGCATGGGTGCCACCTGCTGGGGAATTTGCTGGGTCTGCTGCATGGATGCCACCTGCTGGGGAATTTGCTGGGTCTGCTGCATGGATACCACCTGCTGGGGAACTTGCTGGGGCTGCTGCATGGATACCACCTGCTGGGGAACTTGCTGGGGCTGCTGCATGGATACCACCTGCTGGGGAACTTGCTGGGGCTGCTGCATGGGTGCCACCTGCTGGGGAACTTGCTGCATTGTCACCTGCTGGGGAACTTGCTGGGTCTGCTGCATGGGTGCCACCTGCTGGGGAACTTGCTGGGTCTGCTGCATGGGTGCCACCTGCTGGGGAACTTGCTGGGGCTGCTGCATGGGCGCCACTTGCTGGGGCTGCTGCATGGGCGCCACCTGCTGTGGAACTTGCTGAGGCTGCTGCATGGATGCCGCCTGCTGTGGAACTTGCTGGGGCTGCTGCATGGGTGCCACCTGCTGTGGAACCTGCTGCATTGACACCATGTGTTGAGGAGCCTGCTGTGTAGATGCCACCTGCTGAATAGTTTGCTGGGGCTGCTGCATGGGTGCCACCTGCTGGGGTACTTGCTGGGGCATCTGTTGAACTGACACCACCTGCTGGGGCTGCTGTGCAGCTGATACCTGCTGGGGAACTTGCTGGGGTTGTTGAATGGAGGTAACTCCCTGTGGAACTGACGGCAGAGCTGAAGGGTTAGGAAGAGCCTGTGCTAAACTTGGCATATTGTTGACAAACTGAACTGAAGGCTGCCCCTGTAGCACAGGTGAATGACCAGCAGGCACAAAGCTGGCAGAAGCATGCTCCAGTTCCATTGATCCTGCAGCAGCTGGAGCCTGACTACTGATTCTAGCAGCAGAGGTCAACGGTATATTAGCTGGCAGGTGTTGGTTCACCATCTGTGGAGCAGGGATAGTCTGAGGGGAAGTGGCTGTCAAGATCTGTTGAGGGACTCCCATGATAGATCCATCCAATGTCTGCCCTTCTGCACTGTAGGACACCTGTGCATCTGGAGCCTGGTGAGGAGATATTTTAAAAAGTGGTTAAACTGATTGTCCTTTCTCCAAATCTTACTATAAGGAACCTCATCATCACCACCAACAGATGAATCACTCTGAGAAGACTATAACAAAAAGAACTTGTACATTCAAGGGATTTTGTATAAGTTAATAAACAGCCGCTTGTAAAATTCCATCACCTTGGCAATACACTTTCAGTGCTCCAAAATAACCACCTTATCTGTAAGCTATATGAAGGGTAGCAAAGAACCACTAGCACTTCTTTGCAATTTCAAAAGTATTTCAGTAGCTGGACAGCCAGTATTTAACTTAGCTGTGTTCCAACTAGAATGAAGGAGTGGGATGATGGACTGAATTCTTATGTTTAGGGTGCCTGAGGCAGAACTATTTTTCATGAAGGTTGGTCCATTCTATGAATACATTCTACAGGGAGCCGACTGCCACTGCTTCATTCTACAAGCATTTCCTAGCGTGCATTCAGTTCTGCTTAAAACAGAGCTCATAATTTATCATTCAAGCTTCAGCCTCCACTGCATCATATAAAAACTCCTACAACTCTGTCACGGGATCAGATATTCAGAGCAAAGCTCAGGCAGCTGCCTTAAGAAAAGGAGGACAGCATCAATTCCAGACACACACAAAAATTACAAAGTGGTTTTTCCCACAAGATGGTAAAGTAAATGGTATAATTTATTTACAAAAACGACCATTTTGGGGTTAATTGTGACTAATGTATCTCAAGTGTGAGAACTCCTCAGAAGCAAGAGTCACTTCTTGTTGCTGGAATGTGGAGTTCTTCCATCCTCTCCCAAAGCAGAGCTTATGTAAATAAAGTATAGCACCTTGTGAGGTTCACCATGACCCAACCAGCACAGCCCCACCTATCAAGCTGATTCCTCAGCCTTGCGCAAGAGCCTTTCTGCACAATTAATTTTTATGCAACGTGCGTTTCTCCACTTGCTGCACACAACTTGTTGCAGAGGTATCAATTTCCAAGCGTTCAGAGCTAAGCTACCTTTACCTACAAATGTATGAAAGCAATGGGTAGAGAAAGGGTTGAGCAATGTCTTTCTTCTGCCACTTATCCCTCCTAAAGCAGTTAGTTCAGCGTACCATTGCACACATTTGCATGCAATGCATACTTTGAGATAAAAGAGCAATACTCTGTACATGAAAATGTTTCCATCACCACCACTGCTCCTGATGCTGACAGAACAGGGCCACAACTCAGGGGCAGAGCATCTCCTCTGCATGCAGAAGAAGGTCCTCAGTTCAATCTCTGTCGTCTCCAGGAGAGACACCCGCCTGAAACTCTGGAGAGACACCATATACACTACTGAGATGGAGGGACCAATGATCTGACTCTGCATAAGGCAGCTTCCTATGCTCCAGTGATATTCTTTGTTATTGTGACCACTGAATGAGGTATGGGTGCCGAAGTGCCATGGCACCTACTAGGTGTCATTTTGTGATGCACTTAAGACCAAACCCCCTGTTAAAATGCAAGCAGGTGAAACATATGATCAGTGTCTCCTCTTCCACTGCACAGTGTTCATAAGACAGGACAGTTTATAAACAGAAGCAGCGAAACTTTTACTTCAATCTGCTCCCCCCCCCAGGGGATTTCACAGACATTTTTCTGAAATAAACTTGGTCTGAAAAACTGGCAGAAGAAAAGTGCTTGGCGAGGGGGTGAAATCCCCTGGGCAGGGGGGGAGCAGATTGAAGTAAAAGTTTCAGAAGAAAAGTGACACTCTTTCTCCCCTGTCATTTCTTCATTGCAAATTGCCCCCTCTTGAGAATCATTTGCAGGGAAGAAATGACCATCAGACTTGTGTTACATACGGACATGTTGCAATGTGCAGTTTAACTTCGACTTGTGAAGCAAACTCCATCACCTGTTCAACATTTGATGTCATTTGGGGGGGTGTTCCCCCCACCACAACCCAGAGGCTGCGAACGTGCCCCATGCAACTTCTCCATAGCGGCACACATCATCCGGACAGATTTCTTTTTCAACAACAAGAACGTCTGCTACGCTATCTCCCACTTTACGTGACTGCCTGCTCTCGTCACGGCGTAGTCCCTTGTAGGCATATGGCTCAGAGTCCAAGATGCCCTTGTGACACGCTATTTTAATGACGGTTTGAAAAGACCATCAGGTCAGTCGGACTATCCCTGGAAGCCCTTACCAGCCTCGGTGTGAACTGCTGAAGTGCAACAGGAGACGCCTGGGCTTGAGGAACCACAGGGGGGGCCAAGCTGTGGGTGGGTAGGGTTGAAGGCTGACTCTGGATTAGTGGTAAAGCGCTGGGGTGGGCCACATTTGCTGGCTGTTGTTGCACCTAACAAAAAGATAATTAAATGGACCGTTCATAGAAAAACTAATTGATTGCCTGTGCTTCAGCTCTCCTGGTCTCAGCTGCCCCGCCTGCATTCTCCGGCAACATATTCTCCTGGGGAAATGATACATCATCCTGAGACATGTTACCCACAGCAGAGATTGTGAACCTATACCATTGGTGAGCCACACAAAACACTGTTGTAACATTACCTACATTACTGCAGAATCCAACAGCTTGAGAGAATGTATGGAAGGGCCCCCATGCATCTCTTACACCTTTCACTACCACTCTTAGGAAAACATTCCTCCTCCAAGGCATCCCTTGAGATCCCTTCCAACTCTACAATTCTATAATTCTACAAAAAGGCAAACTCAATGGATGATAAAGGGTGCCTCTGGATACACATGGTGGAACAAGTTCAGGACTCCTCCCATTCTAGGCTATCTTAATTCTACTACATGCATAGACTAGAGAAACCTAGGAGCTTTAAACGGTTGACTTCTATATTTTTGAAAAAAGACAAAGGCCTGGTCTATACACAGAGAGCAAAAGGAAGGTAGAAGGGTGGGAAATCACCATTTTGTTTAATGCCTCTCTATCTGAAAAATCCATACAAGTAAATGTTGTTTATATCCTTTTAACTTATATCCTACCATCAAGCTCAGGAAGTTTTATAATTGTCAGAGAATTCTGCATAGATCTCAATTCTGTGTATCCTGAATCAACAGAGGCCGACTGAATAAAAGATACTGCCTTAGCTATCTTATTTTATTCCTTCTCTAAGACTAGCACAGTCACAACAACTGTCCAGAAACTCGATACAAGTAGTTCTCTTAAGAAAATGATAGGTCACTTACCCCTGCCATCGACTGGTAATGTCCCACCAGCTGCTGGGAAGCGTAGATGTGTCCTTGAACACTGTTTTCAGCTTGTGAGAGATTGGGGGCCTGCTGGGGGCCCATAATCTGTTCCGAGGAGAAAGCCAGGCTATGTTGGCTGGAGGCATCCGAAAGTATAACTGAACCTGCTCCTCTCTCAGATAAACTGTCAGCTGCGTCAGTGTAAGAGGAGGGAAAGAACAAAAGATAAGCTGTTTCAGAGGAATCCATAACAATTCCCATCCTTCTCCCTATCACTGCCTCATGAAGACAAACCACTGGGACTTAATGAACTGGCCCCACTGGTGGAATCCTATGAAACAATGTCTACTAGTGCAATGAAGCTTCCCCACTCTTCTCCTCCCTCCTTACCCCACCTCCCAAAATTGGGAACACTGCATGGGGCTAGGAGAGGAGACATCTTTCTGTCTGGTAAGATGAAAAGCTTGTGCTGATGGAACAACTGCTATAGTGCTACACTGAATTCAAGGGGCATAACAGGAGCTGTCTAGAAATGCCTCATCTGCCTCATCTACAAGGATCAAATATTTACTTGAGAAAAGAATACAAGAAAATGCAAGCCTGCATTCTAGTTGAGGGGAAGGAAGGGTGATCCAATCTTTTTAAAAAATAAAAATCAACCCTATACTTTTAAGCTGACATCAGTAAGTTTTCTACATGGAACACAGGAAGCTGCTTTAAATCAAGCAAGAACACTGGTCCACCGCATTCAGTTTGGTCTATGTTGTCTATACTTGCTAGCAGAAACTCTCCAGAATTTCAGACAAGAATGAGAATTCAGGTCTATGTGGAGATGTCATGGCTTGAACATTACGCATGCAAACCAGGTACTCTGCCACTGAACTGTAGGCTTCAGGTACATAAGCCCCAAACCTCTTTGGAATATTATCTCCTCCTTCTACTAGGAGCTAGTCTGGAGCAGTGGATAGAATGCTGAGCTTAAACTAGGGTTCACAGACCTACAAAGCCCATGAGCTTCAGTGGTTTAGGCTCCCATGACCTAACCTACATTACAAGATGGTTGTGAAAACAAAAGAGGATAAAGCTACTTATCAGAACATAATCCTATGCAGGCATAAACATGACAAACTTAAATTCTGAAATCAGGCAACAAAGGCTTTTTCATTTAATTCTTCTCAGCTCTGCCAATGACACCAACCCATGACCATGCCTTGTTTTGGGAACTATATGCTCTTTGGCAAGGACAAACTCCTGACCTTTAAGCCAGCATCCTTATCAAAAATATTCAACACTTATGGAGAGGTTTGTGAAGGAACCAAGCAATATTATCACATGTTTATGCCAAACAAATGGTGACGAGGAAACAGAACACCAAATAAGGTCTGATTTGTAATGGAACATTACTCTGGGTTGGGAATAATCAAATGTCTTATTGTACAGTAACTGGAATTGTACTTAGTTTTGACCCTCTTGTTTTAATGTTATGCTTTAATTGTTGTAAGCTGCCTGGGACCTTAAGGTAAAGGGTGGGTAAGCAACAACAACAACTACTACTACTACAATATTTGAAAAAAATATTTTTTAAAAACCCTGCTGGATCAGGCCAATGGGAAGTTTGCAAGCAGGACCTGAGTTCAAGAGAACTCTCCCCACTTAGGATACCCAGCAAATGGTATTCATATTCTACACTTTTTTAATCAGTTGCTTCACTTGAGGCTCTGCCTGGCCAACAGTGCCATGGAGGTACAATCAACCTGCTGTTCTAATTTCACTACTCTACCAATTGAACAGGGAGCAACATCATGGGTATCAGCTGACCTCAGATGTTCTTTTATTGGGCAAAGTGGTTGCAAGGAGGTGGCTCTATATTGTGTGAAGGATTGCAGTGCAGAAGAGGAGGAAAAGGCTCAAAACGGCTACACAACTTGGCTACCCCCAAGCTGCCTTTCCCCTCTGAGAAAAAAAAATGGTTCAAGTCTTTGTATCAATAAAGGAGAAAGAAACTGGGCTGAGCAGCAATTCTGAGTAGGCAAATGGTTGTGAGCGAAAGGATTGGCCATTAGAAAACTCCCATCAGATTATCATGGCTGTGCTGGCTGAGGCTGATTGGAGATTCAGCCCAAAACATCTAATGGGAGTTCTAGTCCAAAACATCTGGAGGGCATCAGATTGGTAAAGACCGATCAACAATTCAAACTGTGGGCAAGTCACAGATACAAGTCACAGTTTACGTGCTAATTGACCTCCAATAAAGCAGAAAAGTGCCAGGAGTTCAATAAATGCCTTGTGGGGATGCATCTGGATGAACAAAATGACGCTCTGATTCACTCTTTATAACCTTAGTTCAGGATAGCATTTTGAGAGGACAGGCTGCCTTTGTTTGCTCATTACCTGCAATGGAGGAGCTGTGCTGCATTTGTTGAAGGATTTGCTGTCGGACATGTTGGTCCACCTCTGTTTCCTCGCACTCCGTCCTGCTCTGTTGGGAAGGGGTGGTGAATGATGAGCCCTGTGGCTGGAGTAATGGTAGCCCACTTGGCAGCTTGCTTTGAGAGTCTCTTCTCTCCTCCAGGTAGCCCACCTGCCTCCGCTCCCTTGTCTTCTTGATCAGGGAGACACGATCCCGGATGGACTTAGCCACAGCTTTAGAGTCACTTTCATGGAAGAATCCTGACTTCACCTGGACATCAAAAAAGAACAGTTTTATTAAGTATAACTCTGCTCCTCTGAACTGGTATCCATCGGTGTTTAGCAATGCTTTTCTGTAATTTCACATTAATTCAGGGTTCCATTGCAACAGAACTTGCATTGACCACATACTAGATCAATCTTGGACCTATTGTATGGAGCGCCAAACAATACAGCAAGCAAGATTCAGGCCCACAAATTCAAGTGCTACTGCACTTTGGCTATGGGTTAAGGTCAGGTGTTTCCTGCTTGGCAGGGGGTTGGACTCGATGGCCCTTGTGGTCTCTTCCAACTCTATGATTCTATGATTCTATGAAGTACATTGGCTGGATCAATACTAATTAGTACTTATGTGACTGTCTTCAACATTAATATACTGTGATGAAAATCCACCTTTCAAAACTCTCTTTCTTTCCCCCTTTTAGATAGTTATTTCATCATACAATAGTTATTTTCAAATAGCCATTTATATAATTCAGGGGTGAAAAACCTTTTAAGCTTGAGGGTTGCATTCCCTTCTGAGTGACCTGTCAATGATGGGTAGAGACAGAAGCAAAAGTGAACAAAGCAACAGATCTGTCTCTTACCTTTGGATAGTACACTATGTTCTAGGCATGCAAAAGCCACACCTCGCCAGAAAACAAGAGACATCATTGCAGCTCAAGGGCACATTCCAACCAAGCAAGAACACTCAAGTAAGGTCCAAGGCCGTGCCAGTGCGGGGCACGGCCTAGGGGAATCTCAAGGGATGGAGAGAGAGGCCTAGTGGGCCACATTTGGCTCATGGGCCAGATATTCCCTGCCTCTGATATTTATGTTACTTGATTAGAGCAAGTTAATTGTGGTTCGAGGATCTGATCCCTGCTTAGTAGAATGAAGACACACGGACACGTAATATAAGGTTAATGGGCAAGAAAAGGCCACAACTTTATTGATTACAGCATGTGAAAAGGTATTGGCTTAGGCATTGGATCACGTCAGTTGACTCCACCCACTCGGAGAGGGGTGAGTCTAAAAGGGGGTTTATTCACCAGTAGGTGGAGCCTGTTGATGCTAATCCAACTATAAGCTCTCCCCTGATGTCACCAAGGGTCGTGCCATGTCCCCCCGCCACACAGGCATCGGACAGGATCCACGACCACCGGATTCCTTTAACGGAATACCCAAAAATTGAAGGCGTAGGCGATGGCCACACCTAGCCCTTCCACACACCACAATCACATTCCAATGCCTAACCTACCCACCAATACCACATAAGTTGTGACAGTTGCTATGAGGTAGGCGAAAAAACCACAAAGCCTAATGCCAAATGGAAAAATTCCTACCAGGCCCCCCGGACAACCAGGGCGACCAACCTAAGGTCCATAGCAAGGCCAAGAGAGAAACTGAAACCCTGAGCTCTAAGGGAGTGGACGTGGGTGACTTGCAACAGGACGGCAGAAAGTGAGGCCATGTGGTTGGCGCAGCAGCAAGTTAAGCTGCCGTCCACGCCCCTTCCAAGCTGCCTGGTTGGGCGCTTGCTTGTGGGCGTGGTGCGCCAGCCAGGTGAATGGGTGGCAGGGGGCTAATGCCCCCTGCTTGAGGTGGAGATCGGATTCTTGCAGGAGGAGAGAACAAGATAAATATAACCACAATACTGTCCATCCTACTCCAGAAAAGGAATTATTATGAAAACAGTCACGTAACAAGTGGCTCTTGCTAAATCCTTGAATTATCCATGACAGATTTCTACTGATGGGACGTACAGTTATATTTTCAAGTAGTGATCCAGTTTAAAAGACAAGGAATTCAAGCACAAGTGTTGCATTAAAATGGAACCGTCAAAGGGGAGGTTCTTAGCTACCAACTGTTAGCAAAGTCACTATCCAAACCTAGCTGAAAAATAAAGGGAAAATCAACCCAAACAACAGCTTTAGAGCACAACATCACAGAGCCATTCATAAGACACAGAACAAAGCATCCTGAAACAACAATTTAAGAGACTTCATAGCTGGCTGGTGGCTGATGCTTAAGCAGGAGTCACTTGTGCGCATATACATATGAGCAGATGCACTGCTATGACTCCTTGCAGTATCATTAGCCATCAGCTGTTACTTGCCAGGTTGCTGTGTAGTCAAATGTTTTGTGAAAACAAAACCAAGGCAACAGTGAGGCAGAATGAAGAATCTGCAGTCTAAACAGATAACTTGGGCAAAGGAGAATAAATGAAACAAAACCGTAAGAGGAAAGGAGGGAGAAAGACTTGTTTACACTAATGCAAAAACTTCATCAGCTCTTGGCTGGCTTATGATTCACATACTGTAAATGAGTATAAAACCACAGCTTCAGAAATCATGCTAGAGAAAATACTCTCCCATTGGCAAGAAGCTGACCAGTCCTTAGGTGACCTTATGCCTTGCACGTAAAATGCACTACTACCTGTCGAAATGTCTCCCTGCACACAGAAAACTAAACTTGCAGCTCTGAGCAGGGTGGAGTGCACTATTGAGCTAAAGTTAAGTGGGAGTTCTGTGACTGGAACCCCACTTTCCCCCCACAGACTTTTTTGTTTCTTGAAAAGCAGCTGGGTAGATGGGTGGAGAGAGAGTTTTGGATCAAGGCCATGGAATGGAGATGGGTTGTATACCCCTTTGCTCCTGTGCGGTTTCTTTTTAAGAAATGGTGGGGAGTTCCAGGCACAGAACTCCCACTTAACTTGTAGCTTGGCTCCATGGAGAAAGTTCTAGCCTAGCCTAGTTCTCAGGGAGACATTCCTAAGCCTTTGCTTCTGTGTCATCCTCTTTAGGACTGGGTTTCAAAAATATTTCTCCTTGTAAACCAAATCTTTGAACCGTGTGCAACAAAGAAGTCAAGATTTACTCCCGCGGAAGACACTTGGTCCTATGCTGCCCATGGCAATAGTCTTGTTTTATGGTTTTATCCTTCTTATAAATTGCCCAGAGAGCATCAGTGACTGGGCAACATAAAAGCGTAGCAAAGAAATAAAGAATAAAAATGCAACACTCTCTAAAGGAAAGTGTAAAAGTGGGAATTAAAAAAATGGTGCAGTAAACCCCATGTTTGGAATTTAGCAAATAAGAAGCGGCTGGAGATGCTGCCAACTCAGAAAGAAAAAAGGTAAGGGAAGCAATGGCAATACATACCATTTCACAAGCCACCTCCTCTGGGACATCTGTTTCCAGGTTGAAGCTGAACTCAAGGGCTTCATTATCTTTGTGCTTGCCTTTCAGCTTCTTGGGATCCTCTACCCAAAGTCTCAAAGCCAGGGAGGAATTCAGTCCGTCATCATCCTCTGCCAGTTCTACTCTAAGTCCAGTGTCCTCAGCAAAGAAGGCATGATTCAAAAGGTCTTTGATGGATAGCCTGGCAACAAAATAATGGGCAATCACAGAGTGTCTTAGGATACCAACATCCAATGCTGTATTTAAATATAAGCTAAGCAAGCTATAGCTTAGGGCCCCACTCCCTTGGGAAATTTAAAAGGGGGGGGGGACTGGATGTACATTTCCAAAACAAAAAGCAAATAAAATAAAACTTACATACAGCAACAGTGTTTTGTGTTGCGTATGGACCTATTAGGTCTATAAATTACCATATAGCATATATTCAACACAAAAAACAGTGACAATTTGTTGTTGACAAAGGACAGGTGGACATATAAAGGGCCCCATTACCTTCAGTAGCTTATGGTCTCATCAAACCTAAATCTGGCCCTGCCCACACCAGTGGTATAACTGACAACTGGTGGGGTGCTTTCATCCTGCATTAAAGTTCCCTGAGGGACTTCTGTGATAGGCATTACATTTATTTATCCAATAAGTTTATAATTCACCTTATTCAGCTCACAAAAAACAAACAAAATTTAAAAAGAAGAACAATTGCTTAAAAATTGACAAACCACATTTAAAAACAACAAAATTGGACAGCCAGCATTTATGACACATCAAAAAAATACTAAACAAAAAGTTTTAAAGATCCAATTAAAGACAGATACAGGCTTCTCTGGGACAGAATTGAATCAACATCTTGCTATACGTACCACATGGGCACTGTTTTACAGTTTAAGCACTTAGCAGTATTTCAGGGGAAATCAAGCAGCCACCTTAATTTCCCTTCCCTTAATTTTCCATGCTGTTGCAGGGAGGGGAGAGAAAGTGAAACAGTAAAAGCTTCCCAGTTTTCTTTGACTTCGAAAGGCCTTATGCAGGTGCTTAAAAGCACTATGCAAAGCTGGAATGCTTTGCTTAATCAGGTTTTTTGTTGCCTGTACCAACAACTCCCTAGTTAAACTCACAATGACCACCCCTTAAATTTAGGGTGCACAACTTGGAGTGGGGAAGAGCACAATAAAACAGACCTGCTCACCTTTCAGATTTGTTTTGTCGAATGCAACCTTCAATGATCTCTTTCACTTCTGGATCAATAACCTTGTTAAAACTGGCAGGTTTAATGCCCTAGGAGAGAAGTGATGAATAGAAGTGATGTTAATAGGTAATACCCAGCAGGAGTTCTCTCCATTGCTGCTACATAGAATTATGGGAAATCCCCAACTGCTCTTCCAAGCAACCTAAGTTAGTACAGTAGATCTTAACCATATAAACCCTTATCCTGAAGACATTCACTTGGAAATAAGTCATAGTGAATACCACCCAACTGACTTCCAAACTGCAGCCATTATTCCTTTTCTTAAAATCCCAGCTTTTGCTTCTAAACAAAATCAAGCTGGATATCCAGGCTTTATGTAATATGCATTGTGAAAGGGGTCAAAAATCATTCTAATTCATTTGACTAATCTCTTCTTACCCTTATCTGGCCATTCACAGCCAGAAATAAGAACATTTCTTTCCTGTGCATGAAACTTAACCTAATAAAGAATAAGCTACATCCCAATGTTGCTTTCTTTGAGGACACAGAACACACAAGTGTCCTGCAAAATGTTTTTGTCACAAAGCTGAGAATCTTTGTCTTCTATACCTCTAAAGTGTCTTTCCAGGATGTGTCCTCAACTCCTGGATATTATAATGTAATGTACAATCAAGGAAAGTATCAGTTTCATCATGGAGAAACATAAATATCATCAAAACTATCTGAGTACTCTGGCTAGTATGCTAAATGTACATATAAAAAAACTACATTAGGCAATACCCAGAAGCAGCTCCTCTACCATGAGACAAAGTGAAGCAGCTGCTTCAAATGTTTGGTTTTTGGATGCCATTACAGGCAGCAGAGTGGGAAATGAGAGCTCAGACCCACAGGGCACAATTCGCCAGGAAGAGCAGAGCACTGTAGAAATAAACAGCTGTGCAAAAGCACAGTAGCTCCTGTTCATGACAATACAGTTTGCACAAGACAACTTCTCAATAAATTGCATCCATGTTAATTAGTAGAAAGAGAGTATCATTTGGATTTTCCTTCTGTCCCACCATTGTGTTTTGACCTAGTCCTGGCCAACTTTTATTGCCAAGTGGGAAAATACCATAATATGGTAAAGTGTGAAAACTGCAACTACTGGTAACTTGAGGGAGCACCTTTGGCAATGACAGACAGAATCCTTGTGATTTTGCTATTAAATACTTCCACAAAATCCTTCTCCTCTGATCTGTTTTCTCTCTCTCTCTCTCTCTCTCTCTCTCTCACACACACACACACACACACGATGCACCAACCTTCAGTGTAACTAGTTCACTACAGCTACAGAACAAGCCACACACATTAGCCAGAGAATAAATGCATGGAAGCTATTTTTGATGTCTGAATGAACACATCATTTGAGTTGCCAGTCTGACTATGAAGCTGGGAGGAAAAGATTATACAGGGATTGATACTTATGCAGCTCCATATTGTTAACTGCCCTGTGATCCTCAGGTTAAGGGTGGTATAGAAATTAAATAAATAAATAGACAAAGTTTGGTTAAGGAACCATCCATTCAACTTTTGGCCAAAAATAAGCAAGCTTACCCTTGCATATTGTGCCATCTGAACACCAAACAGTAGTTAAACTTCTTCTGCAGATGACACACCTGAAACTATCAGTCACTCCAGAAAGAACTCAGCAATGTCTAGATAAGTCCAGGCTAAGTTTAGCAGCTGCTTTGAGGGCAACAGGACTAGCATTAGTTCTGAATAATTGGCTTAGTTGCCTTAAGCTCCCAATATACAAGTTTACCCTAACAAAGAAGTTACATTTACACCTACACTGGTGACTTTTCGGTAGATTTGAGCTGCGTTTTGGCATTCAGAATATGGGTATTCAGAGGTCGCCATCTCCAGCATACACATTCCAAAAGCATAGACATCAACAGACTCATCATAATGTTCTTCATACATCTCAGGAGCCATAAATTCAGGAGTTCCTGGAGAAAAAGTAAAAATAAGCCAATGTTTTTCCACATTTTGGACTGCTGCAGTCCACCAACAAGCATTTTGCAAGTGCTGCTGCTTTCCATGCAGTGGTATCCTATATACTGTTTTGGTTTGATGGGGGGACCCCCCTAAACCCTAGAAATTAATAAATGGTAGGATTTTGATTAACGGGGATATGTATGAAAGTACAAGCCGCAGAACTGTGCCAGACAAGGAATCCCTGGGCTGGCTTATGCAAACCAGCCTGGCAAGCCTGGCAAAGAGCTAATCTGTTAACATGGCAAAATGGGTTGATGGGCTATCTGAGAAGGGTCCGTTGGCCTGGGGAGATAGAAGTTGCCAAGGTGACAGGGTGTGTGTCTGAAGTGACAGGAAAAGGGAGTCTTTAGCAAGCTGTTCCAGGAAGAAGGAGGAAGAAAGATGGGGATCCATCTTGGGCAGGCTGGCTGAAGGCTGGCTGGGAGAGATGCCTTAGATTCCATGGCTGCACTGCTGTGGGGGACAAGCCCCTCCTGAAATGACCATGGTGTAAGATCTGGACTCTCTCCATGCAGACTGAAGCTGTAAATAGGTGGATATGTTTTAAAGCTTCGACAGTCTCCGCCATGTCTCAATTCTCCAAAGGAACACAGACCCTAGGTGAGTGCCTGGAATCCTATGGACTCTTGCTACTGCTTAGCAGAGAGAGGGAGAGGCACCCAACTTTTGTAACAATGCAAAATAGCGAACGTAATCTCTGAATGTGATCCTTAGATAGCCAAACTGCTGCATTTCACACAAAAGAGGGAGATACTAGCTATGGGGGAACAGCAAGTTTGGAAAACAATAAAAAAAACCTAATAACAAAAATATATGAGCAGGTGAAATTAATTCAGTAACAACCAGGTACACTGTACTCAGTTGACATAGAATGCTAACTGACCATTAGAAGTAGGGACCAAAAAATTGCAGGAGAAACATGGAATAGAACATCCCAAAAGACAATATGACTGCCTAGAAAAAATTGCTGCAGATCCCACCTGTCCACCCTAATTCTGTATATTCTGACTTCCTGAAAAACCCCAAGGAAAATAAAATAAAAAGAAACAATCATACTTCTATTCTATCAGAACCTCTAGCATTTGAATTAGGCATTTGACGAGCAAGTATCAGAAACAGAACCCTTTCAGTCATGGCATCCTTATTTTGGAATGCCCTACAAAGCAAGGCCCAGATGGCTCCAGCTCTGGTGAAGGATCAAAGCTGGCTGAAGGCTGCCTGGGAGAGATGCTTAGAGCATCTGGTTTGAATGCAGAAGGCCCTAGCTTCAATCCCTAGTATCTCCAGGAATGCCTGGGAAAGATTTCTTTCTGAAATGCAGGAAAGCGACTGCCAGTCAGTGTGGACAACACTGAGCAAGATGGAACAATGGCCTGACTCAGTATAAGGCAGCTTCATGTTCCTTCCTTTGTTTCACAGTACGGACCTTTGGGGACTACGCCACTTGAATCCTGGTTAAGGGCTCTATTATTAGTGTGCTTAGTCTTGTTATTTGTTTGGATTTATGTTTCACATGTACAGTGGTACCTTGGGTTAAGTACTTAATTCGTTCTGGAGGTCCGTTCTTAACCTGAAACTGTTCTTAACCTGAAGCACCACTTTAGCTAATGGGGCCTCCTGCTGCCACTGCGCCGCCGAAACACGATTTCTGTTCTCATCCTGAAGCAAAGTTCTTAACCCGAGGTAATATTTCTGGGTTAGCAGAGTCTGTAACCTGAAGTGTATGTAACCTGAAGCGTATGTAATCCGAAGTACCACTGTATTCAAACTTTTGTTAGCTGCCTTTGATTTGTGTGAAGAAGCCAAGGGGCTTCAACCTAGAAAATGGCCCATGAATGAATTCATGCAGATGAGTAACCATAATAGGGCAGCTCATGTATTAGGGTCCACCCTTCAATCTCTAGATTTCAGTTGTGAGGCAGCAGAATTTGGGTACTGAATTTAGGACCTTAAAACATAAAAAACATTACACTGGAGTGTGTTAGAAATGTTTTTCATTCATGGTCAAAATCTTCCAGTGGATCAGAAACATTACACTGGAACCAGTCAAGAGGCAGACTTTAGGAAGCCTGATCTTGAACTCTTTATGCACTATAGCAGTAGCACTGCTTGGATACAATTGCAGATTCCAGTCTCTACTGAGGACAAAGAGAGACACACCACAAGTGGCTCTCCAGTGGAGTACACAAACACACTGTATTCACCAATGACACTCTTAGCGAACGATGTGCGCATTAAGGTGGCCAGTCCCAGATCGCCAATCTTCACTGAACCAGTGGGCCCCGTGATGAAGATGTTGTCACATTTCAAATCACGGTGGATGATAGGAGGGGTCCTTGTGTGCAGAAAATGCAGCCCTTTCAAGATCTGTCGGCACCAGCTCCTTAACACCTTTGGCTTCATGACTTTGAAACGCTTTAAGTACCTATGAGAGAGAACACCACACCGCAGATGTTAACCACACCATCAAGTTAATCCACTTGCATAGTGCTTTCAATCAAGTTTTTGTGGAATTTTACACTGACACTTCAGTGATTCTGAGTAATATTCCAATAATATTAATAAGTTTTTGTGATGCTTGGGTTTTGCAGAATATCACAACATGAGCAGGGGTTCCATAAATGAAAAATAATCACTGGGTTAGAATACCAAAAGATAAACAGGGAGTCAGCATACTACAAGGAAATCTGTCTCAACTGTTTATAACAATCACATCTAATGTGCTATATGTGGGCCTTAGAATCATAGAATTGTAGAGTCCGAAGGGACCCTGAGGGTCATTTAATCCAGCCTCCTGTAATGCAGGAATCCTGTCCACAGCTGTCCCTGAATGGGCATGAACCATCAACAACCAGACACTGACCTATGGCACCACTGTCTTGTGGAAATCTCAAGTGATCCATCGTTTGACAGCCCAATTATTAATTTGGACATGCAGATGTTATTGTATTAATACAGTGCTTACAAGCAGAAATCTGTGCTTACAAACAAAAACTGGAGTTTTTTGTGAACTATCTGCTCCCTCACATGTAAATCCACCTCTGCATTATCATCATCTGCCGGCCCTGCTTCCAGGGCCCTCCCCTCACTCCTACCCCAGCTCAGAAGGAAGGTGGGTGGCTACTCAAGACAGGACCTTTTCTGCTGTGGCACCTAGAGTTTGGAATTCCCTGCCCAGCTATACGTAGTTGACAAGCACCCACTTTATGACATTTTCAGTGCCAATTGAAAATGTCTTCCATGCCTTTGATGTCTATTAAGCATGATTCTATTTCGTTTGTTCTCTAGCTATTAGCAGCATTCTTGGTTTTTGCTTCTATTGCAAATTGTGCCTTTGATTGTTACATCATCCTGAGCCATTCAGTTCTCTTGGCGCTTAACAGAAGGCCCGTTGATTTATACATCACATACAGTAACTTATTGATGAGCTATAGGCCTTTTCATAAGGGAGACGCAACACAAGTTTGAAACTTCACACAGGTAATCTCACAAGTTCTCTCTTGGGGGTGGGATCTTATAAATTCAAGTAATAGCATCAATGTAAAAATGAAGTTATTTGACATTTTTAATTTATCTTAACAGCCTTAATTTTTGCTGAACAGTTTTCTACACCTGGGGGTGGGAAAGTAGTGGTAGAAATTAGAGAAGGACTAGACCAAAATTACAGAATAGGCTTCCATCCCTCAGTCATACATTCCATCTTTCTTGTTACACTGTGTATTCCATAATATTCTTTTACACAGAATTTCTACATAGTCAGCAATGCTTTCTCAGCCCCAGTACAAAAATCCCAGCACATTTTCTTTCTTTCCTGATTATAACCAACTCACATAACGTATATGATCTCCCAGCTTGAAATCAGTAATCCCTAAAAATCAGTTAATTGCAGCAATTTTGCAATTTAGTTGATCTTCGCTGCTGCCATGGAACACTGACTCAAGAGACTTCTCAGTACACTCTCTTATTTCTACCCCCATCCCACCCCAAATAAAACTTAACCATCATTGCTAACTATACTGGTTATAATTTCTATAGAACTTTAAAAGGCTTATTTGTATTCAGTTTTTGTTTCCTTTATTCCACCTATCATATAAGGGTTTACCCAAGGCCAACCAATGAGTCTTGTGGCTTTACAGGTCTGTGATTCTGATTGCCTCATATTCAAATTCAACACTGTTTAGTACACCGTACTGACATGAAGCAGATTTCAACCATACAGATTAATCAGCAAACCACCATGCCGCAGATGGGTAGAAAGATATTTACATATATCCCATATAGGCCACAATGCAGCTCTGGTGCCAAGTGTCTGAACTTTGATGTTGCTGGCCTACAATACAACCACATAATGGGGAGTGGGTGAAAACAGTCCCAGCAGGTGTGAATATACATTTTTTAAAAACCACTATATCAAATTTGTGAAAGAAAAAACGTACGTCTTCAGTGTTCCAGATGTCATCAGCTCAGTTACCAATACAATGCACTTCTTTCCTTTAACAGTTGATTCCCAGGAATCATAAAATCGGACAATGTTAGGATGTTGCAATCCCTTGAGCATCTCAGCTTCTTCTTTAAACCTCTGCTGCTCAGCTTTGGTCAGCTTCCTGTCCTAAAATGAAGAAAAGATGTACAAAGAATCACTACATTATGTTGTGTAAGCATTATCGTGCATCTAATTCAACTTATGCCATAACAAATTTGTTAGTTAGTATATCGGGTTCCATAAAACTCTTTCTTGGTTTTGGTGTAGCTGTTATTCCTGGTCTAGGTTGGTCAAGTATGGGTCACACTGCTGTTTTAAACACACAGTGAGAGAGACACCAAACACCAGTGATAAAAGCAATGGGAGTGTTATTAATATGATTGTTTTACGATTAGGCTGTCAGTATGCTTTTTACTATGTTTTTATTATGTTTTTATCGTTGATGTTTTGTAGTGCATTTCTGGTATTGTGCACCATCCTGGGATCTTTTGATAAAGGGAGGTATATAAATTATCATCATCATTATCATCATCATCACCACCACCACCACTTTGAGAACAGAAACCACTCATATTTGCCTTGACTTGGTCACCAGGGAAGGTAACCAGAGCACATGTAAGCTTGTTTCATTGGATGAATTTCAGCTGCTGGACAGAGTCCTTGGACATACAACCTATATACTTAACCCTTTGCTTTTCTTGGCTCATAATATCAAGGCAGGAAGAGATTAGACCAACACTTCAAAGAAGGGCTTCTCCAACCACCCTAAATGAAGAAGTTTTGCAACTCATCCTGAAAAATTCCCCTCTAGACCTAGTTGCAAATATTCCCTTCCTACCCCAAGTGCTTGAGTGGTAGATTGCTGTGCAGTCAGTTTCCTGGATGCGACTATCTAGGTCTATTTCAGACCTGTTTTGTTCTAACACAGAGGTTGCTGGTCATTTTGGTGGATGAACTATGGAGTAATGCCACTCATCTGGAAGTCAAAATAAATGATTTTAATACTTGCTGAGTTCAGAACACTTTATATCAGTACCAGGCTTCTGATGATCTCTAACCTCCTTCAAGGACAAATGCAGCAAACTCAGCTCAACAGAACAAAACACTAACTCAACAGAGGATTCTGTGTTTAAGAGGAGGGTAAAAGTGTAAGATGTGCCTTGGGCTAGGTTTCAACCTACTTCTGCCTTTATGGTCTAAGTATTGAATCAAAATAAAACAGTTATGAATGCTGACCTAAGTTATACACAGGCAAATTATTTCCTTTTTCCTGCTACCGAAACTTCCAACTTGCCTTAAACCCAAACCAAACATTCAGGCAAAGAGGACAGACATGTACAACACACACACACACACACACACACTTTTAAGAGAACTCTCTTTTTACAAATAAAATACCACAAAATGCATCAGCCCTACTCGACATGACGGCAAATGAGTGATTGTAAGTTAACAATCCCCTTTAATTCCTTTGGCTGATGCTCAGTTAGCATAAATTTGGCAGCACATACATGCAGCAAAGCCAGGAAACACAATGAGAAAGGGAAGGAGCAATAATGAAAGGGACAGATGCCAAGAGGATGCAGTCTTCCCTCCACCCCCAACAGCCCAAGGAGAAGTGGGCACTGCTGGCCTCTTCACATCTGATGGGGCTCCGAACAGCCACTTCGCTCAACACAGTTCTACAGGAAAGACAAATCAAGGACCTCCAAACAACTCAATTGTTTTATGTGCCTATGTTCAAGTGATCAGCAAGCGACAATTTGCAAAATTAATGATGATGGGTGATTTTGCAAAGCTGCAAACATTTTATTGTTTCCTTCAGGCTGGCTGAAATGCAACTGATTATAGAGTAATTGTTTTTGATGTTATTGACTTAATGCAAGCAATTAAGTCATGCAACGTAACAGCCTGCAGTAAGAGCTGTTTGACAGTGGAACGGACTCTCTCAGAAAGTGGTGGACTCTCCTTCCTTGTACATTTTTAAGCAGAGGTTGGCTGGCCATCTGTCAGGGATGCTTTGGTTTAGATTCCTGTATTCTTTGGGGGGTTGGACTAGATGACTTTCAGCATCCCCCCTAAAATTCCATAAAGAAATACTGTTGACACAGAAACTTGAACTCATGACATATGTAGTGCACCCAAAAATTATTTTCCACACTCACACACGCACGTTTAGCTTGGGGAGGAGAAAGAATATATTTGTACTTGCCATTTATTTTCCATTGACATTAATGAGTTTTGAATAGCATTCAGGAATCAGACACCATCCTTTTCCCATTGGTTCACACAAACTGAACTGGCATCAAAGGCCCCACCTAGAACTGCGCTCCAAATTCACGCTAGGTTAATTTACAACAAGCAAGCTTTGTTTCAAATGGAACCTTTTGTTAATTGGTCAATTGCTGACTGTCAACAAATCAGCTCCTGATTAAACAGTTAGCTGATTATCCAGTATAACCACTGAGCCATAAGTCAAAAATTAGGATGCAAAAGACAAATGCCATTTTTGGCTATGCGATCAGCAGAACCATCAACGAAGTTCAATGTGGTGCTAAGTGAAAGTCCCTTAGCCCTGTTGCACTAGCAGAATGGTTCTATTTTATAGTGTGCCTATGTTTATGTTCTTCTGTACGAGTCCCTTGGAGACCTGCTAGGTGACAAGCGACTGAGAAGTCAAATAAATAAAATAAATAAATAAATAAATAAATAATGGGAAGGTGCAGGAAGCCAGCATGGTTCTTGTGACTGGTTGCACAACAGATGGCTATAGCACTTCCTGTTGCACAACCACTTTCACCAACTTCTGCTAGTGTAATAGTTGTGATGGATTTCATTTTGCCAAACCACGATTCTCACCCTTATGCTAGCACAACAGCCCTTGTGCTAGTGGTCAGAGAATGTGAAATCTGGGCTATCATTTGCAAAAGTACATAAGGACAGCCTGCTGGATCAGGCCAATGGAACATCTGTCTAGTTCAGGATTCTGTTTTCAGTGACCGACCAGATGCCAAAGGAAAGCCTGTAAGAAAGACCTGAGCATGATAGCATTCCCCAGTTGTGATTCCCAGCAACTGGCCTTCAGGGGCATACTGCCTCCAACCGAGGAGGTAGAACATAGCTAGTAGCCTTCCACCGAGCACTAGTAAGACTTCATATGCAGTGCTATGTTCAGTTCTGGGCATTTCTGTTCCATGAAACTTTAAGCTGGAAATAATTTAGAAAACAGTAAGTTTAGGTTAGAAAGCACACATGAAGAAAGTTTGAAACAGCTAATTATATACGGCCTCAAGAAAAGGAGGCGGGGAGCTAATATGAGAGTTTTACAAATGTACCGTATTTTTCGCTCTATAAGACGCACAAGACGCACCTAGTTTTTGGAGGAGGAAAACAAGGAAAAAAATATTCTGAATCTCAGAAGCCAGAACAGCAAGAGGGATCGCTGTGCAAGTGAAAGCAGCAATCCCTCTTGCTGTTCTGGCTTCTGTGACAGCTGTGCAGCCTGCATTCGCTCCATAAGACGCACACACATTTCCCCTGACTTTTTAGGAGGGAAAAAGTGAGTCTTATAGAGCAAAAAATACGGTATCTCAGAAAATGAAACACAGGGAATTGTTCATCCTGCCCAGAAGACAGGACAAGAAATAACCTACTGTAAAGTAGAATAAAGTTACATATTAGAAACAGCTTGCCAAATTGAAGAGCAGTTATCCTGCGGCATGAGGTACAGAAAGAAGATATGCTGTCTCCTACCTCAGAAATTAAGGCAGGCATCAGCTGGGGATGTTTTATGCTTAAGATGGTTGGACTTACTATAATGTCCTCACTTAGTTATAGAAAGGTGTATATGTTAGTGGATGTCATGGAACAAAGCGCCTTGTTGAAACTACTCACTATAAGCTAAATATCCCCACTAATGCACTCCAAGCAAGCAGTTAAGCAGGTTTATCCATCCATAAACATAAAAATGGTTAATTGGCCCACCAAGAAATCAAGCCATTAGCAAAACAGGCACTGGAACAGGAAACTTTTCTGCTTCACTGAACTATATAATATGCTAATTTCTTTCCCTCCCTAACAACAGCATAGATTTTAAAGCCTTTGTTTGTTTTGTTGTTCTTTTTAAAAAGGTGACAAGTTACAATGGCAAATTATCTGTTCACACCATTTAGCGACAGTTTTATGCAAAATCTATTAAATTATGTAATGGTCTTATGCTTCCCTTTCTTAACTTATGCAATTGTCATTTTTTACAGTAGGCTTTAATCCCAAAGTCTCTTCTGAAGTTTAGCTGTCCAGGGTCATCTTTTATTTTCCATGACAATAAAAGAAGCATATGCTTACTTAGCAAAAGCAGTCTCTCGTTCACTTATATAAGCCCACTGAGTTACAACCTCTTTGGAACACGGATCAGTGTTTGCATTTACACAGCATGTGCAATAATTATTAACATGATGGTTCTAACCATTAGAAACTAAAAACAATCATATATACTTTCAGCACTCACTAACCCCAGTATGCAGAACAAAGGTTCACAAGAGTTTTACAGAATTTTCCCCTCCAATTTTTCCAGATAGTTGAAACGAAGGGCTGCAAATGGTTAAAGAATGCCACCCACGCTAATATAGATTTCTGCAGAAAGTGGGAAGTCAGTCCAGATCTTTCAATTTCTTTCATACATCATCATCTCCTAGAGGCTGGTCCCAAGAAATAGTACAGAAACTACAACATAGCCAGCCAGTTTTGGCTTATGTCATGCAGCCCAGCCTTTCTACTGCAAAGCTACACAATCCAAGCTAAGAACAGAAAACCCCTGGGTGGCTTTGCACATGTAACCATATAGCACCACAAATCCTGGCTGTATTGGCTGACTGGTCAACAGAATAAAGGTAAAGGTAAAGGGACCCCTGACCATTAGGTCCAGTTGCAGATGACTCTGGGGTTGCGGCACTCATCTCGCTTTATTGGCTGAGGGAGCCGGCGTACGGGTCATGTGTCCAGCATGACTAAGCCGCTTCTGGCAAACCACGCTTCTGGCATGGAAACGCTGTTTACCTTCCCGCCAGAGTGGTACCTATTTATCTACTTGCACTTTGTGCTTTCGAACTGCTAGGTTGGCAGGAGCAGGGACAGAGCAATGAGAGCTTGCCCCGTTGTGGGGATTCGAACAACCGACCTTTTGATCGGCAAGCCTTAGGCTCTGTGGTTTAACCCACAACACCACCTTATGGTCAACAGAATAGCTTCCCATAAATCACTCCATGTCTGCCAGCAATTACAATCCATACAGATATTAAAATCTGTAGGGAGCAGCTACATACATTGTTCTACTCTTGATAACTACTGCTTTAACCAGCTTATCTGAGAATTAAGCAGACCTCTGTCACCAAACTTTCTTTTCCTTCCACATAAGTGTCTGATGCTTTGTAAGATATCCCAATGTCAGTCACTCTTTGCAGTTGCAAAGACAAAACTTTCCAACAGCTTTGGAACAAAGACAAAGAGCCACTGTTTACTTAAGTGCTGATCACCTGCCTATGAAGCCAATTTCCATGACTTGTTCAGTTTCTATGTTTCCTTTTTGTTGATTACCTTTTAAAATGACTGATGTTCCAACATAATCTCTTACCTTTTAATAAGCCAAAATAAACAATGGTCTAAATGGCACTCAGAAGATCTGATAGCTGCTTAATATTGGAGGGCAGAAGGGCAAACATTTTGCCTGGCTTAAAAAATATAAGCGATGGAAGATGGGGGCCATATAGGCAACTGATGAAAAGCAGAAGGTACTTATGCTTGTAAAGTCTTACATTCATCTTCATTTTCTAAAATTAAATATTTGCTTTCCTTATTCCATGTAGTCAAATATCTCTTTAAATGTAGTAAAATAATGAATTTATGGCCTTGTTGGTATTGCTAACAATTATATGATCTACCCTTACTGAATCCATGTTTTGAGACCATATACTTTTTGAATCAATTTCTCATACAAGCCACTCTTAACTTGCACAGGGGTTATGCTCTGGGGATATTGCCTAAAGCCAAAATTGTGTATAGTCAAAACATGTTGGGTTCCAATTGGATTCAGTGGTGGATGGGACTGCTAAAGTCTCTTTCCACCTCTGTTTGATTTCTTTTGTCCAGTGTGTAAAGCTGAACCTGCACAAGTTAAATGTGCATAAATTGCAAGTAAATTGCAAAATAGAAAACAGAACACTTTAAATTCATCTAATCTTTTATTGAACCAACTTCCTGTTGATAAAGAGCTCTAAGTAACTGGAAGGTATGCATGTGTCTTCAACAACAGAAGAGAATCTAATAAAAGGAATCATTTTATCTGTTTTGTATTTCTCATTTTACAGTGCCAGAACAGTGAAGTGCTTCAGGAAACTAATGTTTTCACATAAAACCATAACACATCTGTCAGGGGTTCAGGAGCAGAGGCACAGGATAAGGAGGAAATGGAGAGTGAAGGGGAGGAGTCCGAAGGAAATGTCAGCGATGACAGCGATCCGAGGTCTCTGAGTCTTTCCAGTGAATCGGACGATTCACAGAAAGGAGCTCCCATGGTCAGGGCAAGGGGAGTGCCCAGGGGGACACCTCGGGAAGAAGGGGGCAGAGGGGACTCAGAGAGTAGCAGTTGGAAATCAGGGCCCACGTCCCCCCCAGAGTGCAGTAGGGGGGAGGAGTCCCAGGCATCGGGATCAGGTGGAGCGCTGCCAGCGGGAGAACGTGAGGCAGGATTGACCACACCTCCGTCGGGGAGTGAGGAAACGGTCATCAGGAAAGTTAAACGCACGCGCGCGCCAAGTTCAAATGTACAGGAGGGAGGCACAGTGGGCAGCCCGGGAAGAGAGCCAGGTCCTAAAGCCCGCCGAAGAGAGAGGGAGGAGTCAGGGGGGTCATCGTCAGCCTCAGAGGAATCCAGGGAGACAGGGGCCCCGGAGGGCAGCAGGACCCAGAGGAGAAAGAAGAGGTGGAGTAAAGCTAGAGTCTTAAACTGGTGTACAGGGGGCGGGGACTCAGATGGAGCTTCGCCGGTCTAAAGTCCAGACGTAGAGCTGGAGCGCTGCGGCGTGGAAATGGAAACTGTACTTCAATAAAGACTTTTGTACATAAATACCAGCCAGCGTTGGTCCTCTGTGAGCTGGGACCAGGAGCCAGCCCTGACAACATCTATTTCAACGAGTCTTCACTCGGGGATAAAAATTACCAGACACAGGAACCAATATTGGATACTTCTGTTTAGCAAGACCAAAAACAGTCAAATCTGCCATTATGCAGAAGGCAGAGGGTTTTTTTTAAAAAAATGTGAAAGCAAAGGATTCCATGCTAAATAGATTGTAAAAAACAATGTGAGCATAGTGGTCAGCTGCAAACTTGCACTAGAATTACACATTTAGCTGTTAATGCTGCTGCTAACTAAAGCTTTCAGAGGAGAGAGCAACCTTCGTGCTGTTCCTACGTGACTTTTTCTTTCTTATTTAATTTCCAACCAACAGGGAGGTAATTTCCTTTTGAAAAGACACACACATGCTGGAAAGAAGCACTAAGAAGTCGTTCCAATGGACTGGCACTCAGTTCCCATACTTATGGCAGTCATTCAGAAAGGAAGACAATCAGGTCAAGGAGAGCCATTCCTCCTCAGACTGCTGCCTCTGTCCCCCTCCACAGGGAGTCACCTGCCACCACCACACGTCTCTTCCTTTTCTGATGAGCAGCAGGAATTCTGTACACTGTACCTTTCACCGCCACCTCAGTGTCTTCTGAGATCTGCAACCACTGTTCTTGCTCCTCTGGCCAAGAATCAGTGTCCGAGGTAAGGGCATGAAATTGATTTTGTAGTTCTGGAGATACAGTATGGCTCCTGACAGTCAATTTAAATAAGGCATGAGTGATCACGCCCAGGGGTTGTATTCAACAAATTTTCATTCAGAGTAGACCCACCATGACTAACTTAAGTCCATTAAGTTATACTTCATATAAGGGTTAGATGAATACAGCCCCAAGTTTCCCTCCCACAAAAGAGGCACCATTGGCATATCAGCTTAAACTGGGCAAACTCTGCCACCTGATCATCCTGAATCAAAGCCAGGTCCAGGAGCATTCCCAGGCTGTGGACCTGATTTTTCATGGTGTGTCTAATCCCATCCCAAACTAGCTGCATCACTATCCCAGGATTACTAGTCCTAGCAACCAAAAACACCTCTATCGTGTCTGGATTAAATCTTACTTAGTCAGCTACCACCCAGAAGAGGATTAAATCCCAATTTGTTAACTGATGTTTGACCCTACACACCAGCTCAACACGCTCTCCTTGATAGAAAAGGATGTTTAGCTTACTGATGACTCCATGCCCCCAACTCTCCAGACAATCCCTTCCAGTAGATGCTATACAGCAAGATGGAAATCTGTGGAATGCCATAAACCAAGCTGCCTTGAGCGTCTTGTTGAAAGGTGTGTGTGTGTGTTTATTCTTTTATTTATAAATACATATATAAATAAACCAGTAGAGGTTAGTGCTCACTGAGACTGATAGGGCAGAAGGTAGGGAGGTAGACATTACATGGAGCCACCACAGAGAAGTTCCACCTATGCACCACCACCTTCTGAACTTTTTCAGGTAGACATAGTTAATCAGGAAGTAATGAATTAATTGGAGTGTGTGAAGTAAGGATGGATGGCACACACATTTCATTCTCCCTCCCTCCCATCTGCTGTGGTCCCAGGTCCTGATCATGTTGCTACAGTGATAGCTGGGGGGGGGGGGTGGTTTGAGATGGAACTCAACGGAACTCAGCTTCAGCACCTCTCAGGTGGGTGCCATTGCCATTGTAAGAGAACAAGGGAGGCATTTGTGGCGAGTGCCAGCACCGCTTTTGCTAGAAAAATAGCACTAGTGATGGCTATTTGACATTTTTTCATGCAATCACAAGCAATGTATTTAGATTTAGAATGAAACAGGGCTGCCTTTATAAAGGGTCACTCCTAGAAAGTATGGAAGCATAGCATGGGAGTGGGGAGCCTATTATTTATTATTATTATTTATTAAATTTGTATATTGCAAAATACATAATAAAAAAGAACAAAAACAAACCAATAATCCCTCCTCCCACAACACATTTAAAAGAGCATTGGATCTCAATTAGCCAAAGGTCTGGTTGAAGAGGAACATTTTCACCTGGTGCTTAAAGGTGTATAATGGATTAAAAAGTAAGCCAATCATTGAAAGGCAGGTATGAAATGTTATAAATAAATAAATAAATTCATGAAAACAATAATCTTTAAGGCAAATTGGTGTTTGACGGTTTCTTATGTTTTGTATATTCTGCTGGATGCCGCCCAAATGGGCGGGGTATAAATAAAATAAAATAAGAAAAATTAATAAGGCACCAGCTGAACCTTCCTGAGGAGAGCATTCCACAAATGGGGAGCCACTGCAGAAAAGGCCCATTCTCATGTTACCACCCTCCAGACCTCTCCTGGAGAAGGCACACAAAGAAGGACCTCAGAGTGGTCCAAGAATCCTCCAGATATTGTTGAACTCCCAACTCCCATCCAGCTCCTATCAGCCTCAACAAACTCACTCAGTGATCAGGAAGTTATTTATATATTTCAGAAAATTAAATTCCACTCAATCATAGTTGTCTCTAAGTGACTGTGGTTATGTGCATCTTTGGAACATGAAAAATAACAGTTGCTATGGTGACCTGTCCTTGGGATCACAAAGGGCAGGAAGAGTTTTTTTAAAAACCTTATTTTAATATATCCTGCTTATTGAGGAAGAACTTCCTCCACTGAGCAGTTTATTATTTCCAATAAAAATCAACTCTACCTGTTAATAAAATATAAAAATACAATGCGGCTAAAAAAAAGTGATGGGGAAATGCATTGAAAAGTGTGGGACAGCAATCATTTGATGCAATGTCATATAACCTCTATGCAAATCAATCATTCCAAACGAATGCTCAATAAACAGCCCATCTCATCTAACCTCCCCCCGAAAATGTGCAAACAAATCAGGACAAATGCTCAATAAACAGGCTATCTGTAAGTGCTCTAGGTCTGACATTCATGTATAAAACATCTTTTAATCTTGTCAGTGCTGGGATGCATATTTGACTTAATTACTTCCTTACCTGCAATGCACACAAGGAAAGAGGAATTAGCATGGAAAGTTTCTGGGGCAAACTTTGAGATGGGTTTAAAATAGATTCTGGCAGTAAAGTGGGCAATGAGTTATTACGGCTGATAAAGTGAAAGCAACCCCAGCAAAAGCTGAGCAGATGCAGTCTAGCATTAATCATCTCTAAGCCCTAGAATGATCACAAGTACCAAAAGATTTGACTAAAGGTTATGCAGCACTTCTCATACTGCACTTTTCAAGAAGCCTTACATCTTCTTGCAAATGTGTCATCCACTTTTTATTGATGGGGCACAGAAAAAAGATACATTCCAGTCACACAGCAAAGTAATAGCAAGTCCAAGAATAAAACCCAGGTCACCTGACAATATTCTACCCTCAAACAATTTGGGCAGGGATAGCAAAAGCATTCTTCACAGAGAGGTGGCCAGCTATGGAATCTGCTACCACAGCAAGAGTTCAGAGCTAAAATGCCTTCATCTATATTTTAAGAAAAGAGCCTATATAAACTTTGTAGACCAACAATGCTTGGAGTTGATTCACAACCAAGATCTGGGGTCAAACACATTCCTTAAGCTTGAGGACCAGAAATTACTTTCATTCAGTAATTAATGAGTTAAAAATATAGCTAGTAACATTTTTCATAAACACAGTAAGTTTAATTCTGATGCTTCCAATAGGGCTTACTTTGAAATAAATATATTTAAAAGTAGGTCTAAGTAACAAACATACCAACTGAAATTCTCACATATTGTATTTATTGTTTTGATATTGTATCCAAACAAACAGCCCTGCTAAATTACTCTTTTAATGTGCTCAGGACAATGCTGGAGGAAAGAATATAGATTGTGGTGCTGGATCAATGAGTGTTGTAACTGATAAGGCTACAAATATGGCACAGCATAAGCTTTGCTTTAAACTCAGCCAGCACTGCAGAGGAGCTGTTTAGATGCATGGCATGGAAAATTCTGATGAGCTTAGGCTAAACTAGCTGTGGAGGAGATTAAACCAATTATTAGGCATTCAGTAGTTATTTCACCACCCACTGATGGGTATATGGGGGCGGGTGAGGGAACAACCACACACTGTTTTTTGAATCATAGCTACTCAAATCAATTTTCCATTACAAAGAAAATGCAAGCAAGGACCTGGCTTGCTTTAAAATGGTACTTTCCCTCTGAATGGTCTTTCTAATGCATTCACCTGCTATTCACATAATATGCTTAGCCCTCTATTACAGTCTATCTCTTCCAAAGCGGGACAACTATGGGGACACAATAGAATCACAGAGTTGGAAAGCTGGAAGGGACCCCCGAAGTTCATCTGGTCCAACCCCACATCCAGTTTATTATTACAGGACAAGTAAACTACCTTTGACAACAGAGTTGCCAAACACTGTAAGAGTCAGGATTAGGGCCCACCTAGTCAAGCAGCCTGTTTCCCAGAGTAGCCAAGTACCGGTATCTGTTTCCAAGAAATTTGCTAGCAGGCAACAGCGCTCCCACTTTCCTTCAGCAACAGGTTTTTGAACCTGGAAGTTCCTTTAAACTATAATGGCTAATAGCCTCTGATAGCCCCATTCACCAGCAATTTGTCTAATCCCTTTTTAATATCCTCACCCCAAAGTCTATTTGTGTCTGTTTGCTGCCACCTCCAGAATGCTTTGCTGGCATAAGTGAGTAGAGTGGCAAGATGTAAAGAATATAATTTCTACATCATTCATTGTTTTGAGTTTTTGTCATCTCTGCACTTTCCAAAATGCCACCTGTTACACACAACTATTAAAGTTACAGGCTGCCCCCCCCCATCAAGTGAATAAATAAAAATACTTTAGTAAATGCAGAAATAATCAGGATATTTGAAATTGAAATTCTCGCGGAGGTCATTTGGATGATGTATGTTGTGGCGCTTTCTAGCAACACAACTGGCAATCCAACTGAGCGATAGGCGTGGCTTCTGCCAACTGACCAGTCACATCACAGGTAGTTTGGTTCTGGAAGCTTCTCATAGTTTCCAGCATTTTCTCCTGAAAGCAAGCACCTGCAGGGCCTGTGTAGAAACAAATGGAAGTTTCTCACAGGCTATTTATACGGCAGAAAGCCCTCAGGCTTTGTCAATGATATAGTTCAGTTTATTCAAGTTCAGAATTCAGATCGGTGCAGAGTTCATAGCTTACGTTTGTTGTTGTTACGGTCAGAGGGGGATGTAATTTAAAGCAATTTTAAAGAACTGTTGTTGAGACATTTCATTCTGAATCTGCTAGACAGAGCCAGACAGAGGATGATGGCAGATGGGTGTCCTCCCCCCCCCCATAAATCCTGGCTATGCCTACGGTTACAGGAACCTTTCCCTTTTTAAAAAACTGGTCATCCTGTGGGAGGAATATTGTCTGAAACTTGGCAAAGAGGACTACAAATGAACTGCACACAAAAGGTTTCACCTGCATTTGGAAAAAAGCATCTTGTGACACTCACACCAGCCATAACACCACGGCCCACTTGCAGCTCTATCCTGTTGGCAAGCATAGCAACCAAGGGGCAAAAGTGGTGGAGCTTAACAGACCTGGAAGGAAGCAAAGACTTAAGAATGAATGTGGACACATAGGCATGAGCAACATCAGCAGAACTACTGGCTGTAAAGAGAAGTGAGTGACAACACTAGACTTGGAGGAGGAGAAGAAGCAAATTTTCAAAGAACCCAGAGGTAGCTAAGAGTGCTCCTCTTATGTTAATGGACTTCAGCTCCCATCTGCCTCAGGCAGCACAGCTAATGGTTGGAAATGATAGGAGTTGTAGTCCAGCAACATCTAGAGCGGACCAATTTGGCTACTTCTGCATCATTGTTCATCCATCCCTCAGCAATGTTTCCATACGCATGATGCCAACATTTGACGAGGCCTTTTCCTAAAATAATCTTAGGGACAAGTTCTATCTGAATAGGACAGAACAGAAGTGGAGGAGGAGGCAGGAGGCAGGAGCCTAAAGTAAGGGTCAAGATATAGCAAAGGACAGAAGCTATGGAACCAAGAGATGGATAGAGGGCAAAAGCAAAGAGGGCAAGGGAAAGAAATGTAGGCAATGTCTAGTTGAGAATGGAAATTGAGGCAAGCACTTTCCTGAGCAATTAGTGTATACTCCAACTTTATGGCCACATTTTGACATACACTTCCATCACTGGGAGAGCATCCCACTAAGATAATAGTCTGAAGGTACATGATACTTCAGGACGCGGGTGGCGCTGTGGGTAAAACCTTAGCGCCTAGGACTTGCCGATCGCATGGTCGGCGGTTCGAATCCCCGCGGCGGGGTACGCTCCCGTCGTTCGGTCCCAGCGCCTGCCAACCTAGCAGTTCGAAAGCACCCCCAGGTGCAAGTAGATAAATAGGGACCGCTTACCAGTGGGAGGGTAAACGGTGTTCCGTGTGCTGCGCTGGCTCGCCAGATGCAGCTTGTCACGCTGGCAACGTGACCCGGAAGTGTCTGCGGACAGCGCTGGCTCCCGGCCTATAGAGTGAGATGGGCGCACAACCCTAGAGTCTGTCAAGACTGGCCCGTACGGGCAGGGGTACCTTTACCTTACATGATACTTCAACTCCTAAATTAGAGGAAACCACCCATTAATAGTGTCTGCTTAGGAAACCACTCAGAAACCGTATGTAAACTATGTATTTATAAGCAATTATTTCCCGTGCTTACTTATAAATAAATATTGATTAGTCAGTTGGTTTGTGAACTGGTGAAAAAAAGAAATTCCTTGCTATTTGAGATACTCTCAGTATTATACATTATAAAAGTCTGTATGAAGTAATACCAACTCAAGTGAGATCCTATCATAGGCAAGGAATGTAGCCAAGGGGTGCTGAAATTCAGTGCTTTAAAAAATGTACTGAAGCCACAACAAAACCCAGTTCTGTTGACAATTTGCATAAATTTACTTAACATGTGTACTTTATTTGGTGCAGTTTATTTATCTGGGAGGGGGCAAGCACTGCATGATTGGATGTTTTCCCAGTTTGTGACATGAACTGAGTAAAAGGTGTCAAAATTGTTAATACTTCAGAAGTGGCAATGAAGTGCAGGAGGCAGAAGTAGGGGAAAGACCTGTGGCCCAACAATTGCAGATTATCTCTGGCTTCTAAGAATTTAGCAGAAATAGCAATACAGTGGTACCTCGGGTTGTACTTAATTCGTTCTGGAGGTCCATTCTTAACCTGAAACTGTTCTTAACCTGAAGCACCACTTTAGCTAATGGGACCTCCAGCTGCAGCCGCGCCACCAGAGCACGATTTCTGTTCTCATTCTGAAGCAAAGTTCTTAACCCGAGGTACTATTTCTGGGTTAGTGGAGTCTGTAACCTGAAACGTCTGTAACCTGAAGCATATGTAACCCGAGGTACCGCTGTATATCTTTATCTGTAACAATGAAGACTAGTAACTTGTTCTTTTAAAAAATGCAAGCCAGGTTTCTCAAGATTCCATACAAGTTGCTAGTTCCTGCATTAGAAGCCTCTGCAGTATGACCACTCTAGTCATGTAAATTTCTGGATATCCCAAAATGTACCTCTCAAAAGCTGGACAAAGTTAGCCCTTCTGAACACCAGACAGACACATGAATGACTGATGGAACTCATCTACACTAACCTGCAATTCACACCAAGCGACTTCTACCCAGGTTTCTGTATCCAGGCCCTTGAACACTGTTTTGAAGGCCCCTCTCCCCAGCTCAATGTCAAATTTCAGAAACCTTCCTCCAGGCGATGTAGCCACAGCCTTCATCTCGGCCTCCTCTTCTATTTCTTTCTTGGTTCTTTCCTTTGAAGCTTCCAAATTCACCTTCGAGCCATGCTCACATCTGGCCTCCTGGCCTGCCACCAGACCACTGGAAGAAAGATGAGCCACCCTCTGGTCACCCACCACAAACTGCTCCTGTTCATCCTTTGGAGTGGGTTCCAAGGCCTTTTCATCCTCCATTATCTCCACACTCTTTCGGAAAAACCTTTTCCTCTCTGTAGTTGGCCCAGAGGCAGGTGTGTTGACATCCTCTTTGGTCCTGGTCTCCATGGTCAAAGGGGCAACAGCAGAGGAGTCCCTACCTTCCAAAGAGACTCCATCAGGTTTCTCTGATTCCTCTGTGCTGGCTGATTCACCAGAGTCCGTAGCCATGACACAGCAGAGCCTTGGCACTTGGATATGTTAAGTGTTTCCCTTCCTCTTCACTTCAGGCACATCATGAGTAACGGCAATGTTACCAGGACTTATTTCCTCTCAGATTATCATAAGATTCCCATGGCAACCTGTAACAAGAAGGAGGGGAGGGAAAACAGGATCATTTTAGAAAGTGAAATACGAAGCAGCCAGCCACCAAAAACGCAGCTTTCACTTAATTAATCTGGTCTTCCTTAATCCCAGCAACACAAACCTATTTGCTCTTCCTCTTTTTTTTGCTGAAACTTTATTATTGCTTTAAACTCAATGAGAGTTACATGCAATATAGATCAAATCATACACAATAATGGCTTCAATATATTCTGTTACATCAAGTATACTGTATACAAAAGCACTGATTGTTTGACGTACAAAAAGAACTTGCTGACCTAGGTATCTCTCCTCCCCTCCTACTCAACTATTGTAAATTAGTTCACCCAGTTGCCAAAGCCGAACTAATGCTAACATTCTCAAATACACCTTTCCTGTTGGTCATCTCTCACTTTATTATTTGTATTACAAAGTACTGCATTCACCTAAACAAATATCAAAATTCCAATTCTTGTTGGATGCTTAGAAAGGCCAGTGAATATTGTGGCCTCACACCGGGGACTATATAAAAACATTTTTTCAAGCCTACCTCCATGCAAAAAACGTTCAAACAGAAAGAAATTAGGAAGTATGTAGATACACACACAGGAATCATATTGCTTCCACTGGGTCATACAAGGGAGCAGGGAACAGAACCCCCAGTCTGTTGATCAAAAATCCTAATACTGTACTGCCATTTATCTGAGGCAGTGTATGTATCTAAATTGACATATGCTGCCTCAGAACAACAGAAACCAACTAACAGCTTTTCTTAGACACCACTCCCCTTATGTCCTGCCCTTACCACAATTGCTCCTTATAAATTAACTGAAAGAAGTACTTCTATTCTCATGTTATGAATGTGCATTGTGGATGCTTAATAATTAAGTCCGGATAAACTGGTATTTCCTGCTAGCATGTTGTATTATGAAGGTAGCTCTGTGGCCACAGTGCTTGGGATTTTGAATGCGGTTTTGAGGCTTTTTTTAACAGCTTTCAAATGTAAAAAAGAAAAAAAAATCAATTGTTCAATGGAAATGCATTTAATCAGCTAGCATACAACAACAACAAAGCTTCAAGCAAATGGATGAGTTAATGGACTCCCTTTAAAACCCTCTAGATACTTGCAGTCATATGCCAAGTTTATTTACAAATATGTACTGTACTGCAACAAAGGCGCATCTACTTGGCTTCCCTTCACCTTACTTTGTAACCAGCTCATCAAAGGCTTTTAAATATATAATTTGTTTCTGAAATAATTCAGTCCAACCATGCTGTTTTATCAAAGTTTAATCTTGGGGAAATAGGGAAGACAATGTATTCATTTTAAAAAGAGCAGGCTGAAGCCTCGTGGTTCATTCAGCAGCTAAGTGGAATGTACCTGACAGAAGGCTCCTATGAAGCTATTATCACAGCATGTCCACGGGAAACTATTTTGCAGTTCTCCTGAGCATCTTTTAAAGACAAAAAGTATCTGGTCCCTGCTAGATAAATATTCCTTTGAGAAAGCATATTTTGAATGTGAGCTTTTAGTTTGGGAAGAAATATAACACAAGGGGGGGAAAGAAAACAAATTTTTGAACTATCTCGCAAAGCAACCGTGAGTTAAAGCATTCTTTTCCGTCAACAATCTCAGTTCAATTTTGATCAACATTTCATAATTACAGACCAGGTAAAAATATTCTGTTGAAGTATATTTCAAAGACTCAGAAATAAAAAGCAACCTTCCTTTTTAGTAATCTCATAAACACCAGGCTGCGGAAGTCTGGTTTATCCCAAGCAGGAAACTAGGAACAGTAGAATCATCAAATGACAAGCCATTAAAAGGAGCCAGTGGTGTGCTGATTAACAGTGGTGGACTAGGACTGGGGGACCAGGGTTCAAATTCCCACTCAACCAGAAAGTTTATGGGGTGATCTGGGGTTTGTCACCATCTTTCAGCCTAATCTATCTCACGGGATTGCTGTGAGTATAAAATGGAGATGAGGGAACTGTGTGTGCCTCCTTGAGCTCCTCTGAGAATAATGAGATATAAATGTAATAAATAAATAAATATGTGTGCTGAAGATGGATAAGAAAATTGTACTGGAGTCTAAATGAATTCTGTCTTAACTGAAGAAACTTTTGGAGAGCTACCTGTGCCTGAACAACTGTGTTGGCGGATTGCATCAGAATAACTATGTCAAATATTTTTAGATGTGGTTTTAGTACTGATTGTCAAGTTCAAAACTGGCAACTTATTGAAGCTGGATGGCATTCACCCAGAGTTGAAAGGAACTCAAGTATGAAATTGCTGATCTTTTACAAAAAGTATGTGACTTATCACTAAGTTATATATTTGAACTGGAAGGTAGTCAAAGCAATACCAGTTTTTTTAAAGGTAGACCAAGGATATTACAGACTTGTCAGTCTACTTCTATCTTAAAGGTAAAGATAAAGGGACCCCTGAACATTAGGTCCAGTCGCGGACAACTCTGGGGTTGCAGTGCTCATCTCGCTTTACTGGCCGAGGGAGCCAGCGTACAGCTTCCGGGTCATGTGGCCAACATGACTAAGCTGCTTCTGGCGAATCAGAGCAGCGCACGGAAACGCCATTTACCTTCCCGCTGGAGCAGTACCTATCTATCTACTTGCAATTTGACGAGCTTACCCCGTCGCGGGGATTCGAACCACCGACCTTCTGATCAGCAAGCCTTAGGTGGCTGATAAACAGCATTATTAAAGACAGTGTTATTAAGCTATAGCAGAACATACAATACAAAAAGAAATGTTTGTAAAAAGAAGTACCGTATTTGCTTCACCAAATATTGAGAAGTCTTTCAGCTTGTTGCTAAACATGTAGCTAGAACTATAATCAAGCCATTATTAAATTAGATTTTCAAAAATCATCTGACAAAATATCTCAAAATAACTAGGATTTGTGGCAACCTTTGCCAGCCGGTCCGCCACCACCGTGTTATGGCTAAGAAATGATTACTGATACGCAGCTCAACACAGCGGATACATTATACCAAAGAAGCCAGTGAAATTCCATCAATATCTCATTTATGTAGCTCTGCTCTCTTTATGCAATCAAAAGGCTAAAAGAAATTCTAAATTCAAATATGCTATGAAAATTAATCATAACAACCTTCTTACTATGTAACAATAAATGTTATTAATAGCTACCCCAGCACCACCAAAAAGACAAGATGGGGCAAAATGTGAATGAATTCACAGGTGCAACTTTGCTGCCAAGGTCATTAGCAAAAATGGTACTAAGCGAATATGCTAACAGGTGCAGACATATGACATATGATCAACAGTTCACCCTTGAGGCCAAAAGCCAGCTGAGCCAGTGACATTCCCATGGTGACTCTTAACTGCAGAGAAGCCCCAGCTTGTATACACAAATGCTAGTTTTAAAATGGTTCATTGTTTTTGTTCTTTTTTAAATCAACTACTTCATTTGCTCACCATGTCATTTTAGAAAACAGAGACTATGTGATCACGGAAATGTTGGGGGCAATTTAATGTTTTTACTTATTCGGGGTTCAGTTTTGTTTTACCTTTTAGTCATCCCAACCATGGAGACTGTGGTTGGGTTACAATGCACTGAGCCCACAAATTAGCCAGACTGAAACTAGTAGAACAGATAAAAAAATACTGAGAGAAAGCACTGGCTATCTGTCTTGTCTTAAAGTAATAAAATGCAACTTAACAGCTATAACTTGGGAGGAAAATACTTAAAACAAAATTGAAGAAAGTATCTAGACTTGAATACAGTGGAGAATGGCCAAGATTATAATTGGCCACAACTGGAAGCAAGTCAGCAGTAGACAGGATTGCCAAAAAACGCATCTACTATGCCATTTTGGGTTCATCTCCTTTAACATAATGCTATATTTAAGCCATAGGAAGCAGCAATACTGACCTTGTTTAGCACTGGTGAGGTTTCAGCTAATAATAATAATAGTAATTATTTGCATGCTGCCCATCTGACTGGGTTGCCCCAGCCACTCTAGGTGGCTCACAACAGAGTATGAAAAGCACAATAAAACATCAAACATTAAAAACTTCCCTAAACAGGGCTAAAGTAATGTTATCTAGCACTGGTAACCATATTTTATAAAATATGCCAATAAACATATATTTTAAATATGGTTGCCAATGAGAAGAGGGAGTAACAGGCTTCAGTTGCAGTAGGCTGAAGGTGGATATCAGAAAACTCTTCCATATTATAAAAATAGTTGGGCACTAGAATGAGTCGTCCAGAGAAGTTATGCAATCATCTTCCTTAACCTTAAAAAAAATGGCAGAACAATGGAAACCTACCATTGCAGAAACTTCAACTGGATGATCCTCAAGGTCCCATTCAACTCTATACAGAAAAACAATAATAATGCTGTTTCCACCTATGACTATCTAATCCATCACATCTCTTCTGGCACTGAATGCTTCTGGATTAACTTCTGACTCACATTAAAGAAACTTGGGCAGGGTAACAAATGACCAGACAGCAGATTCCCCTTCCCTGATCCATGATTCTTCAAAATCTTAGCCATCTAATAGAACAGATTCAGTCAGTTATAAGATTAATCATATCTGTAATCTGAATAATCCACATAAATATTTTGGAACAGAGTCTCTAGCTATCATGGGTATAAAACTTTGCAGGGTGGAGGGAGGGTTGCAATAAAGAGATCTGAGATCTCAGAGTCCTCTATGACAGATGAGAAAGGACAGTCCAGAAAATTTTCTTTTGAGGAAGTGTGGTGGGTGGGCTTGGCCATACAATTATAATACAAATGATCAACACATTCAGTGTCAGAAACGAATCTCTAACAACCACAGTAACTGAAATTGCCTTAGCATCAAAATGATTTCTACATTGGTTCCTACTTGTAAGTCTCTGATGAGGAAACAACAGTCATAGTTGATGCTGAACCTTGTTTCAAAACAGCATTCATAGATGGAAGAGGTTACAGTTTTACTGACAGAGAAAAATAGAGATTCTGGTTAACAAATCAGCACATCTATAAAGTTAAAAAGAGCCAGCTCACAAGTTTTGGCTACCTTCCACAATCAGACAAGCTATGAACATAGATGTATAGTAGCTGTTAGCCAGAAATTAGATGTAGGATTGGTTTTTGGCTAAATCAAAAAGTGATTGAAGCTTAAGCCACTTTAAATAAGCTGTCCAGCATGAATGAAAGCAGCAGCAGCATAGGAACTAAGGGTTTTAGATGCAAGCCAGGAGCTCACCTTAGCCATGAACTCACTGGGTGACTGCTGAGAAGACTCAACTTCAGCCCTTCACCTTTATTAGAATTACTTTGGTAACATATAGAAAGAAGGCTCAACACTAAAAAAGCACTATCTAAATGACTATTAATATTTTATGGGAAGAAGAAGAAGAATATGAAATCACAGGGTATTTTGTTCTTTAAAAACTCCATTATTATCATCATCATCATTAACGTTTCTAAAAACAAAGGGTGAAATAAAATGTTGCCATTTTGCTCATAGAATGGCTTTTGACCCACCTGAGGTGTCTACTAAAGTTAGGCAAGGAGCGGTGATTTTTGACAATTTGCCCTTCCAACCATGCCTGTTGAAAATTTGTTCCAAACTGTTGGGTGACCCTCCAGAATAGTGTGGAAGGTGCTGCAGGAGGCTGCAGTGGGAAGGAGAAAATCAGCAAAAATCACCTTCCCTTCTCTTATGTTAGCAGACTCCTCAGCTGGATCGAAAGCTTTCCGCTTGAACTGGATTTCACCCAAAAGATTTTCTCCAGTACGCTTTCTTCACAATATGCAAAAGCTACTCTTCCCATGTGTTCATTCTTAAAGACTACGTTGAAAACCCTGGACAAGGCATGGGAAGAGCCAGAAGTGTTACAAATGCAGCATCTGCCAGAATATCAACTCTTGAACATAACATATACTTCAGAAATGTCAAGGAAATGTCTCAACCTCACCTATGCAGAAAAAAATGATTTAACATTTAAAATGTCTGCTACTCTTGGAATATAGAACAGCTGTGACTTTGTAGCTGTTCATTTGACAAAGAGCCATATACTCAAGCTATATTCAGGACTGGGAAAAGTTCACCTGCAAATTAGGAAAAATCTGTTTGAGGCATTTAGGAGAGTTTAAACAGATAGTACCATATTCATTATGATCAGTAAACAAGCATTGTAACTATGCTAAATCTACATATCCTAGCCAGTAGAAAAGAAACATAAGACAAACCAGGAACCCTGACTTATAAGCAATGCTTTCTCTATCTGTACTATCAGAAGTGTGATTTGGTCCTCCATATTTGATCACAATGTTCACAGAACTACCTATACTTCCAATTCAGTCTTTGACTGTCTCTTTTACTCAATGTTCCTCCATACTTTAGGCAAAATAAAAACTGCTAGCATCACCTACTATGGCTCAGAAGGCAGGTATATTAAAAAAGGGAAGAATCCATATCATGTTGGATATTGAGAAGTGAGTATAGGAAGCAAAAAGGCAGCATACAAAACTAAAACAATAATCCCAAAGCAATCTCCTGCCCAACACTCAAGGAGAAGTCCAGAACTAACCATGCCTATGGAGGGAAGGAATGCCCACCTCTTATTTTGAGAGAGGTACAAAGTCTAGTGTTAGGGTTTACTACTAGGTCCAAGAAACAGAACAGTTCTCTTAAATTTTACACAAAATCCAAGCTTGTCTAGCCTAATAGGGTTGATAAAGGGAGCTCTGGTCCCTTTCTGGTCCTGTTCTAACTGCTTCAATAGGAGTCATTTGCTGCCACTTTTTAAAAGTCACCCACAAACAAATTAAAAAGATGGATAAAATACTAAATTAGGTAACATTGTTGTTAACTCTACAAAATAATACAACCTTGTAAAGAAGTCCACCAAAGCTATAAGAATGCAAAAAAAGAGAAATGTATACTAACCTACTTGGGGCTAGCTGACGAGTGATGATGAGTTTGATTCCCTTCTGCAGTCTGTTGTGTTTCTATGCTGGCTGCAGAAAAGGGACAAAGCACTCCATCTCACTCACCTACATGGAATTCCTTGTTGCCCATGGCTACCAGGCTAGTGCTGAAATGCATAGTCTCTGATGCTTAAACTATTCAGTAAGGGACCCAACCTCTTTTAAGGAGTCTTGGTCTTTGACCAACAGCAGTGTTTGGGTTCAGCTACAAGTCAAAACTGTCTGCTATGCTCCCGAAAGATACGCACACAAATAACAGCTGGCTAATATTTTTTTTTAGAACTGTTGGAACTCTATATGACTTTTATTTAAAATGTACATTTCAACAGTAACTTAAAATAATCTGAATTGTTTCTGCTTTCAGGTTCTATTCTAAGGAGCCTTGTATTTTTTTAAAATCATAATTGCAGACACTAGCAATAAACTCATGGACAGGGGACAGAGGCTCCTTCTGATGAGTGGTGTGAATAAATCACAACATTCTGCAACAGCAACACCCTCCCAAAGAAACTCAGCACCCAACCAGAACATCAAACACCAACAACTACGATGGAGCACTGTATTTTTCCTATTATTTTTGAATTCTGCTATGAAGAAAAATTATGTTTCTTTTCTTTTCCTTCTTTCCCATTCTTAGGGACCCCACCACCACCACCCTATTGCCAGAGATCCTTCCATACTGCCAAATCAACAACAGCTTAATGGAATCTTGATCTATGCATTGCACCTTTCTGAGACAAATGGATATCTAGAAGCCAAAATTCCAAGTCACGGGGGACTTTATTTCCACTTTCATGACCCAGATACTAAAATCTGCTGCTCAGCTCCCAAGTTCTTACCTTTCTGCCGGCAACAGGAACTAAACCAGGAACCTAGATAGCTGCAGGATATATTTAAATGCCTTTTATTACAGTCTCAAACCATGAGCAAAATTTCATAATACAACTAGGAAACCTGGGTTTGTCTGAGTGATACTTTTTAATGCACAACAAAAGTATGCAGAAAGCACTCACCAACCTATTGTCCCTACTATTACATGACTTTCATTTCAAATGCAACCTAAAGGCAGCTGGATATTAAAGTATCAAAAAATAACATGATATAAGGTACAAAACAGACAAACAGCTGCAATGGTTCTGAAGAACAATTAATAAAAATCCATCTAAGGAAAGCAAAGGAACTATATATTTAATTTGGGTGATCAGACAAGGAGAGATGCCCCAGATGGAAGTGCTGATCAAACCCCCCCACCCATCCCAATTGAAATATTTCACCAACAAAGCTAAATTACTCAAACAGCACAATCCTATGCATGTTTACTCAGAAGAAAGTCCCAGGATGTCCCGTGGAGGATATTCCCCCAGGAAGTGTGTTTAGTATTGTAGCCACAGTTATTTTAAAACAAACACAATCTACATATACACTCTCCCCTCTATGAGGAAAAAAAACCCCACTGATGAATCCAGTCTGCAAAATTCCTAGGGGTGGAGGAACTACACAGCCACACACAAAAGGTCTTAAAAAAAAAAAAATCCCGCAGAATGAGGTTGATACCACAACACAGGAGGGTAGATGCAAACAAACAATAATAGAAAGCACATACAAAAGGGAAAATAGAGGGTTTTTTTAGGCATGTGGTTAATAGGACATTGTGGAACAATGAGAGTAAAAGCCACAAATAATTTAAGAAGAGGCTTTCTTCTCTTCCCCTATCTGGTCCATTGGAATTCTATACACACGAACTCTGCCTCTTTCCTCCACATGCTAAATAAAATAGCAGTATAAAATTCCAGCTCTATCGTTCCTCCCTGCCTCATCATTTTTGAGCACATGACTCACCCAACAAAGAAATTCCATCCATCGTGACCCCCCACACACCTGTCTTTTGAACACCAAACAACACTCACAGATTAAATCACCCCCAGCCTGGGGGTGGGGGGACGACTAATTGATACCTCAAGGCTGCACATATTTTCTAGGAACTAAGTCGTGTTGATTTCAAATAATTTAATTTCTAAGTATTGGTACTTTAGATAATAACATAAATCCCCGGCCGGATCCATTTTCTACTCCAACCACCAACACTCCCAACAGTGCTCAGCACGGCGATTCATCCAGACATACTGTAGTCACATGCACAAAAGCCGCCCAGACCCCCTCCTCTTTTTGCGATCTCTCTTCTTCCCACCCACCCATCCTTTAGGGAACAAAAACCATCCCTAGACCACCCCCTTCTTACCCAAATGTGTAAGGTTTGGGCTAGCGCCCGCGGGGAGGCATCTCTCCATCTCTGTGGACTCCTCTCAAACAAACCCCATGGAAGCAGTAAAAAGGAGGTGGGGGATGCTTACTGCATCAAGGGGGAAAAAGACCCCCACCTCCTTACAAGGAAGAACTTCCGGGTAATGGTGAACCTCGTCTGATAAGCAGGTGAAGAGCAATCCTCTCCCTTCTACCTTCTGTCTGGGCTGTACTATTCGGAGGAAACCCCTCCATATATACACAGAGAGCAGGAGGAGGAGGAGGAGGAGATGGAAGCAGAGGCAGCCCTCGTACAGCTTGACATGCCAACAAAGTCTCAATGAAGCAAACTACATGGGGTAAACCATCTGCCCTATAAAAGAGAGGGGGAGAAAGATACACAGAGATGGATGGTGTATAAAGGCAGAACACCCGGATGTCAAACGAATATGTTCTTTCCCATCTTCAGCAGTGGAGATTTCCACTCTCTGTGAGAGCATTAAGTAGGCAGAAATAAGACATGGTGATAGTATTAGCTCACTTCTGCAGACACATGTCATTTAATTTAGTCGGTTTAAAGATGTGCTAGCATGACTATGCCAAGCTCAGCAAAACGTGCGTGCGCACACACAGACAGCCTCACGTTCTCAGCAGCTCTTGTGCAGGAACAGAACAGCAACCACAAATTTACAAATGCAACCATAACATGCATAGCAACCACAAATTTGCACATTTTAATCAGAAGTAAATCACATTTGATGCTCATACACTACCAAACTCACAGTTCAATGCGAAAATAAAAACATGAAAATTACACCAATTTCCACAACCTTTGTCTTTCTAACATATACTTCATTGAAAATACTCTTATCTTCCAAGACCAGAAACAAAACTGAAAAGATCACACATACTTCCACATTTATTATAGAGCTTCAATCAATTTTAAAACTTTTGTTAATTAAAATGGCATACTGATTAATCAGGATTTTAAATGGTTTAAATACAAGTAATTTTAAAAAACAAACACAAATTATAAAAACAAGCATGGCGAACATCATTTCAAAAGAGATGGTGCCTGCTACAGTACATGTGTGTATCAAAGGGACCCCTGATCATTAGGTCCAGTTGTGGACGACTCTGGGGTTGCGGTGCTCATCTCACTTTACTGGCCGAGGGAGTTGGCGTACATGACTAAGCCGCTTCTGGCGAACCAGAGCAGCGCACGGAAACGCTGTTTACCTTCCCACCGGAGCAATACCTATTTACTTGCACTTTGACGTGCTTTTGAACTGCTAGCTTGGCAGGAGCAGGGACCGAGCAATGGGAGCTCACCCCGTCACGGGGATTCGAACCGCTGACCTTTTGATCGGCAAGCCCTACGCTCTGTGGTTTAACCCACAGTGCCACCCGCATCCCATTTAACAAAGTAGTAATAGTCAATTACATTTCACTCAGAGTAGACCTATTGAAATTAATGGACAGGCCTTAATCATGTTAATTCATTTCAGTGGTTCTATTCTAAGTAAAACTTAGCTGAATACCACTCAATAGTCTGTGACTGAGGGGGTATGAGTTCTAATGTAGCAGAATGGATTATACCACTTCAAACTGGAGGTTGGGCAACAAAATTTTGAATGCTCCACAGTTAAAAGCTATAGCAGCAGACAAAAATGTTGTGGTAGATAGTAGTCCCTTTCTTCTCAACATACTGGTGTTCTTCTTGCAGGGAACATTTTATACGCAGGAGCATAAAAAATGGCAACCCCACCTGCAGTCTGAAGTGATAAAATACAATTTCTAGCACCCCTTTCTGTTCCATGAGTGAAGCAAGCCTAAGGAGAAATCTGTGCCCCCACTTTCCAAAATCTACTGTAACACACAAGGGCTCACCAGCAAAATAAATAAATGGGAAAGGGGTTTCTCAAACACAGGAACATTGAAAACCACCAAACTAATGGAACAGCAGGGATACTAGAGCCTAATCACCAAAAGCTGGCTTTCATGGTTTTTGAACAGACCCACTCCGTTTCAACTATTCTGCTGAGACAATTGCTTTTGGCTCTTACTGAAATGCATTCACAAAACGAACACCCTGCTTCAATAAAAACAGGGCTCCTAAACCTTGTAAAAAGGAGTATTCCAAACAGTGCACTTCCTCCCATCACAGTATAGTAGAAAAACCTATGCTGAAATTCCCTTTTCTGTTAGGAACATAAGATGCCTCCATATACTGAGTCAGACCATTGGTTCACCTATCACAGTATTGCCTGCACTGACTAGCAGCAGCTCCCAAAGGTTTCAGGCAGGAGTCTCTCTCACCCTTATCTGGAGATGCCAGAGATTGAACTTGAAACCTTCTGTATGCAAAGCAGATGTTCTTCCACGGACCTCGTGAAGGCACAGGACCACTATCCTATACAGAATTTATAACTATTGCCAGTTGATGCAATCATAATCCTTTTCAGCCTTCAGAGACTGGTCGATGTACAACCCCTGGTGTGCTGGAAGATATATCCCATAAATCTTGAGGCCAGCATTGCTGTGTAAGAAAACCACTCGTGGAGGGCCATAGCTCAGTGATGGAGCGTCCACTATGTATGCAATGGTTCAATCCCTTGGTTCAATCCCTAGCATCTCCAGGGATAAACCCACACCCAATCTCAGTCCCACAAAGAATATGCCTCCAATTACAGGGGCCATTTTTATAGCATTGCTTTGTTTGACCATCCACTCAAAAATGTGTTGTTTTTAATTGAAAGCCCGTAAGAAACAGGAGACCAATATCCCCAAAGCTACCTGCTTTCCTGCAAGCAGAAAGTGTGCTGGAAAACCTTGGACAGAGATATGAACTGTATCCGGCAGCAGCAACTAGCACACTGCAGATGACCAATAAGAGAGTAGTTGGGAACCTTATGTCCTCAAAATATGAACTAGGGAATGCATTCCTGTAATGTGTTGCTGCCAGGGTGAAGGAATGGCATGCTTTAGTTATTCTCAGAATTAAAAAGAGTGGACCTTTCCGTTCTTTCGTGCACAAGTACTCATAGCTAATGTCCCCCTTCTTACTCCATATTATCACATCTTTATTCTTATCCAGTTTCTGCTTCATTCAGATCAGCTGCCATAGCCAAATACTGTAAGCATATTGCCTCCCGAATTAAGAACATGTGTGAGGGAAATCTACAGCGGAAAGTGAAGGAGGACCAGAGGCAAAAACAAAACGCTGCAGGGCTCAGAAACTCCGGCTTGATCGATGCCCACAAACATATCCCCATCCCGTTGGAGACCCAGCCTAGGCTACGGTGGTTACAGTGCCAAGGAAGGCGATGCCCGCCAAGACACCGCTTCCAATCCCTTCTGGGCGGCCTCAGGCCCGCCCCCTCCCCCGTCCTACCTCACCGGGTTATTGTGGTGAGGAAAGCGGGGGGCGGCACGGAGGCTGCCTTGAGCCCCTTGCAAGAGAGCAGGGCACGGATGTGAGCTTTCGAAAAGGTGATTCGCAGGACTTTTGCACTGAGGAGCGGAGTCGGGACCACGCCGCTCCCCGAGACCCTCTCCGACGGAACCTCCATTTTAGTTCACTGACCTTTCTTCTTTGGGGGCGGGTAAAGCGCCCCCCACCCCTCACTCTTGGGCAACTACTTCTCCACAGACACTGAAACTACCCCCAGAAAAGACCCAGCTGCTGAAACCTCCGTTTCCTCACCATCGCCCGCTAAGATGAGGCGAGGCGGGGAAGGAGGGCGGAGAGGCAGCGCGCGCCAGGGGAGAGAGAGAGAGAGAGAGAGAGGATAATCCCCATTGACTTGACTGCGTCTGCCAGCAGCAGCTCCCCCCCCCCCCCGCAAGCCTTGGCATCGGACTATTTGCGCGCGGGGTTTCTTGGGAATTGTAGTTTCTTCTTGTGGGAAGAAAGCGGGCGGGCGCGCGGGCGGGGAATGTGGCGGGAGAGTAGCGGCGGGTGAGCTTCCACGTCGGCCATTTTGCTTTGCCTCCCTGTAATGGGAAGGGATGGGGGGGTCGTTGCGTTGCCGCGCATTTTAACGGGAGTTACCTCAGTGTTGACAAGAGAAGGCGCGAAGGCCATGCATTGAGTTGTAAGAATTCTAAGGTCTCAAATGTAGAGTAAATGTTCATAAATGTACACGGCAAACACAAAAACATAAGTATATAAACTAGGTGACTGAAATAGTACAGGAGAGCAATCCTGAAGCACATTTTGACTCCCCAATTGACCTCGAATATTTCTCTGCAAGGAGGAAGGAAATGGGAAAAGCTTTCCAATTATCTTTGGACTGTAAGGGCTTGCACCTCCTTGCAAATATGGTCTGGCAAGTATCAGTTAGGCTGCGCAAACTATCAATATGCGTAAGAGATTCAGGAACTAAAGTATTTACCCTCTAAAAGGAATGGCCAGGCTACCTAGAAAATGCAACCAAGTAAAGCATCATCAGGTATCCTGGCAGGAGAGAAGCAGCACTCAATTTTTTGCTGGAGAATGCCTCCTTCTGTGATGCATGTATGATATTTTTGGAGGGTGGTCTTGGGCTCTTTATAGGGGCTTGTGCATCATTGTTCTGGGTCTCTCCTACCTCCTTGCAGGGAGGGGAGGGAACTCCTGCAACAAAGATCTGCCTTTCTTTTGTTGTAAATAAAAATATGCCCTTTTCCCTTATGGGGTATCCAAGAGCCCATACAGAGTCCTTACATAGGTTCCCTATTGGTAGGAGAAAATAACAGAGGCCAACCAGAGAATATTGAGAAGCAAAGCAGCTAGTAAGATTGATCTTTATTGATCTGTTGCAACAGGGTGCTCCCCTCACACGCAGGAGAGGAAGAGGACCCCCAAAATTGCTGTGCAAGGGCTTATAAAGACTTTTGAAATTCCCATTCTCTAGATCAAGACCACCCCCAGAAACATTATGCATACATCACAGAAGGGGTGTAACCTAAGACCACCCCTCAGATACATCCCACCTACATCACAGAAATTTAAATGTTGTTTTTCTCCTTGTCACAGTTTATCTCCTGTCTGGCAAGTTAAAAAGGTAAAGGTACCCCTGCCCGTACGGGCCAGTCTTGACAGACTCTAGGGTTGTGCGCCCATCTCACTCAAAGAGGCCGGGGGCCAGCGCTGTCTGAAGACACTTCCGGGTCACGTGGCCAGCGTGACATCGCTGTTCTGGCGAGCCAGAGCCGCACACGGAACGCCGTTTACCTTCCCGCTAGTAAGCGGTCCCTATTTATCTACTTGCACCCGGGAGTGCTTTCGAACTGCTAGGTTGGCAGGCGCTGGGACCGAACAGCGGGAGCGCACCCCGCCGCGGGGATTCGAACCGCCAACCTTTCGATCGGCAAGCCCTAGGCACTGAGGCTTTAACCCACAGCGCCACCTGCGTCCAAGTTACTTGATTGGATTTCCTGGGGAGCCTGGCCATTCTTTTATAATGGTAAAATACTTATTTCCTGGGCCAGGTCACAGGCTCGCACCTTATTCAAACAGACATATCCTTGAGACAAGATTTGTGAGGAAAGAGACAATGGGGAGGCTTTTCCAGATTAACCTTGCAGAGAAAGGATTTGGTCAGTTGGTCAGTTTAAGAATCAAAATGGTTCCAGGTTGGTCTTCCTGTGTTGATCTATGTATGTGCAGTTATGAACATTACCATATATCTAATACCATAAAATTCCTATCACATTATCTCCTATCACACTTTCTATGGATCTTGCCTCCATCCATTCATCTCTGACCAATCATGGACTTAGAGGACTCAGTCCCTTGGGGAACTGGGCAGCAAAAGCCAACCCCCCTATTTTTTCCTATAACAACTGTTCTACTGGAACAGGTTTTTAAAAGTTTTCTTTTTTCTTTTTTAATCCACGGCATGCTATTTTCTGCTGCCCCATGGTCCCCCTTTTTTTCCAAACAAAGCAGCAGAAAACAAATGTTATCAACTTCAAACAATATGTGCATCTTTCTGGAAAGAAACTACAGATATAGATTATATTCCTGCACTCCTATATACCCATTCCCTGGGAGAAAATCCCATTGAATACAGTGGAGCTTACTTCTGAGTAGAAGACATGTATCAGTTTGTGTTGCAAGTCACTAGAGGACAATGCCAATTTGTGCTCTTGTGGGTTTTGTGCCACAAGGCACCTGATCCATAATTTTCCTGATGGAATTCAGCAAAGATGTGAGATGTGATCATGAGAGTCAGGTATTAGTGTCTGGCTGTAAAAAATAAAATAATAAAAAAAATCAATAAAGATCCCCTACCCAGGATTTTGCACCATTGTAGGGCAGATCTTCTACACTCATAATCTCACATTGGGTCCTGAGGTATGTTTTTTGGGTGGAATGTGAGGAGAATCTGCACCGGGAAATTATAATTGAAATAAATACTGAGGACACTGTCAGGATCAAAAATTCCAGGATCCAGAACTATGTGAACGGGAGGAAGGAGGCGCCCAAATACTTGTGACTGGTTTTATTTTGCCATCATGCATGATGTTATCAGTTCACATTCTTCCCCTTGCTTCCTGCAATTCTCTTAAGGATTTCCCAGACTGGCACTATTTTTGTGTGATTTTCAATCACTTGCAGGCAAATTCAGATTGTATCGTTATACTTGTTTGGGAGTTATTGCACAACAAATCCTCTTCCCCAAAAGACTGGACTTTTTGTGATAAGGATAGTGATAGGGAAATGCACTTGGAAATGTGGGGTAAAATTTGCTTGATGCAACATTATCTAACCTCCCCACAAACAAGTCTGAATGAATTCTCAATAAATAGCCAACACTGTCTTCTCTCCCTGAAAACAAATCAGAATAAACAGGTTATCTGGAAGCATTCTTGGCTTTATTTGGTCCTCAGGTTTGACCTGAGAAAGATCTTGTATCTGCTTGCCCTTGGCGGGAAAGGTTTTCCCCAGCTAAATGGCTTCCTGCCATTCATGGAAAGAAGATGCATTAGTGTTTGTGATATGTTTTTCAGGTCTGCCAGCTAAGTCAGGCACTGACCAAAGGTCTCAGAAGGGTCATGGTCTGATGACCACACCACCACTCATTGGCCCCCTGGGCATGGGCGCAGCCATAATTTATTTTACTGTGGCCCTGACCTAGCCACTGTGATCCACGCGACGGTCACCTCCAGACTTGATTATTGTAACTCAGTCTACGTGGGGCTGCCCTTGAGACTGACCCAGAAACTCCAGCGGGTGCAGAATGCTGCGGCGAGACTCCTTACGGGGTCTTCGCTGAGAGATCACATTCACCCAGTGCTTTACCAGCTGCACTGGCTCCCAGTGGAGTACAGGATCAGGTTTAAGGTACTGGTTTTAACCTTTAAAGCCCTATACAGCCTAGGACCCTTGTACCTACGGGACCGCCTCTCCTGGTATGTCCCACGGAGGACCATATGGAGGACCTAACCCAAGGGGGTTAGGCTGGCCTCAACCAGAGCCAGGGCTTTTTCGGCTGTGGCCCTGATCTGGTGGAATGCTCAGTCACAAGAGACTAGGGACCTGCGGGACTTGACATCTTTCTACAGGGCCTGCAAGACAGAGCTGTTCCACCAGGCCTTTGGCCAAGGCACACTCTGACCCCCTCCTTTGGTAATCCTCATAGAACTCTAACCCATTAATTTGATTTTGAATTGATTTTAGAATGCTGTTACTTTTATTGTTGTTAGCTACTCTGAGCCCAGCTTCGGCTGGGGAGGGCGGGATATATATAAATTATTATTATTATTATTATTATTATTATTATTATTATTATTATTATTTTAGGGGGCAAGCTTTATGTTGGGAGGGGGCAGAACTGAGGTATTTGCTATGCAATTGGTCAGTTAGTTAAGTATTTTTATTTACTTGAATTGGGGGGGCAGGTGCCCCCCAGCTCTGCCCATGCCCCAGGGTAGCTATTTTAGGGTTTGGCAGGCAGCAGTGCTGCTTTTGAATGGAAGCAAAGCTCAGTTCCCATCTATGGTGGCTGTTGGCCATCTTAGTTTACCCCAAATGAAATCCCCGAGCCAGTTTATAGAGCTACAAAATCGATTTTTTTAAAATCCTATAGATTTATGAAATCTATAGTCATAAAATTTTAGATTTTATAAATCAATAGAGTGGGTAGGACTATTGATATTAAATGGCTAGGGAATTGCATATGGGGGGGCTACCACAGTGGTTAACTCATTCAACAGCTGTCCCCCCTTAAAATGCTGCCAGTGGGAGCGGGCAGTTGGTGGAGGGGAGCGGCGTTGCTCCTGGTGCCGCTGTGGTGCGAGCAGAAGGGGAAAAACTGCAGGATCATGGCTGGGTTCCGATCTGCGGCCTCCTGCCAGGCACCCACTGAAGTCTTCAGAAAGTCAGCCTGTCCGGGGACTTTCTGCGATTCCAGCTGAGATTGCCGAGCTTTCCATGATGATGCCTGAATCGTAGCTGTACGGATTGTGGCTGTCTGCCAAGTTCCAACAAGCGTGGTTACTCGGAAGCCCCGAGTTTCCAACGCCGTCCAGTGGCATTTGGCATGCTTGCATCGGAGGAAGACCGGCAACATAGCGCCTTGTGTTTAGATGGCGTCCAGCACTATTGTACTGCTTTCGGGCGGAAGGTGGACGCGCCGCCGGCTTGGGCTCGAAGCGGCTCTGCTGCTGCCGGGTTCTGCCTTTGTTGACAAAGGAGAGCGGCGATCGCGGGCTCCGCGCTCGGCTCCTTCCGCCTGCCCGCCTGCCATTTCCTCTGCTCATCGATAGCTCGGCGCTCGGCCTCGTGACTGCCTGCCGCTTGGTGATGGCGACTCCGCGGGCGGAGGCACGTGGCCTCTTCCGAAAAGGGGTCGAGGCTGTCCTGGGCAGCTGGCCTGCTCTGCAGGTAGGATTCCTTCGCCACAGGCAGGGAGCGGGAGGCGGAGGCAGGCGGCAAAAGAGGCCGCGTGGAGGGCGAGCATGTGCAAAGTGCATTTTCTTCCTGCAGCCACAGGTTCAAAGAATGCGGAGTTGGCTTAAGAACATAAGAAGAGCCCCCCTGGATCAGGCGGCTGGCGCATCTCCTCCAGCATCTTGCTCTCATACAAGCAGGACATGAGCAAAGCAATAATAATAATAATAATAATAATAATAATAATAATAATTTATTTATACCCAGCCCTCCCCAGCCAAGACCGGGCTCAGGGCGGCTAACACCCGATATAAAAACAATTGATTGAAATACAACTTTAAAAAAAGATTAAAATACAACATTAAAAGAAGAAGAGTTTGGCTTAGATATCTTGCTGTATCACTACCCTAAGGAGTCTCAAAGGGACGCGAGTGGCGCTGTGGGTTAAACCACAGAGCCTAGGACTTGCTGATCAGAAGGTCGGCGGTTTGAATCCCTGCGGCGGAGTGAGCTCCCGTTGCTCGGTCCCTGCTCCTGCCAAAATAGCAGTTCAAAAGCACGTCAAAGTGCAAGTAGATAAATAGGTACTGCTCTGGTGGGAAGGTAAATGTGTTTCTGTGCGCTGCTCTGGTTCGCCAGAAGCAGCTTAGTTTAGTCATGCTGGCCACATGACCCGGAAGCTGTATGCCGGCTCCCTTGGCCAGTAAAGCGAGATGAGCGCCGCAACCCCAGAGTCGGTCACGACTGGACCTAATGGTCAGGGGTACCTTTACCTTTAAGGAGTCTCAAAGCGGCTCACATTCTCCTTTCCCTTCCTCCCCCACAACAAACACTCTGTGAGGTGAGTGAGGCTGAGAGACTTCAAAGAAGTGTGACTGGCCCAAGGTCACCCAGCAGCTGCATGTGGAGGAGCAGGGAAGCGAACCTGGTTCACCAGATTACGAGTCCACCGTTCTTAACCACCACACCACACTGCAGCCTCATTTCAGTGGTAACTCAAATAAAAAACGTTTTTAGGGATGAAAAAGTCAAGTCTTCACCAAGGCTAACTATCCAGACTAGTCCTACATGGGCCAGAAAAAAAGTCAGGGAAGTCCCCAAATAGGAGTTGCATCACAGAAGGAGAAAGGAAAAAGGAAAGAGGGGGAGGGAATCAAGTTGATTCCAAGCCAAAGGCCAGGGGGAACAACTCTGTCTTACAGGCCCTGCGGAAAGAAATCAGATCCTGCAGGGCCCTGGTCTCATGCGACAGAGCTTTCCACCAGTCCGGAGCCAGTGTTGAAAAGGCCCTGGGTCTGGTTGAGGCTAATCTGACTTCTGTCCCTTCCTGCACTTCCAACACGTGGCATTCAGAGGCATACTGCCTCCTTCAGGGAAGGCAGAACAAAGCTGTCTTGGCTCATAGCCATCGATAGCCCTCTGCTACACGGATTCTGTCAAGAGTTTGGGTGAAACCTTTGACACCTCCCTTTCTATGGAGGCGCAGGTTGCAGCCACAGCAAAGGTGGCATTTTCCATCTCTGCCATATTAAGCAGTTGGTCCCTTACCTTTCTCGCCCTGATCTGGCCACAGTGATCCATGTGATGGTCACCTCCAGGCTTGAGTATTGTACCTCGCTCTACGCGGGGCTGCCCTTGAAGCTGACCCAGAAACTCCAGCGAGTGCAGAATGCCGCGGCGAGGCTCCTTACAGGGTCCTTGCCATGGGAATACATCCATCCAGTGCTTTACCAGCTGCACTGGCACCCGGTGGAGTACAGGGTCAGGATTACAGCGCTGGTTTTGACCTTTAAAGCCCCATGCGGCTTAGGGCACTCGTACCTACAGGACCGCCTCTCCTGGTATGCCCCGCGGAGGACCTTAAGGTCCATAAATAACAACACTTTGGAGGTCCTGAGTCTCAAGGAGGTTAGATTGGTTTCAACTAGGGCCAGGGCCTTTTCAGCACTGGCCCCGAATTGGTGCAATGCTCTGTCACAAGAGACTAGGGCCTTGCAGGATTTGACATCTTTCCGCAGGGCCTGTAAGACAGAGTTGTTCCGCCTGGCCTTCGGCTTGGACTCACTTTGACCCCTTATATGGGATTTGGTATATAAATTTTCCCTTGGCCTTTTTGCTGGCCCATGTAGGACTAGCATGGATAGCTGGCTCGGGTGAATATCTGATGTTTCCTCCCTTTATGGTCTTGATTTATGGGCTACTACTAAAATGAGGCTGCATTTTAAGCTGTATTTTAAGCTGTATTTTAATTAACTGTTTGGTGGTGGTGGTTGTTTCCCCCCCATTATGTTTTATCATAATTTATATTTGGTGTTAGCCGCCCTGAGCCCGGCCCTGGCCGGGAAGGGCGGGGTATAAATAAAAATGTATTATTATTTGCCTCATCGTCCTTTAAATCCATCCAAATTGTCGACCATTACTGCCTCATGTTGTTTCCCATGAGCTCAGATAATAGTAGAAAGGGGAAATGTGCTTTTAAAGCAAGGTGTGAGGCAGATGGAAGCGGACTTCATACTTCACTGTGCACTTTGGTTGCTGGTGTGTAGGGTTGCCACCTTCGTTCTGGCAAAATACAGGCCAGGACTTAGGGGTAAAAATGCACTGGGTGAGGTTGTAAATGTGTCTTCTCTGCTGCTATTTATGTACACGTGCAAATGGTGGTAACTTTTCTGTGCAACCATGACATCATTTTAAGCATTACTTTTTAACCTTATTATATCAGCTCCCGCTAGATGTATTTCTAAGCCATGATGTGGGTTTTCTGGAAAACTGGAAAATGTTTGTAAGTTGGCATTGGAAAATTTTATGATGCCTAGATTGTGATCTAATTTAACATATTTATTTTAATTGTATTTAACAAAGCTAAAAACTTTGAAACTGATAGGCTTGCCCAGAACCATATTCACAACAGGCATTCATTTATTATTACTAATGACCTTATGAAACTGAAAGATATCCATAGGAAAAAATTGAACTGGAAAAATTTCCACCTCCCATCACTGTTTCTAAGCATGGTCTTTCTAAGCCTGTTCTGCATGTGTCCAGAAAAAGAATGGAAGAAATTAAAACGAATCAATTTCTTAGGGGCTGAGTAGCTATCACAAAAATTGAATTCTCAACTTCAAAAATACAAGTACTCCTTTTTCCTATATAGAAGCCACAGATCTGTAAAACTTTTAATATGGCATACACATATACCTCCTGAATAAGTATAATTTTCAGAACTTTGAACTCCATGCCTGTCCACAAAGGGGTTCAATATGGTAGCTACCTGCGCAGTTGAGCCAATTAATAGCTACAGTTGGTTAGCATCCTCTGCTGTTGAATAGGAACTCGTTACACAACTATGTGCACCTGATATACATCCTGGAAAAATTAATACAGGTGGAAACTCTGGCTATAACCCAAAGAACACTCACCTAGGCATAAGCACTCTGTGACTGACATCTGAATAAACATGCCAGACAAAAGGCAGCAACATATTCAAGCAGTGCAGTTAACCTGTAGAATTTGCTTCCCCCAAGACGTAGTGATGGCTACCAACTTAGATGGCTTTGAAAGGGAATAGACTTATTCATGGAGGGTACTGTTTTATTGTTGTTAGCCGCCCTGAGCCCGGCTTCGGCTGGGGAGGGCGGGATATAAATAAAATTTATTATTATTATTATTATTATAAGGCTGTCAATGACTACTAGCCGTCATGGCTGCATGCTGTCTCTGGAATCAGGCAGCATGCCTCTCTGAACAGCAGCTGTCAGGAAACAGCAGTGGGAAAGTGCTATTGTCCTTCTCTCCTGCCTGTGGGCTTCTGGTTGGGCACTGTAGGAAACTGGATCCTGGACTAGGGAGGCCTTAGGCCTGATCTTCTCAAGGTTGCGTGACTTTGAAGAACCAAAAGATTTTGAATGGTTGCTAAAATTAATGGACTTAGCTGAGATGACAACAAAACTGACATGTTTAATCAGAGAAAAGTCATTGTTAATATTTACTGAAGATTGGAAACCTCTCATAGGCTTTGCGTTAAAAAGAAAAAGAAATGATGACATTTGGATTTGAGGATTGAAGGTGATGATTACTAGAAAGTGGCTTTATTAGGTGTTAAAACGAGTGAATGTTTGTATATTGTGGTCAGATGAAGAATCAAGTTCTTTAGTTTCTTAATCTCTCTCAATCTTTTTCTATTCCTTTTTTCTACCTCTTTCTCTTTTTTGCTTTTAGATTGTTTTAGTTTGGACAAAAAAAGATATTTGATAATAATCTTTGCATTTTTCTTTATAAGACCCATTAAATTTTATTTTTAAAAAGAACCAGGAGATTTGAAATAACCAGGGGTGACAATGTAGGTCACTTCTTTATTTTTAGTTATTATACGGAGGTCTTCATCTGCAGTTTGAAGTGGTACAAAAGTACAAACAGGTAAATGGAAAGCTGTGTCACTGTACATGTGGGCTGTCACTCATGCCCCCTCCTTTGTGCTTCAGGCAGACTATTTTGACACACATTTATGTTTATCCATCTTAAATGAAAAAATGAAGGTTCCAAGGATTGTTGAAGGTGGTGTTGGTGATGGCACTGACGCTACCCAGTAGGTGCCCTGCCCATCATGGCCATAACACACCTGTGACAAAGGGAGGAAGTGGCTTTCCCCCAATTCATCTTCTGAAACACAGCTGAAAAGCCCAAAAACTGTTTTGTTACATTATTGTAGTGCAAACCAGGACTGAAAACATGTGGGTGGTATCAGCTAAGTCATATGTAGAGTTGGCCCATTAAAATCCATGGAGTTAGGTTACTTACTGTAAGTCATTTGATTTTCAATGGATCTACTCTGACTATATTAACATTGGCTATCACCCTGTGTGAACATAGTATTAAACCAGCCCCAGCACTCTTGAAATCTCTGTCTTCACTCCAAGCAACCTCAACTCATTAGCTTGGAGTTTGCTTCTTGCAGAACTGCCTAACTACTCTCTTTTATGAACGTAGCTTTGTCTTCTTCTGATTCAGGTCGCAGTTGAAAATGGCTTTGGAGGGGCCTACAGCCAAGAGAAAGCTGAATGGATGGTGGAGGCTGTGGAGCAATACTTTCAAAGCAATGGTGAGGTACCTAAACGAGATAATGTTCTGTTGAACCGGATAGCAGACTCCATGGAAGACAAACCTATTATGTTACTATTATACGTGCTCATAGCTATTAACAAAACGTCTCAAAGCAACTTAAGAAATATTAAATTGCAGAGCAACTTATCAAACATGTAAAATCCACAACAAAAAATCATAATAATAAAAGTATTCATCTGTGAACATCAGGAACAGGACAAATACTAACTCGGTCCACTAAAAGGGAGAACATCAGACAGGAGACCCACAGACTTTGGGTCCGCCCCGTGTTTGGCACAACATGGTGGGTGCCTCAGTTTGTGTTGTGGGCAGCTCAAGTCAGGCTGGTCTCACAGTTACCTAGAAGTAGCAGCCAGAGAGGTGCTTGCAGCAACGAGCAGAGCATCTTGCTCATTCAGTGCTGCTCTTAAGTCAGGGTCCTCACTGTCACAGTGAACATTGGTAGGTCAAGAAACCCCCTCAGAATGTTCTAAAATGGAATGGAGACAAAACAAATATGGTAGAATCATTTTATTACAACTCTGAAAAGCTCAGCCATGTACGGAAATGTCACTCCGCTAATCACAACTGTTTAGGAGACCAGGAGAGACATCTGGTTTAATATGTTGTCTGAGGTCACGAGTTCCTGTCTTGTGCGTCCAGGTCTGGCAAGAGAGTAAGGCTGAATTATTACATCTGGGGGCTTTGGGGTTCATTTGGGCAGGGTACTATCTGTGAGCCTGAATCCCCACCTTCATGGTTGGGATGGAGGAACCTGTGCACCACCCCTCATCCGATGTTGTTGGACTTGCAACTCCCATCATCGCCAGCCAGCAAGGCCAGTGGTCAAGAATGACGGAAGCTGCAGTGCAGCAACATCTGAGAGGGCCAATGGGTCCCCATACCTGTTTTCTGGCATCTCTTACGGAGTTCCTGGCCACTTGAATCACTGAATTCTTTCCTCTTTTCTGCACAGACTTTTAACTCCCTGTCTACCTTCTTCTCTGCAGCTGACTTGGAGCTGGATGAGATAGAAGATTTCCTTGCCGAGTTGATGAACAATGAATTTGACACTATGATAGAAGATGGAAGCTTAGCTCAGGTATATGCAAGGCCCTCTCTTCCTTAAACCTGTGTGCGTGCGCACACACACCCACACACCATCTCTGTTGGGATGGAAGCATCTGGTCTAGTGCTCCAAGGGACTGTATAGGTCTTTCCCAGGCTGTGTCACATTTGCTTCCTTCCTGCAAACCTGTACTGGCTGGTTTTCCCACTGAGGATGAGCATCATCTCTTGTCTTAGATCTCCTGTCTCCCTTATGAGAGCGCAGTGGTATTTCTTGGGACTTGTTTCTCACAAAAAGCAGGTGAGAAAAACTAGCCTGCACCACTTCAAACTGCAAATAAGGGCTTATGTGACTGAATGTTGCTTGGTGTAAAAAGAAAAAATTACACTTCCAAAATTATCATGTTGGGGAGAAAGCTACACTCGGAACTTTTCTCCCTTGCATCTATTTTTGTACATCTAGAATATTTTTTTTAAGATAAAAAGGTAGAGGGACCCCTGACCATTAGGTCCAGTCGTGACCGTCTCTGGGGTTGCGGCACTCATCTCGCTTTATTGGCCGAGGGAGCCGGCGTACAGCTTCTGGGTCATGTGGCCAGCGGGACTAAGCCGCTTCTGGCGAACCAGAGCAGAGCACGGAAACGCCGTTTACCTTTTTACCGGAGCAATACCTATTTATCTACTTGCACTTTGACGTGCTTTCGAACTGCTAGGTTGGCAGGAGCAGGGACTAGACAACGGGAGCTCACCCCGTCGCGGGGATTCGAACTGCCGACCTTTTGATCGGCAAGTCCTAGGCCCTGTGGTTTAACCCACAGCGCCACCCGCGTCCCAAAGGTACAAAGGAGCATTCAGTCATATGAGCAATCCCCTCTTTACAGTCTGAAGCAGAGTGACTTTGTCTGCTGGTTGTGAAGCGTTGGTGTCAGAAATTATTCTTCTGCAGTTCACACGAGCTCCCCAAACCATTGCTTTCCTCTAGACTGAAATGGGACTCAGCACCTTCTTCTCTTTCTCCCCATTCTGTACCTAGCCAGAGCCAGTCTCAGGTGTGCCCACTTTGCCATGCTTCAGTATTTGTTGACACCTCAAGTGGGGTTGGCTTAGATAGTCTAGCAGACTGGTCTGCAAGTCACCAGGGCACGTGAGAGGTCATCAACGGCTTGATTTTTCCTTGCTGATGATTGGATGCTTTTAAAAATTATAGGGCTGGAAGAGGGCCAGAAAGTCACCAAGTCCAAATGCAAGGCAGGATGTATGTCAGTGTCCTGCAAATGAACCTACACAATCCATTACATGAAGTGTCACAACTGGAGAGCAAAAGCAAGCCAAGGATGTAAATCACAAATAAAGCACCAGGATTGCTAGCCAATCTGAGCTGAAACCATTTGCTCCCAGTCCCCTCAATATGAAGGAAGACCCATAAAAAACCCAAAATTTGGGGTAGGAATGTTAGCTTATTATAAGGCAGACCCAAAACTGCAGCCATTGAGATGAATTCTGCTAGTTCACAGCAAGCTGATTAAAAAAAAAAAATGCACTTGAGACTTTGCTTTTGCAAAGCCTTTCTGCAAATACGAGTAGAACTTTTTTTAACCCTCAAATTCTCAGCCCTCATATAGATGCCTTTGATGCAGTGCAGGAAGCTGAATTTTGGACCTTGCAACACAAACGCATTAAACTAGTTATTCCTTTTTTTGTGTTTGGATAGATTCTTCTGCCCTTAAAGGGTTCCTTTCTTTGTCACACCTTTCGCTCCAGCTGTATCAATTTCTCCCTCATTCGCGTAATCCAGCCCCAGGACCTAGACATTTTAACTGCCTCTTTCCTCCCTGATCTGACTGCCATTTACCACTGTGGGGCGCTCTTGCACTGTACATTGAGGCACTGCAGCTACAGAACAGGGAGAAGGAAAATGTCAGATGAAGTTGCCTTCCAGATCTGGGGAGCCAATTTTTTCCAAATGCTGCTTCTCACCTTTTGCACTGCAGAGGGTAGTATAACAGAGAAAAGGCAGGGTTTTTGTCAGTTTTCTGCAAGGCAAGAAATCCCATCTTAAAACTGGTAGCTAGAATGACCACACACACAAAATTACTCTTGCTTTTTGAGTAGGATCAGTTTATCCAGTCAACTGAAAGTTAGCACAGCATAGCAGCAAACTAGAGCCTTAAACCAGGGAGACTTGCTTAGGTACAGGGTGACCTTAGGTTAATCACTGCCTCTTGGCCTAGGCATTCCCAGAAGATTAATGTGAGGATAAAATTAGGGAGAAACCTCATATGTTACTCTGAATTTCTTGGAGGAAGGGTGGCATAAAAACATAACATCCATCATTGTTGATATTTCATCACATATATAATGTTGATGGGCCTAAACTACCACGCCTTAATTACAAAGACAGATGTGGAACTTCAGAGACTGAATTTCAGATTGTTCCTCTGGTTCTGAATAGCTACTAAACTGCCATTGCCTTAAAAGCTATTTCAACAGATCTGCCTTCTGGAAAACCAAGACTGGCCTCTTGCCAGATTTCCAGGCCACGACACTGGAGGGATGCTTATATCAAGATGCTGCCGTTCAGACACTGCTTCCTAGAATGCTCTCTGTCTGAAGGTCAGGCACCCATTTTGGACCAATTCCTTTGTGGCATCCTCATTTAGAAAAATGGAAGTGTTACCAAAGAAGAGAGAGAAATGTGTAAATTACTCATAAAGCAATCTCAACCCCCCCTGTTGCTCGGCTTGGTGGGAGGTCTAGCTTCCTAAGCCGCAAAAAAATTGGCAGACACTTCTCCCAGCGAGAAAAGTCGGGAGGAGGGGGAGCTTTTAAGGCAATGTCTCTTTTTTCATTAGGACGGGTGCATGTCAAGGCCTTGTGACTTGCACACTGTAGCATTTTGGCCCCAGAGCCACTTCTGACCCCGGCTCAGCCCTGGAAAGAACTCTCCCCAATATAAATGGCATTCTTTTTCCTGTATCTTGTGGCTATTTTTATTAGTATGAACAGAAGTATAATGAGATGGCTGCCAACTTCAGCAGTAAACATGCAGATATGTTGAGAACAGGAACCTTTGGCTTCCGTTCTCTGCTCTAGGAGCTCTGTGTGTGGTCTGATGGAAGATGCTGTTCTAGTGCCAGCTCTGGAGGAGGGCATTGCTGCAGCGGTTAGCCCTGTGGAAGTTCTTGCTCTGCTCGCTGAAAGAGACTTGACCCTCTTCCCGCACTGTAGGTAAGCCAGCAATTGCGCCTGTTCTTTGGCCAGTGCCAGCAGGGAGAGGGAGCAGCAGTGCACGAAGCCATTGTCCGGCTGGCTCAGAAGAAGCAAGAGGCAAAGGCGGCAGCTGCAAAATCAAAGCCAGCGGAGGAAAGCAGCAGTGAGGAGGAAGAGGGGACGGAGGAAGAGGTATGACAAATAAACTGCACTGGAAATGAAAACAGCCAGCCAGCCTGTCACTTGTTTTGCATAACCTCTAATCTGCTGGCTTTATTCAGAACCAGATTTCAAGTTTCTTCATAACTCAGTAGGCTGACACAAGGATGGAGGGAAGAGGAGGGAAACATGGCTGAATGCCATGAAGGAAGGAGAAATGACAGTTACGGTGCATAACCAAGGTCCAGATGACTGGAGCCATTTGCTCCAGTCTAAACTTGTCAGATGATGAGGTTAAGGAACTGGCTATTTAATTCAGCAGATTTAGACCGCAATTGGTTGGTGAGAACCATGGCTCCTTGGACTTGCCCAGAGACAGGTTTCTGTTCCTTTGTAAATCCTACGGACTACTGCATTTTTCAAACAGTGAAGGCTACAAGCTGGGTTTTTGGCCCAGAATGTTAAAAACAGAAATTATGTGAACCAGAAAACAGCCATTAAATCCAGTCGCCGATAACATTGTCTCTTTTTCTCCCCTACCCAGGCTATGGACTGCAGTGCTGCTCCCAGCATGAATGGAGCCCAGCCCAGCCCACCACCTTCCTCCGGTGCAGATCCTGAAGATGGCTGGACCTTGGTGAGGAAGAAAAAGAAATGAAGAACAAGGGGCAGGCACCATGACTGCAGGAGTTCTGGTTGAGCTGGTGCGGCAGGGACATGGCTGGGGAAATGGGATTGTGCGATTCCCCCCAGCTGCAAGAGACTAATATTTATTTTTAAAGCATCAAAAGGAGCAACTTGGATGACAGAGATGTTTTTGGTCTCTGCGCGTGAGGCATCTGCACAGGCCTAAGTATATTGTGCAGACACAGCTGCTCGGTCCCTCTGCTCCTCACTTGGTAAAGGCTCTCCTGCGCAGGTTCAGGGCCCAAAGGGCTGAGGATCCTTGAAGGGATTTTCTTTTCAATGCACAGGAGGCCATCTTCCACCTCTGCCACCTCCTTGTGCTTAAAAACGGCTGTTTTAGCAGCAGCGTGGGTTCTTTTGCAAGGAAATATCTTCTTCCACGGCGAGACACTGATTTCAACATTTCCACTGCCTCCTCTTCAACTCCCAGAAGACTAAATCAGGCCCATATCTTTTCCCCCAACCCCATCCCGAAGGGAAAGATTGCGTTCTAGACATTATTGAAACAGACAGATAAGCGTAACAGAAAAACAAAATTCTGTATTTAAAAAAAAAAAGATGACAATGGAAAACCAAATACAATAATGAAACTAGAAAGTAACATGGACAATACACAAATCCTTGGTTGTGGGACAGGGGACTTCTCTCAATAGAAGCCCCCTTCCCTATCCTCTGTAGTGGCCAGCCACTGTACATGAGCAACAATAAAATATTATTTTGGTAAGATTTTGTATATCCCTTAATACTGACGTTTTTAATATAAAAGTTACATGCACTAGCTCTACACCACGATGGGGATGGGAGTGGGAAGAGGATGACAAAGAATTGGGACAGGCACCAACGGCCCCCACCAGGAGCCTCTCATAAAACAGGGCAACCAAGTTGGGTGTTGTTTTTTAGGACACCCCCCAACCTGCTCACATATAAGTTGAAATAGTAGAAGCAAGGGGAGGGGGAGAGAAATGTTGGAGGGATCGTAGGAAGCTCCTGTGACAGTCCAGTAAAGGATTGGAACAGAATGGAGGAACACCAACTCATGTTTAAGTGCATTGCAGAGGGGAAGCAACTGCATTTGAGAAAAGGCTGTGCGAGAGAAGTTTTTCTCCCCATTGTAATGACCCCCTTTCTCGGCAAAATCCGCTAGGAGCATCTGCTGCACAAGCACCCTATTTTATATGGCATGGGGCTTGCCTGCTCAAAGGTGGCTGTGGCCTCATCTTTATTTTTTAAGTTTTATCACTGGCTTTATATTCGCTAGGGTAGGTAAATGGCACCTCCATGTATCACTCAGAACGGCAGGTGCAAAGAACAGGAGAATGGCTACTGCTGTCATACGCTGCTGTTGAACTCAAGAGAGAGAGAGTAATGTAATGGCAGATACACCTTGTTTTGATTGAGCAAGGCAGTTCCTAACAATACTAAAATGAATGCAACTTGGGGGTGCATAAAATTGGGGCTTGAAATTGTAAACTGGTCATTTGCAACTGGTTTTTCTACCTTAATAGATTTCACCCAGAAAGGATAAGAATTGGGAGGGGGTGGGTGAGATCGTGGCTGGCATTTTGCTGACAATATCAGGCAGGCACCACACAAAAAACCCACAACTTTGTGCAAAATTAACTGGTAGCCATCCAGGCTCTTGGGTAACATCTTGCCTGTGTTCAGATTCAGCTTATGGAGTCTCATTCTGGTGCCCACCTATCCTAAAAATGTGAAGGCCAGAAAAAAATAGAAAATTCAGAGAATACTAGGTTTGCAAATACAGTGGTACCCCGCAAGACGAATGCCTCGCAAGACGAAAAACTCACTAGACGAATGGGTTTTCCGTTTTCTGAGTTGCTTCGCAAGACGAATTTCCCTATGGGCTTGCTTCGCAAGACGAGAACGTCTTGCGCCTTTTTTTTTTAAACCGCCAATGCATTCCTATGGGAAACCGTCAATACACATTGGTGCTTCGCAAGACGAAAAAACTCGTAGAACGAAAAAACTCGCAGAACGAATTAATTTCGTCTTGCAGGGCACCACTGTACTGGGGGGGGGGGGGAATCCTGCATCCAGTGGCATGGGTTTTTTGTTTGTACAAAACCAAGGTCCTCAAACCAAACTCAGTGGTCCTTAGTTCTCAGTAGGCATAGGATTCCACACTGCATGGCATTTATATTTTTGAAGCTCCAATTACCTGGGAGTAGGCTCTACTCATCGGCGTAAGTTTAAAAAATCCACAGGATTGCTCTTAAGTTCCATTAAGATGCCACATAGTACAATCTTATATGCTAGAGAAGTTGAAAATTAGGCACATCATGTTGTTGAAAAAGTAAAATAATTTTAGGCTTGGCAAATATATTCTTGCGGAGAAGCTTGTAAGTTGTGGGCTGGATGAGGTAACTGGTTGCTGGGTTTTTAGCTGGTTGACTGACCGAACCCAAAGTGTGCTCGCTAATAGTTCCTCATCACCCTGGAAAAAAATGGCAAGAAAGGTGCTGCGGGGTTCTGTTGTTGCTCAACATCTTTATAAATGATTTGGATGAAGGGGTTGAGGGTATGCTCGTCAGATTTGCAGATGACACCCAACTGATGCTGAAGCCAAAATCTGGATTCAAGGTGACCATAACAGATTGGAGAACTGGGCCCAAGCTAACAAAATGATTTTCAATAGCAACACATTTAAGGTTCTATTCCCTTAGGCAGGAATAACCAGCTGACCGGCACTAAGATGGGGGGGGACACCCGGCTTGCCAGCAATACATGTGAAAAGTATCTAGGGGGTCTTACTAATTCTGCTCTATTCTGCCTAGGTCAGACTACACTTGAAATCCTGTGTTGTTCTGGGCACCACAATTTAATAAGGGTATTGACAAGCTGTGCAGAGAGGGACAACCAAGCCTTATGAAGAACAGTTGAGGGAGTTGGGTATGTTTAGCCTGGAAAAGAGGAGACTGAGAGGAGCTACTGATAGACATCTTCAAATATCTAAAGGGCTGTCTCATGGAAGATGGAGCAAGCTTGTTTTCTCCTGCTCTGGAGGGTTGGACCCAAACTAATGGCTTCAAGTTACAAGGAAGTACCGTATTTTTCGCTCTATAAGACGCACCAGACCACAAGACGCACCTAGTTTTTGGAGGAGGAAAACAAGAAAAAAAATATTCTGAATCTCAGAAGCCAGAACAGCAAGAGGGATTGCTGCGCAGTGAAAGCAGCGATCCCTCTTGCTGTTCTGGCTTCTGGGATAGCTGCGCAGCCTGCATTCGCTCCATCAGACGCACACACATTTCCCCTTACTTTTTAGGAGGGAAAAAGTGAGTCTTATAGAGCAAAAAATACAGTAGATTCCGACTAAGCATCAGCAAAAACTTTATGGTTGTAAGAGTTGTTGGACTTCACTGGAGGTTTTTAGCAGAGGTTGGATGGCCACCTGTCATGGATGCATTATTTGAGATTCCTGCATTTTAGGTGGTTGGACTAGATGACCCTTGGGGTCCCTTCCAACTTTTTAATTCTATGATTCGGGGGGGGGGGGTTTGATATATATCACATACTGTATTCAGTTTCTCCCAAATTTGTTTTCCCCCAGAAAACGGGGAAAGATTTTTCTTCCATAGCTTAAAAGGAAATTTTATAACTTTAACCTGTTTTTAGGCATATATTTAGCCATAAGGTTTTGCTGCTCACTTAGAAAAATCAACTGTAGATTACATTTTTCCAGGTATCTTTTACATGATCAATTTTTGGCAGCTTATTTCTGTCACACACACACCCTTTTTACTGTTGGATTTATCTTGACTTTTACGTGATTTTATTGCATTCTTTCACGTTGTTGAAAGCACCTTGGAGCATATTTGCAATATGTAAAATTTCAAGCACAAACTGGAAGAGCAGTTGTTACAAAGATGTCACCTATAGCCTTGTGCAGCTCCACCCACTTTGGCAGGGCTTGCACAGGAGAGCTCTCTTGTGGGCCGTGCCTTTGGACCCCTGGCAGAGGCAGGAAGATTGGGTGGTGGCAGGTGGCAGGCACCACGGTCCAATTGCTGGGGGGGGGGCGCCTTATCAGTAAGAGGGGGCCCTGCATGCTATAGCAAGGACAAGGACCCTGGCTCATTCTTCTAACTAGCTCTCATGTCCCAGCTTGCTTGTTTTGTTCAAGGGTGTGTGGGGTGAGAGAGAGAGAGACTTCAAGTCAACATAATCCATCTGCTAAGGCAGCCTCAAATCAGCCTTTCCAGGTCCAAAAATGGTCAGTATTGTGTGAGGAAACATCACAAGACAAAACGCCACCTAGTCTCACACAAATACAGAGAGGAGGGTAACAAGCAAGGGAAATAAATGCTCAAGAGAGGAAAATTCCCACGCCCATTTTGGTTCCACTGAAAGAATTGTCTCAACTCTCTCCCTACCCTGCCCCAATTGCCCCAAACCACTGCAGAGGACGTATGTTCGGTAAGTGCTAAGTAAGCAGTGGGGACTGAAAGAACGGATCTTGGTCCAAGATGCAAAGAAGGGGGGAAGCACATGTTGGAAGGAAGACATCCACCCGCTCGGATCCATTTCTTCCTGCATAGAGGATGGGACGAAAGGAAGAAAGTGGAGCTGCTCCGATTACTACGTGCTGCAGCTAGGAGCCGGAACTGGCCTGGAGCAAATGTCAGGATGTGTGACGTGCATCGCCTCTGCGGCTGGGAATGTGGCAGGGGCTGGGTGGCTGCGTTGATGCGGACTAAAAGGAAGGGGAGAAAGTGCCAGAGAGAGAGGGAGAAAGGAACGTTCAAGTATACTGGTCAGAGAATGGTGAGCAAGTTCCCCAAGTGGGCAGAATCCGCAATTCCCAGCTGCCCAGCCCTCTGCCTCTAGGTTCTCTCCGCCTCCGTATTCTCATCTGCCTCTTGGATTGAGGGCGGCCCTCTGCCTTCTTCTCCGCGGCCTGCCCTGCTCAGCACCTCCATCCACCGCTGCCGCAGCTCTTCAGTCTCGGGGCTGAAATACCAGCACAGGTGGCTCTGGCTGATCCGGAAGGCGTGGCGTCGGTCCACCCGCTCGCCGGGTTCAGGCAGGCTCACTTCGAAACCGATCAGAGGCATCGAGCGTTGGGCCTTGACATCCTGCAGGACAGGCAGGGAGAGAGGTCAGAAGCCCACAGACGTGGCCAGGCTGTCGACTGCCTGCCTAGCGCAGCACTCTGCCTTCCCAACACCAGGGAAGTGCTTTGAAGTCAGGCAAGGGATGTTCTGCAGCTCCCATCTTTGCTGACCACTGGGCCATGCTGGCTGGGGCTGATGGGAGCTGGAGTCCTGCAACCTCTGGAGGGCCATGCAGAATCGGAAGAATCTTTATTTGCATCAGCCACTAGCCATGGCAACAAAATAAAATGTACTGAAGATAGAGGTAAAAACCTAAGTACACAAAATACATTCCGGAGGTTTACATCAATAATCTAATAATAGTTCTTATTCTAATTGTTATGTATTAAGATTAACTGCAGTTCTCACTCAGGGCCACCAGTATGCAAATGAAGGATTGAAAACTGTCGCTCACTGGTTGGTTAGTTAGTTGGAAGTTGTTACTGTTACAAGTTACTTAGTATTATATAAAGCAGCCAGCTAGGCTGCCGTGTGCCAAGACTCCAGGAGCAGTTCTAACTGCTGTAATAAAGAGCTGTGAATCTAACAGAGCTGTGTCCTTTGTCCATCTTTCCCACTATTTAACACTAATTGCCCCTGCTAATTTTATTATTATTATTTTGCAGTTTTTGCTGTCACCTGATTACCTTGATCTGCCACGCAGGTTCTCCACCCCTGAATCAAAGGTGATTTGGGGCCTCGCCCTCTCCTTTCCCTCCAGAATAATATCTTGGGCAAGAAGCAGCATGCAGGAGAACCAAGTGCCGTTGCCATACCTGTGGGGCTCCATAGATGTACAGCACCAGGGGCTCGTTTTCGGGGATGACAAACCAGCCTTTGTGCCAGGCCTTCCCTCCTTTTTCCATGTAGTGCAAGAAGCTGCAGATCACACTGTTCTCTGCCACCACGGAAGCCTGTTTCTGCAGAGGGGCCGGAAAAGTGTCCTTGTGAGACCCACACAGTCCTAACCCCCAACAACCGGCAGCCCATCAGCAGAGAGCATCACTTTGCAATTCCGAGAGCTGGAAATGGGATCTCTGAGAACATCCAGTCCAGCCCCCAGCCCCGAGGCAAGAATTGCACTAACATTCATTCACTTAACTTGTAAAAAACAACCACCTCTAAGTGGCTTTACAGCATCTCCCAGCTGCTCTTGTGTGTTGATCACTGAGTAATGGGAGGTCAGTGGAAATTATTTTTAAAATACAGATTTATTTTTTTTAAAGTCTGATGCAGGCAAAAGGCACACTCTGAGTAGCTCTGCAAATATGGAAGCAGCTTAGAAATTTGCACCAGTAGGTGAACCACAGT